>NW_010972620.1:14078142-14102422 GCF_000737465.1 Haliaeetus leucocephalus | reverse complement strand
CATGTGTCATAACAAGTTGTTGAACGTGACATTGCTCTTGAACTGCGCTGCGGCGGCGGCGGTGGGGAGCGGGGCGGCGAGGGGCAGGGGCCGCCGAGTAACTTTCTCCCCCAATTCGCCGCGGAGGAGGGAGCCGGCTGCGGCGCGGGCAGGGCGGCGGTGCTGGCTGCCGGCGGGGTCCGCGGAACGCGCTCGGGAGAGGCTGGTGCCGCTCGCGATGCTGGCGGCTTCCTGAGGGGGACGGCGCGCAGCGCGGCTGGGTGACGAGGGCTTCGCGTCTGGCTGCTGCGGGAGCCGATTCCACCCCTGCGAGGATCTTTCTAGCAAGGCGCCTGGGCGGCTCGTTAGCGAGGAGCGCGTTCTGGTCCAAAGCGTCTGTTCCTGCGGGTGATTATCCCTGGCTAATGCTCCGTGGCAGTTTGGCTCGCTTCCGTCGTGATTAGCTTGGCTTATTATATAAGATGTCACCGGAGGAGGAGAGGCACAAGTCCTCTGGGTGGCGGGGGGGGGCGGGCGGGCGGACGGACGCGACACCGGTCCGCCTTGCCCTCCCCGCACCAGGTACCGGAGCGGAGGGAGCAGCCCTGGCCCGGAGCCGGCGGCCCGGGCAGGGCGGGGAGCTCACCTCGCAGCCCGCCGGTGAAATTACGGCTGCAGCTCGTTTTACACGTGGGTTGGGTGTGTTTCCCAAACGTTGCCTTTGAGCAGAAACAGAACCTGTTTTGGTTCCTCTCCGCATGTTTGATTTCTTCTTTTCTCTCTCCCTTTAAAAAAAAAAAATAATAAACCTTTGAGCATAACAAAGTTTAAGAACTTGATTTTTGCTTCCTTTATGTGCATGTTTAGTTAACCGTGATCTGGAGATGATTGAATGAATCATCAGTTCCATGGAATAAATGCAAGTGAATCATCTCTCATACACACACATGCAACTGTGAGGAAGCATAGTTGTTACTGTGGGTAGTGAAAGGTTAGTGTCAGTTTCTGATACGCAATGGGATGTGAGAAGTATAGATGGTGCTCAGAAACCCACCAGGTTTCCCGGGGCTAGTTTGCGAACTGTGAAAGTTTTGAAACACTCAATTGCAGCTTCTCTGGCTCAGCGGTTGAATGGTAACCTCTTTCTGTATCTACTTGCCACCCTTTATTTTAGCCAAATTCTCAAAAGGGAGATGTTAATGGTAAGATTTAAGTAAATGTGTTATTCAAAGTGTGTTAATTTAAAATAAAATTTAAACAAAAACCTGCTAAATGGTATCATACTATGTCCATACCCTGAAGCCAGAGACAGATCCCAGATGCTTTTAATCTGGGATTTGGTTTGTTTAGTTTTGTTAAGCAAAAACAGTTAGTCTATTTTAGAGTGAAAATATATAAATACATATTTGGAAAACAAATTAAGCCAGTTTATTTAATAAACACATTAGAGCTGTACCTAGGTAGACTTCTGTTCCTGATCCTCTTGCCTGTCGCTGTTTTAAATGGGACCGAGGGTGGATCCTACCTATAGTTTTTCTTTCAACTCCCAACTTGGTTCCAAAGTGGAATTTCCATCCTCCACATTTTCTTGACATGTCTATCTCTCCCTATACAGATGCAGAACTATGAATTTTTACAATATTAATTCCTCTTTTTTTCTCAGCATACCTGCCACTGTCGAGAAATGAAGTCACTGTTTACAACAGGGAGGTAGTGCTTGACACATACAAGTACTTGGTTTTACAGTATAAAAGTATGTGAAGATCTTTGTATGTCTTACTGGTAAACCCTTCTGTCTCCTTTGGCATCAGGTATCCTTTAGCTTCCTGCCTGTGTTTTGTACCTCTAGTCATTCTCCAAACAGGAATGGAGGAATAAATTGGTCATGGAAAGGATTGGTTTGGGGAGAAAGGGCATGTTACCGCTTTTTTTTGTCTTGAACTGAGTGCACTGGCACTTCAAAAACAATTTTATAGCATTAATTACAGGATTGGAGCAGATAAGTGTGGGAAAACTGTATTATTTCAGGGTTCATTGTGCAGCTTTTAACACTACTATCAGAAGATTCTGAAGTTATCCAAGATAAGACCACACAGAACTGTGAACACACTGTAATAGAGCTTCTCTTAAGTTAGGTATATTGGGTGCTCAAGTTAAACAGGAAAAAATACTATTTTATTTGTGCATTTAAATCAACAGTCAAATAGCATTCATCCTTTTTTATTTAATTTCCTTGCAAAGAATATAGAAGCATGCAGTGCGTATGGCATTCTGTGCACCCAGACCTCAGCTGAAAGCAGTAAAGCAAATACTGCAAGTGGACTCACCACTCTGCTCCAGCCATTTTCCCCTGCTCCATACGTGCTTTAGGCTTCAAAGTAGAAGTGAAAAATTGTAGGTTTCACTTTTAAGCCTTCAGAATGTGCAAAATAAAGTGAGATAAAATGCATTGGTTTAAGGTTGCTTCCATGCAGCTCCATTTTTAGGAACGATAAGCAGATTACTGTAGGACGCACAGCAGAACTTTGAGAACAGCGGAGGGCAATGCAGATAAAAGTGGAGTGTCTGAACTTTGTATCTTGTTTTTTGCTATGTTGGGATACATAGGCTTTGTCCTTAGCATGATAGATTTGTGAACATATATCAAATCTTACACTGCCTTTTATCAAAAAGAAAAAAAGAGATGAAGTTATGATGTTTATTTGAAATGAATAGTACTTTGCTCAAAAACTAGTTCAAGTTATCACCTGCTTTGCAGATTCTGTGCTCTGAAAGACGTGCCAACAGCACCTTCACATGTGGTTCCACCTATCTCAACTGGAAATGAATGGTTAACATCCCAAAGGGGGGGGGGGGAGGGGGAATCTTTCCTTTTCAGTTTTTGCTTTAAAGACCCTTTCTAGACAGATGCAGCAGTCCCATGCAAAGTTTTGAACTACTCCTGTAGAAAGACATAGTGCTGGTGTTGAAAAAGAGAATCCTTTTTTCAACTATTGAAAACTTTGCACCAAGTGCACATTGGCCTGGGGGTCATTTGCTCCCCAAATCCTCAGTTAAAAACATTTGTTGCAGTTGTCTGGGAAGCAGTTTACTTTCTATTACTAGTCTCAATATTTAAAATATTAAGAAAATAGTTAGTCAAAGTTGATACTATACCAAGATGTATCTCTTTGTGTATTAGAGTTGCAGCTAATCTGTTCTTGAATGTTGATGGAGAGTGCCTTAGCTATTTCCTACAGTGAAGCTTATTTCCCCGATTATTGTGGTTTTCTCTTTACATTTTCCCAGGAAATGTAGTGCCATGAAAAGTAACAGCTTGACAGACTTTGAGACTGAAGCCCATAATGAGCTGAGCAGGTGTAGCACTGGCAGCAAGCTCCACCATGCTATGACAAGACCGCGTATGTCTAGCTGCATGTGGGAAATACCGGTGTTACTGTCTGTATCTCAATTATTGCTTATAAAATAAAAATTGTCCACTGCCAAGTGTAAGATACTTCTGGAATGAAAGATAGTGTTATTTGAGCACTATGGTCTCATCAGCTGTCACTATTAGTTCTTACACGTGAAACAAATAATTTTGACTAGTTACCTAAAGCTGAAACCATTTATCCCATTATTAGTAGTTGAATTTGTGCATGTCTCGGCAATTTTCCTAGAATCTGGCCAAACTGTTCATTTGCTGCTGTGCATTGGTCATTTCTTTCCTGTTATGGAATAATTTTCTTCCTTTTTTTATCATGGTTTTATATGTGTTTTGAGGTTTGGCTGAAATTAAAAAAATAGCCTGCTAATTTGCCATAATAATCCTATTTTCATAAAAGACCTAACTAGGAAAAGATGAGAAGACTTACTTTCTCAGAAGAGGTTAAAGATGAGACTAAAAGTTATTGGGAGGATGTTCCTTAAGATACTGTTATATTACTGACTAATGCATCGCAAAGAGAGAGGCACCAGGCTTCAAGCAGTTGTGGTCTGTTACGGTTCAAGAACTGCTTTCCCATGTTGAACCTTCACTGGCAGTTGAGTTTGCACTAGCTGTTTTAAAAAGTGTGTACCACATGGGCATTGAGCAATGACTGCTGAAGAACGGGGTATCCACACTGCAGATGGGGTGCCTTTGGTGACCCCTTGTGCACTGCTTCAGTATTGGTTCTTCCACAAGGAGGAAAACCACTTTGTAGTCATACCATTTCTACTCAAAGCAAATTCTTATCAAAAAGAACCCTTCCTACACACTAAATCACTAATGGAGATGTACCAAGAGATAGTGTTGGGACCTAAATGGTGAAGCTGTGTTTTTTTCCTGATTCATGGGTATGAGTCATTCTATGCATATTATTGATGGCAGTGTTACAGATTTATTTTCTGACAAAGATACATTGTTTCTGGCAACTTTCTGGCAGTTTTCTGCTTCCTCAGAAAAATCTATGGCTCTCTGCTTATGGATAGCAGGCAGCTGAATCAGTGAGTACAATCGGATACCAGCAGGGAGGGTTGTAGTTTGTAATTGCTGTAAAATTGCTTGCATCCAGTTTATTATTCCCATCTTCCAAACTCCACCCCGCACGCTTGTTTAGTTTACCTGTTACAGCTTAGTTTTTGTATTATGAGCTCTTAGGGAACACTTTGTCATTCATTCTATATTTGTAAAATTTGCAGCACTTCAGTATCCTGGCTGATTTGGCTTCCAGTCTTTATGGAAATAAGTAATAAATAATAGCTTTCATTTTAGATGTTTTTCCCTGAATCTTTACTGTGTTTCTATCCCAGTGCAAAGAAAAACCGAAACAATTCTTCTGCAGTTTTAATAGAACATTTGTCCAAAGACCAATACTATAAGTAAAATATGACTCCAAATAGACAACAGTACAAATGAAAGAGAATAACAAATCTAAATTCACATTTTTGTGACTCATGTGAAGCTCCATTGAGGGAGACCACGAATACCACCAAGAGCAAAATTAAGCCCTAAGAAAAATAAGAATTCACTTTTGTTTTAACATAGTTCAGCAGGAAAAATCTCACAGGAATTCTCAAATGTGATGAACTTCTGTAAGGGACAGATTGGTTGTAATTTTCATAGTATCTTCTGGTCCTTCTTATAAAATAAATAAATAAAAATTTGTGATTTTCTTGTGTAGCTGAAACACCTTGGGGTACCCTGAGTAGAGGTTTGTTCAGCTGTGGACTTGGAATCACACAGTTCTTTTTGTACCTGAGCTATCCTGGTTCCTGTTGCAGAGATGTGGAGTTAGAGACCGCTTGTGCTGATTATAGACAGATGAAATTGCTGCAATTGACTTTTTCCATGAGGAACCAAATGCCGTGGTTATAACTTGATGACAGAGAGGCATTTTATCTTCCTCTTGTAATTACAAGGGTGATTTCACATTGGCATTGTATCAGAGTATAGGAAATATATAGATTTTCAATGTAGTGTTACATGGTACATTTATATTAATTTCTCTTTGTAGTGGTCTTCAAAAGTATTAATGTTCATGGTTTACTTTTTCAGGACTAATATAATTGTTCTGTAGCAGTTTCAGTCAGTACTAATGAATTCCATTTTACCAAACAAAGCAAGAAAATACCCAACTTAGTTTGCAATAACTGTGAACTAGTAGCTGTATGATCATATAGATGATTTTATGACCTTTTATGAGACAGTAATGTATATTACCCAGTGGTGATAGCTGACAAACTAATTTGCAGAAGTAGAATATCTGAGATGTCTCTTTAGAACTATAAAATGGAATATTTTAATATGCATTAACATTTACATTTTTTAAAAGCGTTTCTACCATTATATAAGAAATCAAAGTATTATGTATTCATACAGATAGTGTGGATGTATGAGAACACACTTGGATGAATTCTTATGTTTTCATCTGCCTATAGACATTTCATTTTTGTTTTCAGTCATTTTAAAATGGGGATAATTTATGTAAATAACAGCTTTTTAAAAAAAACCCTAATATAAGACAAGAACATTGGCTGTAACGTGTATTCTGCCCTAGTTGTTTTGTAGCTTTCACTGAGCATCCTAACCTATGAAAAAGTTCCTGTCAGGGAACAGTCTCAATTTCCAGTCTTGGCATTCTCCTAATCACTGCATTTTTCATAGTCTGTGAATTGGTGATGCAGAAAGGAAGTACCTGCAGATTGAAATTGCTTGTATGGTCATAATTCCTATTTTAGCTTTGTCAGTACAGTGATAGCGCTTACTGGCCTTGATCAATAGCAGGGTTTGATTCATAAAAGCAGGTCTCCAAGACTCAACACTGAGTCTCCTTAGCAGTTGCTGACGTAATAATACAATGTAAAACTGATGACATGACCTATAACAAGGTATTAATTTCCTGAATCTGAAGCTCAATGTAGAAGAAAAAAAAAACCACTGGAGTTCCTTTCAACAGCAGGAGACTTTGCATTGTGCTTCCTAGTTCTGGTTCTTCTTTTTAACAATACTGGTAAAATATTATTAGCTTATTAATTTAATTTGGATTGGAAAGTCTGTTTATTAGATTATTCCAGTATGTGTTCAAAGTTCCTGAAAGAGAAGTTATCACTTTTATTTGGGACGTAAAATGTGCCAGGATTATCTGTTTACATAAGTTTCCTAGATAGATTTTTTCAGATGACTTTTTGCCTTGTGTTACATCTATTAAAATCTTCGTGTACTAGCAAAGCACATTAAAGTAATAGAATTCAAAACCTAAATATTCTGAAGATAGATTTCAGTGCCAGGTACTACTGATCAGATCTGACAGACAGGTAAGTTCTCTCCACCACAAAAAAGTAGTTGATCTTGAGATAAAAGTCTTGAGTAATTCTTAGAGAAGCATCACCACTAATTAAAGCAAGCACAATTATATTTCTTTCCTCCCTCAAGAAGAAGAATGGAATATGTAACAAACCAGGCTCTTGATTAATTTCGTAATGAAAACACAGTTCTTATTTCAGATGGAAGATCAGCTCTTAAATAGCCAATGTGTGGATTGAATGAAGTTAAAGATGTTTCTTTCTTTCATGGTTTTATAAAATTGTTATTTACTTTTTTGAAGAATCATCAGTACTAGCTGCAGAGACAAAAGATCCTTTATATGATATAAATGATATTTTGACTAAGTACTCTTGGTTGATTCTGGCTGTAGAATTTCCCTGCATACAAAGTGATTTTGAAGAGCTGCCTAATCAAACCAATATTTTTCAGCTTTCCATCTTAACTCTTTTGATATATCATAGATAAAGTAAATGTTCGTGTTTTCATCTCAAATACATATTTACCAAAATTTGCAAGTGTTTTGTGCGGACAGTGATCACAGAATGCAAATGGATTTATTTGAAATAATGTACTCAGTGACAGTTGGTGGCTCACACAGGCAAGTGTTTAAAATCTACTATTGATGTGTAACTTTTGTGTATTCATTGCTGAAAATTTAGAATGTAAATTTACATGGGATTAGTCTACAATTCAAAATTTCCATTAATTGCAGAGGAGCTTTTCCAGCGAATTCACTGTGAAGCTGGATGAAACCAGTGGTGACAAACTTTTAACAGAGGAGTTTGTCTATAACATCTGGATTCTCAAGGTGTAATAGCTGTTATTACGTCAACTAATACAATAGGGAGAACCACACAAGCTATTGGTCATACAAGCCCTTCTTCAGGTCTCAGACAATAGCAGCAAACTTTGAACTAAGAGTATGGTCTCAGAAGACATCTATAGGCACTACTATTGAATAAGGGAAGTGCTGCTACTATCTCTTATGCTGTCTGAGCCCTGGCAAGTCATTGAACCTCCAAATTAAGTTTAGCTAACCCAGCAAGAAACTAATAAAAACAAGTTTTCTGGTGGGCTAGTGTGTTAAATGGATTTACAGATGGATCAACAAGCTCCAGAGTGGTGCTTCCCCTTTTTGGTACAACTGGTTCATTAGATCAGCTCTGCTGTTCAGTTAACTGTAGATTTGGGGAGAGCTGCGAATAGTTGCTTTGAGCTTATTGTAATTATGGCAATCAAATAGCTAATTTGAGGAAAAGTGTGGTTATCACCTGTAAAACAAAGGGGATATTAGTATAGGGAGAAATTGTGAGGTAGTGCCCCATCACAGGCAGAAAGAAAATGGGGCATTACACCAGAACACTGAAGGCTTTAACTGGAGTGTCATCATGCAGTAGAGCCCCTATCTATCTCCAGTAAATCTATCATTTTTGATATCTAGAAAAATCTATGAATCCTCATTTCCAGGTTTGGCTTGGTGATAAGGACTGAGAAGCAAGAGGTGGAGTTTTCTGATGAAAAAAGTTCTCATGGAATTCATTCTGGCACCTAGAGGTCTTGCTAATGTGTGTTTAATTACATTGACAGAAGAACAGCATGAATAGAACAGGGCATGGGTGTGGTTAGGTGTAAAAATTAGATTGTTCTAATTTAGCTATTTTAAGGCTAAAGGGCTAAAATGTTAGGAGCATTCTTATTTTAAGCTGTTGGTGTGACCGTAATTTATCCATTGTAGTGCTTTTCAATTCTGTTCTTAAAAGGTTTTCTCCCCAGCACCCCCTTATTCACTGCACAGTTGTAAAGGGTTTGGGGATTCATCAGTAGTTGTCTGCAGTAGAGTGTAGAATGGGTGTAGAGGAATGCAGGAAGACAAAGAATGGTCTCAGCCTAGGGAAGTTGAATGCCACCTTGGAGGACTAGTTTCTGCCCATCTTGAATGCTAAGTGACTACTTTATGCTGCGTAGGTAATATAGGTCAGAGGTTCACAGATGGCTATTCATTTTTTAGCATTTGTGAGACACATGTAGCCAAATTTGCTGGTGTTCTGACATCACCAGTACAGCTAAAATCATGTGAAACTGAACTGTTTACTGTTAAGAGTCCTGAGTGTCCTGAAAAATTGAACCTTAAAACTTACATCAGGCATATGAAACTAAAGAGTACTTGGGACAGTTTGGACCTAGACTTCTATGTCTCTTGTTTCTGTATCTGTAAATTATGGCTAGCGGTGTTGTCTTGTTGAGTAGGTTATGGAGAAGATTCTTTTTTGACTATTTGGGGAGCATTGAAATACTAGAGGAATGAGTGGGTATGCTTGTGTGTGATATTGAACACATGGGAGTAAAATAAAAAAAAGATCATAACTGCCTTTTATACTAGGTTGTTTGGTAGGAAATATACATTCATACTATTAAAACTGGTGTTACAGTTCACATATGCAAAGGCATAGATTTTTTTCTTCAACTCTTTTGGAGTCTGTAATTTTTACTGAAGTTATACTAATCTCAGAAGGCCCCATCTAGATATGGAGTTCTGTTGAGTTTCATTTCATGGATATGAACCAATAAGAGGCTGGTTTTGCCTAAAGGTTGTGTATTTAGACAAATGAATGTAATAGACAAATTGGGTTCAGGGAGAGGCACTACTCATACAGGTATATTTTTTCCATAATGTACTTTGGTGTGCTGCTTGGAGGTGCAAAGGTGCTATTTTATTCCTTAAACTAAATATGCATTGGGGCACATCTATGTGATTTTAAGCAGGTGTAAGCTCCTGCTGCCTGACGTTGAAGAAACTGAGAAGGTATCTGCCTATGGTTACCATAATATCAAGACAGAGTATATTAGCTGTGGCTCAGTGCCATGGTAACACCAGAATATGGTTCCTAGTCGGCTTACAACACAGACATACCTCACTGCTTTTCTTGTCATTAAAACAAACAAGATTCATTAAAAATACTTTATTAAAACAAAACCCTGTTTTTTAGGAAGCTGTGACAATGATCTTATGGATGAGTTCTGAATATGGTATTTGCAGTAAGAGACAGGCATAGTTTAGGAAAGAACTAGTGTTAACTGTAGAATAATAGAGAGCAGCCCACAATACTTAAAGCTGGACAATGCAGAACCTTCTTTTATACCTCAGTGAGCGGGATCTTATTGATCCTGCTTATTGGAGTGGGTGAGATTTACCTTGTTCACAGCAATAAACCTACACATTCCTTGAAAGTGGCGACTGACAATTAAACGTTAATTCCTGTGCTTTCCTACCAGTAAGCATAAACATTGCTGAGCATGCTGTTTTGATAGCTATCTCAGGAGCTTGTGCTGCAGGAGCTCTTTGTAGGTCAAACTAGATCTGACAACGTAGTGTGGTATTGCTCTAAAAGTGAGTGGTAAAATGTTGGCATTAATGATTGTGACTATTCAGTCAGATATCTGACAGGGTTGTTACATGAAGTGTTACATTGTGTCCCATTTGTTAATTTAGCTGCTAAACTATAGTACCTTTTCTTTTTATTCACTCATTTCTATGTATCTTGTGGGCTGCACAGGTTTTAAATAGTGGCTAAAAAACCCGACACTCCATCATTGCTCATTTTATCATATTATCAGGAGCAACACTCACTTGGAAGTCACCAGCTCTGCATGAATCAGTCCCTGGACCTATACCAAATACAGGAAAGCAGTGATTCCATATAAGCTATATAGCTAATCAGGGCAGGGAGTTCCAACTGCTGACTGTGCAGTTGCTGCTCTTGTCCCACCATGTACCAAAATTAAACAGTGTAGTATACCCAGAAACAGAGCATAGAGCAGGAGCTCCAGAACTTTTTGAGTGCTACTAACATAGAAAGAAAACTCTACAATAGAATAGTTGCTTTAGCAGCTTGTACTTTTTTGGGGACCATGCACAGATGCAGGAGGAGATGTTTAGGCTGTATTCCTTCCCTAGAGGAAAGGCAGTAGATCAGGTCTTTGCAGGATACCAGTTTGAAGTACCTTCATAGTTAGAAAGTCCCCGCAGGAGTGAATTGCATTGCAGTTATCTGCACAAGAGGCTACTGGGCTTAACGACTGAGAGTAATTTTCAAAGTTGTTTTCCTGTGAGCAAGTAGGTGCTAAATATTTTCAGTTTGGGGGGCTGGAGCTGCTGTCTATGTAAAAATATGGGGTTTAGGTCTTATGCTTGTGCTTTTCTCTGCAACACTTCTGTTTCTGAGTTAGCAAGGTTTTATATTCAGGGTTTTGTTTTTTCATTGTTTCTTTTTTTTTTTTTCCCTTGTGTGTTCCTGCTTATCTCACAAGCACAAGGAACTGATCAAAACTCCAGGTAGAAGATAAATTTCAGAATAAGAAGAAACTTGCATACACTGGAAAAATCACAGAAGGATTGTGGAGAAGAATCTAGAGTACAAGTTCTGGTATGAAATTCTAAATATTTTCCTTGGAATTCAGGTCACTGTCTGCTCTGGAAGACAAAGCTCACTTAGTATAGAGTATAGCATGTAAAATAGTTCTACTGAGCCTATGCTGGCCAGGCAAAGATAACTTCTTACCAGAAAAACTATGCTTAAATGGGTTCAGACGAGCATAGTTCCTACTCTGTTGTACATGGTATCTGCTAAGATATTTTTCATGCTTCATCCAAATGCTGAAGTGTCTTATGTGTAAGAAAACTTGTTTGTATGAAAACTAGCCACAAAGTCAGGACAACTTTGTAGTACTAGATTTTTTTGCCACTGTTAAAAAAGTTTTGAGTATGATTTTTTTTCGTCCTTAAAATATCAGAAGGAAAACCATATGTAAATACTCTTGAGATGCATTCTTACATCTCCACAATATGAAGTTAAAAGGAAATTCATTTTCTTAATACTGAAGATATTGAAATCTTCCCCGCATTTAAATAACACTGTATCAGTATTCACTTAGAAAATACTTTGGTCTGTTTCTGACTCCGTATTTCCACTGAAGGCACAGGCAAGCATTCCTGCTAATTTAAGGGGCCACAATTTGAATCCTTTATACTTATTGTGGAAATTCTGAATTTAGACCTGTGAATTTGCACGAAGCAAGAAAAAAATGGTCTTTCCCTTGAAATCAGATTATGTTTAAAACTCAAGAAAGCCTATTTAAATGTAGAAAACCTTAATTGCTCTTTTTTCACTCCTGTAGCATTAAATTTGCATTTTTTTGACTAGTAATTATTTCTAGAATTTGGCTATGTAAAAGCTCATCAGGCTAAAACCAGGTATACTTGCATTACAAGTTGACTGGCTGGAATCAGTCACCTAATCCTAGAGAAATGGCTTGATTATTTTAGTCTTATGTAGATGGACTTACTGGTACAATTTCAAAAGCTTTCTCTTTGTAAGTGCAAGACGGAAGACTGGAAGCTTGCCATGTATGTTTTCTAGGCCCATATCCTAGGTGCTGTTATGTAAAAACACGCATTTAGTGCCCACTGAACTGAAATTCAAGTTATGATCTCACTGTTGCTAAGTACCAACTTCAGCTGATATAAAATGCTGCAGCTAGAAGTTTGTTAGTTCTATGGTCAGGGTAACCAGAACAAAGGACAGGGAGCAGAGAGAGGAGAAACTCATTACAGAAGTAGTATAACTAGATGACACAAAACCTTGAATAAGGACCAGTGCATCAGCAGAAGTGAAATGGAGATATAATCTGACAATATTCTTAAGGTAATATAATCGTGATTTCCCTACAATAGACATTTGATTCAAATGTTAGACTGGAGTACAGCTTAACTGTGAATCAAAAAAGCATCACAAAGTAGATGGAAGCCAAAGAATGCATATAGGGGGGCTAGGCATTCATATCATACCAACTCTCTCCTCACTTGAAACTGCAGAAATAAGTATGTGCTGTTTAGGTGTTCATGAGGGAAACAGCAGAAAAAAACCCATGAGCATAATTCTAAAATTGATATATTCCATATAAATGTAATTAAGCTCCCTGGCATTAGATGAGTTCAAATAGAAGTCTCATACATTTCCATGGGCATATTCCAGATCTCTCAAAGATCTGAGATAATAAAATAGAAGAATAGGATAAATAGCAAAAGAGAAATCACTATGTAGAAACTATTTGTAGGTTCTATTTACAGAGTGCCTTATTCTTCCCTCACAAAGCACAGACTTCTAAAAGAGTTTTGAAGGGTCATGGTATAATCAGCTGCCAGTGTCAAGGGGAGACAAAAGAATGAAGGTAGTCTTGGATGAATGGACAAGGGGAATATCAAGCAGTTGTCAAATTACATTGCTTCTGTGGTTGTTAATGCTGTGATCACTACTGAAATACTGAGCTTGGTTCTGGCAATTGCACTTCAAGGAGGATGCAGAAAAATTGAAAAGGGTATATAGAAGACCTAAAAGAATGATACAGGACTTGGGACACATGCTTTATCATGAAAGACTGGAGGCACACAGCTTAGTAAAAATAAAGCTAAGGTGGCACTTCCAGCCAGTAATCAAGCCATCCCTTAATATTATCTTTGGTAAACTAAATGGAAACATTTGAGATAAAGTAACTGATATTCAAAAACAGATTGTTCAGTCTTGCAGATTAAAAGAAAATCAAATTACTGTAGCTTAGCAAATGAGGTAATAAAAACCAGACTAATTCAGATTACAATTAAGGATTTTTTTATTTTTTTTAATTTTTTTTTTTTACTGATTGGAACTACTAATGATTGTGGTAGGTTCCTTGTCGCTGGTAATCTTGAAAATTAAGAAGGATGATTTAGTCAAAGTAATCTGTTGAACTGTAGCTCTGCAAAAGATAGCCCTTGGATACAAGGGAGAGCTATGTACTGTATTTGCATAACATGTTGATCTCAAATTAGGTTAGATATCTGCTTGGCCATTTGGTTTTCTGTAAAAATACTATTCTCTATTTGTTCTGTGTTAAACCCTTCTCCATTTATATTTTTATGTTCTTTAAAAATAAACGTAGAAAAGATGTGTTGTTTTAACAACTGATAAAAGCAAACTAGCTAAGGTGCAGAATGGTCCAAGATCAGCGTTCCAGAAGAGTTCTTTCTGAAAGAAGAAAGCCAGACTTGTGTGAATGCCTAAGCATTCCTATCTTTCAGGCTTTTTCTTTTCATTTTGCAGATTTTTTCATACCACTGCTAGAGAATAAATATTTTGTAATAATTGATAAACATCCTTGTTAATAACCACATTCTTTAAGTCACCTTTGTACTATATTCCAGTGGTATCCAAGAAAGAGCTTTGCGTCAGATGTACAGTAATCTTTAAGCCCCTGTAAGAGATACTCAGTTTGCTATAACAAGTAGATTACACTAGTTCTGCACTACGGTGTGGATAGCATTTTTCATATGTGTGACAGTGATGCAGTGTTTATTTTAAGAGTCAAAAGCCACAGGTTCAAATCCCCCTAAAGTCAATAGGAAAAATTGCTTGCAACAACTTCTAACTTATAGCCCGTATATTTTGATTTCTATTTTACCCATAAAATTTCTATATGAAAATCTACTGCTAAGTGGTTTTTTATTTTTGATGTAATACAGCATTTTCATGCTCAATTAGAGGACATTAAGAATATTCGGTTATACAAAGGGTACTTTACTATGAATGCAGTAAAAGTAACAAGTATCAGTGACATGGCACCCCAAAATACTATCATCTGTAGCTAGTATATTCCCATTCTAGAAAAAAAGTCAATATCTTGATATAAATATCTATCTGTTATGCGATCGTGTCATTATTCTGTATGGCTTCTTACACCACGTTTATTGCCATATAAATGAAACATCTTCCAGCAGTGTATTAAACTATGTGCCTATCATCTGTCACATGCTTTTAACACATCCTCTCCCCAAGGAGAGACGCATGTGCAGTAGATGGCCATGTTTTGGTAGACTTTTTGTGTTTATTTTGGGGCAAGTATGTTGAAAGCATTTATGTTGACAACACATAATCAATGTATAATGTTACACAAAATTATTCTCATATAGCTAGCTGATTGACCTATAGGCAAACTACAGACTGAGCTGGATAATGCCTGGGTAAGTAGTTCATCTGGCACCCAGTCCACTCCCACATTCTTTCCATTGCTCAGAGGTGTTGGTCATGTCATACAATGCACATCTGTATCTGGCCATGGAGAAACGGGACAGCATACATCTGGTTGTAACACAAATACAGGCTTAGTCATGTCACAAGTGTGCATAAATCCTCAATACCTACTCACACATCAGTGGACAACACAACAGAAACATTGGACGTTACTAATTTTGTTGATTATGTTATTTTTGTGGGTTAACCCCGATAGGTAGCTAAGCACCATGAGCAGCTCGCTCACTCACTCCCCAACCCTGTATGGGACAGGGGAAGAGTAAAGGAAGAGTAAAAGCAAGAAAACTTGAGGGTTGAGATAAAAAAAAACAAACACGTTTAATAAGTGAAGAATAAGTGGAAGGTGAGGGAAAGGAGAGAAAACAAAACAAGTGAGGCAAAGGCAATCACTCTTTACCTCCCACAGGCAGACTGATACCCGGCCAGTTCCAACCAAAAGACAGCTATCCTCCCTAAACCCCTCTCTTTTCCCTTTTTATGGCTAAGCATGATGTTATATGGCATGGAATATCTCTTTGATTAGTTCAGGTCATCTGCCTGGTTGTGTCCTGTCCCAATCTATGTGTACCCCCCAATCTTCATTGCATTTGGTAGTGAGAGAGAAGGCCTTGAAGGTGTGCAAACTGTTCAGCAATAGCTAGAACATTTGTGTGTTATCAGCATTGTTTTGGTAACAAATCTAAAACACAGCACCATATGAGCTGCTATGAAGAAAGTTAACTCTATCCTAGCCAGGCCCAGTACAGTTATTTAGCAGGACGACCTAGGAAGTGTTTTGAGACTTAAACTATAAAAAGCTATATATAGCATCTGAATAACAAAGTATTTGTCAGGAAGGAAGATGACAGTCTTTTATAGATATCCTTAGTACTTTTGAACACTTTTTATAGTTCTCATGGTGGCGGAGATGATGAGTATTTCTAACTCGGACTGAGAAGGGAATCCACCCATCAGAGATATTCAAGGTACATATTTAAGCAGCGGGTCCCACTGAAGTTGCTCAAGACTTGAATGGATTGACAAATAAAAATATAGGTTTGTCTTGGACACAAATTTGTACTTAGGTCAATAAGTTGTCCATTTCATTCCTTTTACTGCAGAAAACAGACTATTTATACAGTTGTGTGCATTGCATAATGCTCAACTTTCTCACACTGGAGTGTTTATTTTCTTGTGCAGGAGTCTTTTGGTTGTTTTGCCTAAATGTCTTATGTTTCCACCTACTCCTGTCTAACATAATGCATTCCTTTTATAGAGAAATGAGATCTGAAAGATCATATTTGGCATTAGTCACTAGTGAAACTGAAGTTTTTGCTGGAATCTACTAAGAGTTTTGCAGGTTTACTAGCATTGCTGGTTTGGGAATGGAGCAAAAATGTTGCTGTTATTTTTGTTGATGTGGAGTCTGTAAGGATGTAGGCAGTCTAGCATTCCTCATGTGAGCAGTTTTCTTCTGATAACAATGTTACATGAAAACCTTATTCTTTCCTCATCTCTGCTCACATGTCATTAGTGAAATGAGTCACTGACTCCACTGTGAAGAGTTCACTCAAATGCTTATGAAGTATGGAAGTACTTCAGACAGAGTAGAAGGTACTTATAGTATATAACCATCCTGGGTTCAGGAGGTGTGAGGAAGGGACTAGAAAAAAGAATGGAAATTTGGCATTTTCATATCAGCAGTTTCTGCCTGTGCAGTGGTCATCACAACCTAACCAAAGATAACAAAACATCCATGGGATTATAATGCAAACTTTGTGGATTCAAGACTAAGAGGTGTAATAGAGCAGAAGACCAGAGGACCATTTCAGTTCCTAATAGCATCCACATGCTTCCAGCACATTTTTATCAGATAATGTAATGCTGCTATTTTCTCACATAGGAATGCTTACAGGAGTTAGAAGGAGTGACACTTTGTTCTATCAATGCAGAGCTATCAATGCACTGTGGACACCGGTGGTATCCTTTATTTGACATCTTCCCTCCTAGTTACTAGGAGATTGTGGTACTTGTGCATGTGTGGAATAAAAGTAGTTTACAAGTACGCTTCTAACCATGCTGCAAAGAACTCAATGTTATCTTTAAACCTTGCTGCAGCGTATAATACATGTGTGCTTGAATCTGTAATAACATTATTTTGGTTGCAAACAAAAATACTTTCAGTTAATTACAAATATAAAGTGAGACAGTATTTCTGTTTCAGTGATTGATAATATTAACTGCTGCTTTGGAAATTAGTGTAACTGTGCATTTTTATTTCCTTTTTAATAATGAATGTGTAGCTGTAAAACACTCTATCAATACTAGATGTGTATTAACCAACAACCTCTTCGTCACAGCAGAGGTAAAAGTACATTTAATTACATCATAGACACATAAAAATAATTTGTTTCAGGAAGTCATGGAGGTATTGTGTGGGATCAGGCTGTGCAAACAGTGATACTCACATTCATGAGATGTTTGTTAATATGAAAAAGAAAGATGAGTTGATGGGTCTGATTCTTTGTCATCTTAAATGGTCATTTACTCTTGCTTAAAACTGAATGCAAAAATGCAATTAATGCACAATGTTCTGTTTCACTCCCATTTTGCAAGTGTATAAAATTATGTATCTATAAATACACAGACACATACTATATAAGGTATGAAATTCTGAAGAATCCAGCTTTTTATCTTCAAATATTTTAGTTTGCAAAATGTTATACTTGCCTCCATATGCTGAAAATTTGAAACCTACCTTTTAATTCCTTACCAATCCTGTTGTAAAACTAACTGCAGATATCTTGATTATTTTCAGGAGCTAGTATCAATAGCAGTATGTAGGTTAAGTGTTCAATATGGCTATTTTTTTCCAAATAAAATCACCTCAGAGATTAGATGTCTGGTTTAAATGCATGTCAAATGAACATTCAGGTGAAGAATAATGTTATGATTAACACATTGTATTGGAATTTGAGAGTTGGAAGTTTAATTCCTAGGCAGTCATGTCTCTGTGTGGCTGACATCAGAAATTTATTGGAAAACCAGCTAGAAATATTTTAATTTTTGTGTAGAACAGGCTCAGTAATGCATCCTTTTCTTCCGACAGTTTAGATTGGAGACTCTTTAGATCAGATGGACTCTGAAAAGATATGTTCCCACTGCAGCTGAAGACCTATTAGCTGAATGGATATATTTGCACTAAGTATAATCTAGCCAGCTTTGTTAAATAGCAGTAAAAATAGTGTCAGGTGTTTCAGTAAATGGGACCCAGCTTACCCTGGACCCTTGTGTGGCTGGGTTATGCTGAGGTACATTCTCTATGTTCACTTCCATAATTACTGGAGTTAACTAGATTAAAGAGTAGATCTGCTTTTCCCTTTAAAAAAAAAAAATTGTTTTATTTTGATCAGCTTTTGTTTTACTCCTTTACTAAATTCTGCAGTCAACCTTTAGATTTACTTCTGATTTATTCTCCTGTAGAAGCAAGCTTTTCCCTTCCTCTATCTTCCCCTGGCCCTCCCTGCCCCATAATACACAGATTCTTCCTTTACCCACAGAAGACCAGAAGGCATGCCTCTGTGGCTTCTTTGCTCAACAAAGCTGTTTTGCTGGGGAATACTAGTTGACAGTTGCCCCAGAATTTCCAAGAAGTATGATTTTCCTTGGTGAATTAACAAAAACAAGAAATAAACATAATTAAAGCTTGAGTCAATACAGATTTACACAGATTTCCCTAGGGCTGGATAGTGGTAATACATAGCCCAGACCCTTTTCCAGCATGAATTACCCACTTCTAAAATTACATTCTCCTCTATGACAATTGGGCTATAGGTGTTCAAAAGCCAAGTAGTGCACTGAATAAAAAACTTAGTTGATTTGAGTAGAATTCTATACTATGAAAGGACATATTCTGCCGTTTGAGATTGTTGAGTTTTCCTCTTCAAGAAGGATGTAGGCTCCTTTTACATAAGTAACATGGAGTAACACCTCTACCCCAAAGCTATAATATTTTGAAAACACAATTATTTTTCTGGAAGCTAAAAGGTAAATTTGCTCATCAGATTTTGAGTTAAAATTTGGTGCCTCTAAGAAATGTAGCAACCTGTAAAAGCAGAGGAATGCAGAACAGACAAGAGAAAGGGAAAAACTTGAATGAAGGGAAAGAAGAAGGAAGTTGGGACATGCAAAGCAGCTATTAACCCAGTTTAACAGGACTGTGTATTTTGCTGTTATGCACTATTCCAGCAAGCTTACTATAATGGTAGTTCTGTCCTTAAATTATGTAGCATGTACAGTAGCTTCTTCATTATTTGAAGGTTTTAGACACATCATGGAGCAAATGGGAATGGACACAGAGCTGATGTGTAATATAATGATACCGATCTGTGATGGTTTCTAGGAAAACCCAGTAGCTTTTGTTTAGTTTACATTATGGTGCTCACCACAGTGGATCCCATAAGATAATGAAGACAAGGAGGTGACAGAGCCAGTGCATGCTTGGGTGCATCCCTAGTATCCATGCTGCACACTCACAAGGGACCAATGTCATGGCTGTGAGACAAGACTGCAGCATTCACCATGGCATGCACCTCTGATACAGCTCAGACTCAACTGAAATTACTAACACTTTCTGTTCACAAGTAGCCTAGAACTGCATGTAGTGAGCATATTCCAAACCTATTGAGTAATTCTGCTTAGTATTTCACAGAATCCCAGAATCATTGAGGTTGGAAAGGATCTCTGGAGGTCATCTATTCCACTGTCCCTGGTTAAAGCAGGGTCAACCAGAGCAGGTTGCTCAGGACCTTATCCAGTTGAATTTTGAAAATCTCGAAGGATGGAGACTCCACAACCTCTCTGGGCAAAAATTTCCAGTGTTCAACTAACCTCTGTCATGAAATGGAGTGGTTTCAGCAAATTACTGGGATTCCAGTAGCACTGGTACCATTTCACATGAGTTACAATTCATATAAGGAAGGCTCCAAGGCTGTCAGAGAATGACTTAAGATTCAGACACGGGATGTTCCAAGGCTGTCAGGAGAGGACTGAGATATGTCCCATGGTCGTCAAGAAATGACTAATTATCTCTACTCCCATCCCCAGCCTCCGCCAAGCAACAGGAGTCCTTGGTACAGTCAGTGCAGCTTCCTGTCTTAGCCATACAAGAGTTCCTGATACGGTCAAGGGACTCTTAACTGCGCAACTCATTACACTTATGCTAAGGCCTAGCGAGACTTCCCAAGTTCATAGATCAGCCCAGAGAGGGGGAAGAAACACACCACCAATCTACCCTGTGACAAAAGTCAACCCATCTCTCTCTCACAGAGTGGTGGTGTGGTCGCCTCTTGCCTCTGTGCCTACAAACAGAGCAATGCCATGTTCCAGTTGTAATTTGAGGGAAATTCTTTGTAGGTCTGCTTAATTCTAAATGTTTGACAGATATAATTAAGCAATATTATATATGTGAGGAGGTTTTTGTAACAGTGATATTTGTCTGACTGTTCTCCACATTCTAATATATAGAGCAATGTTTTACAACTACCATAATATAACAGAAATGAGCAAAATTATTATAGGATGTAACATTTGATTTAAAGTTCCTGTCGCTATCTGTGACCATCCAAACAAGGTATCCCCTCAGTGATGTTCTCCATCTTTCTGTACTCTTTCCAGGATATGGTGTATCTTTTCTGCATCATGATTGACAGTAATTAGGGGATTTTGTCCATTGTCCTGAATTCATTTTAGCAATTGATTCAGGTCATTATGTTGCAATAGTTTTCTCACCAATGTAAGATGTATTCCAATGGGGGTAGGTAGTAAGTCGTGATATGATGTGTAGTTTGATTGTAGCAATTAGTAAGTTGTGACAGGAGCTGAACAGTTAAAATTGTATCCCACAGTTCTGGTAAAATTACAAATACAGGTATTTGAGTGATGATATATCTCCATGGTGGTGTTGTCTGTAAGCATAGAATCACAAAGGGTTCTCATACAAACACATCAATTTCCAGCATATATAAGCACAGTTTCATGGGTTTCATCAGGATGTATTTCAAAATGATAAACATTTTGTTAAGTGTCAAGACAAATGTCTTGAGCATTAATGGTATTACCTTCACAAATGAATTCCTGTTGTTCCCGTACAATGCATGCATCAACATCAGTAGTCTGCCATTTGTTTCTGTTTTGTTGGGCCCATACTCTGTGTTCCAATGGATAGAGTATAGTTCCATGGTGATTTAATCCCAGCGCAATGACTGGGTATATGGTGTATACCGAAGCATTGCGTATTGTCAAAACAAAAACTGTGGCTTTACTGTTGGCATAGTCAAAAGTGAAATTGATTAGATGCCACCAAGATTGGAATTCTCTTTCAAATTTAGTTACATTTTCCCAAATTATCTTTTGAATTTCAGTGGGTAAGATGTCTTCATCGCCTTCCATTATAATTGCTGCCACAGTAGATTGTATCCACAACTGGGCGTGGATGCAGCTAAGAGCTAGAGAAACATTATTTTGGGTTGTACCCAATGCATTGGTATCCTAAATCCTTCTATGTATAATGTCTCCCATTTTCATGTATCCTTTAGGTATGTTTTGGTTTTATGTATCACCAAAGTAGCAAGGTTCAGGTTTGTTTTATCTTTTGGTGTTATTCCAATACTTCCAGTATAATTTAGTAGGGCATGGTCCCAAGGGTCTCGTGTCTGGAGTGAAGGGATTACACTTATCCCAATTAAGAGAACAATTGAAATTAAACTGGGGACATATTGCCATTGTTGTTGTTGCCATTGATACAGATTCATTTTCTCATGAAATAGAAAAGAAAGAGAAGTTTCATTGGGGAAGGCCAAACAAGTTACCCCTTTTATGATGCAGGATAAATCCACCTAGTACTGATTCTGTGTTTTGCACCACTGCTGTCAGTAGCTTCCCAAGCAAGCGGGTCATGAGGTTTATTTAGATTCATAGGCACAGTTCCAATTTGTGGCAGATTCACCATAACAGGTTGTCCTGGCTGTAACATTGTGGGACATTTTCTCTCATGAGAAGGGGGAGAATCAGGTTCAGCTTCTGCAAAGAATGCTCGGCTTACTGGGCTCCCAGTGGGCTCATACTGATTATTCAGTTGGTGAAGTACTTTTTAAAATCGAGTGTCCCACTGGGCCTCATGTGGCTTAAGGCTCTTTTTCAGCAGACCATTGGCTCTTTTATTATCCCATTTGATTGAGTATAATAGGGGGTGTGAAATACCCATTGAGTTGCTTCCTGTTTAGCCCACTCTTGCACCTTTTCACACTAGGAGTGTGAGCCATTATCACTTTGGATTATATCGGGAGTAGGTAGATTTGATTTAGCATGTCATGATCCACAGCTGCGGATACAGGAACATTAAGAGGGCCCTGTTCATGCACCACCTAGATACAGGCAGCTTTTGTAATAGCTGTAGAGAGCTCATCCAAGGATTTCATAGGTATTAACAGAGGTTCTCCTCTCTCTAATATACCTATTCTGCCATCCCAGTATGCCACTCTTACTTGTTATTGAGTGGGGATTGTCTGGGGGTTCAGGTCCAGCATTTGGAAAGACACCAGGTCCTCAGAATCCATTGCCTTCACCACCATCGAGTAAGATTCTCTGTCTCCCTGTTAGACATATTCGCCATACGTATTGTTTCAGTTTCCCCTGGGTTATGGCTGTAGTGTTCTTGCAAATCTGAATTGGATCAAATGGGGTTGTTTTTTGGGTACAATCTCCTGCTCTACCCTGAGGTCCAGTGGTTCCTTCTTTTTTTATAATGGGCCTGGCCTCATACTCAGGGGGATCTAAAGGAGACAGAGGATTATTTCGCCTTGCATAGCTATTATCAGGGTCATCCCATATGTTCCCATCCCATTCTTCAGGGGATACAATTAGTTTCCTAATTTGCACAATGTCAGGGAGATGGGAAACTTGCATAAGCATCATTTCAACCCTTTTTTCCAACTTTTTTTTTCTCCTTTTTCTGTTTCTGCAGCTGCTCGGTTTTCAAGGTTAGTATTAATTCAGCTGCTTTCCTGCCTTTGATATCATACCTCAGATGTTGTCTTTCCCTATTTATGTTATTCCTTTCCTGAAGAGTGGCTTCTAAGCAGGTGCCTAACATTTTGCAAATAATTCCCTTTCCTTTTCCATTCTTTATATTGCCCCTGACTTCCCAAGTTCATAGATCAGCCGAGAGAGGGGGAAGAAATGCACAACCTCACAGTAAAATCCTTTTTTTCCTGATGTTTAAATGGAATTTCCTGTGTTTCAATATGTGTCCATTGCCTCTTGTCCTTCCACTGTGCACCACCGAGAAGACTTTTGCTCAGTGTTCTTTACTCCTCCCTCCATCCTCCATCAAGAATTTATAGTCAATGGTAAGATCTTCCTTAAGCCTTCTTTCCTGCAGGTTAAACACTCCCAACTGTCTCAGTCTGTCCTCATGTGACAGACGTCAATCCTCCAGTCGTCTTTGTGGCCCTTCATTAAACTGTCTCCAATATGTCCATGTCTCTTTTGCTGGGGAATCCACAACTGGACACAGCATTCCAGATGTGTTGCACCACCTATCTTGACCTGGTGGTAATACTCTTCATAATCCAGCCCAGGTGGCTGTTGGCCTTCTTTACTGCAAGGGTGCATTGCAGGCTCGTGTTTAATTTCATGTCCACCAGGACACCCAGCTCCTCCACTGCAAACCCGCTTTTGAGCCCATCAGTCTCCAGCATGTACTCATGCAGGGACTATTCCTTGCAATGCAAGACTTTGCATTTCCCTTTGTTGAACTTCGTAAGAGTCCTGTAGGCCCATTTCTCAAGCCTTTTGTGATCCCTGTGAGTGCTGGCACAACCATCTGGTGTATTAACTACTCCTCTCAGTTCTGCATCATCTGAAAAATTGCTGACTATGCACTCTGTCCCATCACCAGGTCATTAATGATGACGTTAAGCAGTACCGGTCCCACTATCAACCCTTGGGGTACTCCAGTAGTGACTGACCTCCAGCTGGACTTTGTGTTGCTGATCATAACCTTTTAAGACTGGCAGTTCCGCCAATTTTCAGTCCACCTCGTCTGTTTGTCTAGTCCAGCCCCTCTATTCAAAGCAGGGTCAACTAGACAAATTGCCAAGGATGGAGATTCCACAGCCTCATCCAGCAAACAATTCCAGCATTTGTCCACCATTAGAGTGGATTTTTTTTCCTTGAGTTTAAATGGGATTTCCCATGTTTCAATTTGTGTCTGCTGCCTCTTGTCCCATCACTAGACAATATTGAGAAGTCTCTCGCTCTGTCTTATTTACTTCCCCCATCAGGTATTTATACACATTGATAAGACACCCCCACCCCCCCCCCCCCCCCCCCCGCCCCAACAAACCGCAAC
>NW_010972620.1:14066633-14078132 GCF_000737465.1 Haliaeetus leucocephalus | reverse complement strand
AACCCCCCCCCCCCCCCCCCCCCCCCCCCCGGAGCAAGGCTAAACAACCTCAGTTCTCTCAGCCTCTTCTCATATGACAGATGTTCCAATCCCTTAATCATCTTAGTGGCTTTTCAAGCACTTCGTATGATAAAATTGTAAACAGAGGGAGAAAATCATGTGGTAGAGTAGCAGTTACCTTTCACTATTTATTGTCAATATTTGTATCTTGTCTGATTAATGTTACTGTATTCTGTGGCTTTGAAGAAGAGACACTTATCAAAGAAATAGGGATCTTCATCATCTTTTGTCTATGCTAAATAAATTACTTGCAGTATTCTTGTAAGCAGTTACAATTTTATTATTCTTTGGGCACTAAATACCATTTAAACTGGCTGCCGTTTACATCAGTGCCAGTGGTTTGGACAATAACATCAGTGAATGGTTGTGTTCATAGTGAGGATGTTTGCTCTAAAATTAATAAAATTGACCTTGTTACTAAGTAAAAATTATGTTTTTAAAGATTTGGACAGGTGGTCCTAGACTCCAGACAAACTATGGAGCTACTTTTTCCTTCATCAAAAAAGTGACTGTAATCTATCTATACAGCAAAACTCTATACTTTCAATTTCTCTTCTTTATAATAATCTTTGGTATGTGGTTTTGTTAGCACCACCTTAATTGTACCAAAAATTGTAGTTTTCAGGGATATTATTGAGTCTCTCTGTACTAAAATGCATTAGTTTGTCCTTACTGAATGGGGGACACTAACACAAAACAGAATCATAGAATCATAGGATGGTTTGGGTTGGAAGGGACCTTAAAGATCATCTAGTTCCAACCCCCCTGCCATGGGCAGGGACACCTTCCACTAGACCAGGTTGCTCAAGGCCCCATCCAGCCTGGCCTTGAACACTTCCAGGGATGGGGCATCCACAACCTCTCTGGGCAACCTGTTCCAGTGTCTCACTACCCTCACACTAAAGAATTTCTTCCTAATATCTAACCTAAATCTACCCTCTTTCAGTTTAAAGCCATTACCCCATGTCCTATCATTACATGCCCTGTCACTACTAGTACCTCTCTGGCTTTCCTGTAGGCCCCCTTTAGGTACTGGAAGGCCACTATAAGGTCTCCCTGGAGCCTTCTCTTCTCCAAGCTGAACAACCCCAACTGTGTCAGCCTGTCTTCATAGGAGAGGTGCTCCAGCCCTCTGGTCATCTTCATAGCCCTCCTCTGGACTCACTCCAACAGGTCTATGTACTTCTTATGTTTGGATTATTATCCTATTAAAAATAGGATTATTAGGAAGCAGTTTCAATAGCTCACCTTCAGGGTTTTCAACTGTTCTTGCATTTTTGACACTATTTTTACACTATTCACTGATATTTTTAATAAAAAAAAAGGTCAAGGCTATTGCTTCACTGGTACAAATGCAGAGACCAACAGATGCAATGAAGAAATTTGTACAATAGATTTAAAATATATTGGATAAAAGTGTAAATTGGCAGTCTGTGTTTGAAGGTATCTCTTTTTGATGTATTTTGTAACAATGGTTTCTCTCATGATTTTGGTTAAGTTGCTGCTTAGTGGAAGACATAGCCCCGAAATACATATTTTAGTTCCTGACTGATGGAGGGTTGTGATGGCACCAGTGTTTCTGACAAGTTTAAAAGGCACAAGGATAAAACACTAGACAGCATTCCAGATTTCTCAGCAGGAAAATGTAAATCTCCTTAATTTTATTCCTACTGAGCTGTGGCAACTAAGGTCTTGTATTTAAATCTGAATTATTAAATAGACAGCATGATGATGATAGGAGCAGGCTATGTGTTATATGTATCAACAAGTTCTCATAAGCCAAATACCTTGTCAAAAATTCATATTCCCATCTATGCATTTGTGATAAAGGGGAATAATTTTAAGAGTATTATGCCTTTTATTCTTAAAAGCCTACCAAGGATATTAGATTAGGGAATGGAGTGAGATTTGCCATGTAAATTGATAGGTGAAAACTTCTAGCTTTAAGCCTCTAGAACCTAAACTTAACCACAGTGCCGAAGAAAAGAGCCACATCTAAAAAAACCTCAGCAAAGTGCACACAGGTTGCAGTAATATAGAAAGGTCAGATATTGTATGATATCTTTAGCATAGTTTATCATTTACTTTAGAAAAATGTTCTTGAAATGTATTTAACAGGCAGCTCAGTTCATTACCAATTGTGAAAATTTTTGAACGTGAAAAGGTTTTGGGTTTGGGTTTTTTTTTTTAAATGTGTTGATACTGTAAAAAAAAAAAAAAAAGGCAGTTGGCAGCCTCAAGCTGAGGTATTATATCTGAGATCTCATCTCGTAGAATCTCTTAGTGTTTGATGGTGACTATAGGATTTGGAGCTCTTGCAATACAGATTAGAAATCGCAGCGAGGTATGAAACAATAGTAAAGAATGATGCATGCTCTCTGCTGATTTTATGCACCTTTATAAAATATAAGGAGGTGACATATGTACACTGCTGCATGGAGTTACATACTAAGCTTGATGCAAGTGAATAGTCACCCACTTTAATGAGCTGGTCTGTGGACTTGCATGGACTATGGGCATGCATAGTGAAGCATGAATGGTAGTGTTTATAGAATCAGGGCCTAAATGCGATATATAAACATAGTTCACTTGCCACTTAAGTATAGATACCCCTGCAGGAGAATGTAGTGAATTTAGCAAGAATGTTATTCTTGCTAAATGACAGCTTTTTTGAAGAGGAAATAAAGATCTGTTTTTCTAAATATAAAGCAATAATCTTAATGGAATGGTCCAATTTGAGCATTTGTCAGACCTTTTCAGTAAGTGCCGTTAGATATTTAAGGACTAAAGCAGACATTATTCTGGTTTATTCAAATAACTGCATCTCTAGAAGTGCTTTGCCTGTACTAGTGTGCTTAAGAATCGATTTCTTAAACTCAAAAGCATGTAATCTCCTGAAGTATTACCTACATTTCTTACCATCATTTTATTCCTACAGAATTTTCTAGCAAAGTAGTTCATGATCTTGTCTAGTTGATGAGACTGGACAAGTTAGTAATGTGAGAATGAACTTCTGCAGACAGCACAGCTTTTTAAAAGCAGAACTGTGTATATTCTTTGTATTCTGGGAGGGACTCAGCCGTGCTCTGTCCAGAGCCTAAAAAGAGAGTCCAAATTGCCATAGCCTACTCAGATAAAAGCCACGTGATCTCATTAGCACTGTGCTGGACCCAGACTTCGAAGCATTACAGAAAGGAAGCTCAAGATGCAGGGGTGGTAAACATAGTGTCACAGCTTATGGTTGATTTTGTGCTCAATCTGATTAAATGCACATCAACCCAGAATATGCTGTTTACATGCAGGCAGAGTCTGAAGGCCATGATTTTGTAATTGCAAAAAAAATTTCAAACATTTTTTTGCATACTTGAGAATTGTTTTATACATCTTTTCTTTAGAAAACTCAGTGATGATAATGTCAGACACAGGCACCACTTATGCAAACTTTACTGATTTACTGCAGTCATGGGACTAAAGTTGGGAAACCAGCACTGTCAACTTCCTAAGCTAATGTGACTGCAGAACTGGCATATGATGCCAAGTTATGGGCTGAGGAGTGATTGTTCACTTGAGAATAGCTTCTGGCTAGAATCCTGAGCTTGTCTCTCCCTAAAACTGGTGTATTATTCAAATGAAGAATCAATTAAAAGTATCAGTTTTGCTTAATCTTTTTCCATTAGTATATTGGATAAAAATTATTAATATTTCAAGATAATGCTTTCAGTAAAATGTTAATTGGAGTGACTCTCATTTGTTAATGTGAACTGTTATAAATGTCCAAAATACATAAAGAACTTCTGGTTTTGCTTATTCTTAGGGAAAGGTGGAGATAATGTCTTTTATCTAACTCAGTAGGCCAAATTCAGCTGTGACTATGGTCATATGATTGGATGGACTGGATCACATGGAACATGTTGCTGCACAGAGTTTGACTCTCTATATATGCTAAATTGCTGTCAAAAAAGATCATATAAGGATGTAAAGCTAACGTTGGAGTATCTTGGTCTGCCTCCTATTTTCTCTTAATTTATCCAGAAAGAACATTCTCTATTTATTTTACAAGTTAAAAATGAAATTCAGAAGTAACTATATTAAGTTTCCTCCAGTGAAGCCTACTGTTTTAATTGGCAGACAAAGTGATGGTTCCTGTGAATGAGAGTCTTCCCATGCAGTTCAAATGAAATGGAGTCCATCTAATATTGTGTTAAGTTAAAGGTTTTATTCTTGAGAGAGATGGAAACAGAACTCCTGTTAAAAGTCAACTGAAGTAGGGTAGTTAACTCCCTAAGACATTGTGAATGTCATTAATTTGTCTTGTAAAAGATAAGGCAATTTGGTTGCTACTTTTCTATTTCCTTTCAAGCCTCTTTGTTTGCTGGTTCTGCCATCATAATAGCATGAGTAGATATCTTGAGGATTGCTTTTGCTGAGCTTATTGGAGTTTTAAATTTGTTTTGACTTAAGATCTAGTAGCAAGTCTTGTTTTGAATTTGCAGTGCAAGTTGATTGCATAATTGTGAAGCTGTTTGACATGTGTGATACAATTTGATTTGCATTTCTGCCAGTTTTCAACTGTAAGAAACAAAATCTGCTAGTAACAATTTTAGCAGGAGTCACTGGAGGGTTCTTACAGTTTGTTTTCTATTTCCCAGAGACTGAAAGATGACACTCTTATAAAACTATCTGAACACTTCACATTATTGTTTAGCTGAGCTGTATATGTTGATGTAAGTGGCTTTGATATTTTCAGGGGAAAAAAGAGTGAAAAAATATATAAAATACATATTTATATATAATATATATATATAATGCAGTATAGAATGGAAGAAGCAATATAATGCTGACAGAAACAAGGATTTTTTTAAAAAAAGTAATTGAATTATAGCAAATAGCCATTAGGATGTTTTATGGAAAAGCATAGACTTCATCAAGACCCAATTAGAAAACTTGAAACCTATGATTATACTGGTATAGAGGTACTTTTCCTCTGGCAGGATACATATATAGAGTTGGCAAGGTGTTTGCCCCATGACCAACAGATCCTGGAAATCTATGGAAGAGACACAGTCTTGCCCATGCAGACAACAGCTATATTCAGGCTGGCCTGTGCATGTTACACCACTGGAATTTTTTCTGATAATATGGCTCTGATTGTCATTGATTGATTTATTTTCTTCCATTGTGCAGTAGCAGGGAGACTTGAAATAGCATTAATTCCTGAGTAGATTGTCTCTGGAAAAGCCACAGAATTAGCAGGTGATACTATCATAGAGAACAGAGTAAAAGGAAACTGAACTGGCAGCAGCATGTAATCCAATAGCAATACAGGTAAAGTAGTTAAGAAGTGTTAGAGATCATACAATAACAGAAATGGCAACACAGGCATCATTTCCATGAGTTAAGAGAAAGTCTAACAAACTATGCACTGGAAGTGAAATAACTGGCTAGAGACCAGAGAAGTAATTCTGAGGATGCAAGATCTTTGTGGTGCATGGAGAGCAGCTGATTTAGAACCAAGGTGGGTTGTTTCAAATTATGCATCTTCTTTAAGCTGGTACAAAAATGTGTGACTGTTACTTGTTCTAAGTACATATACAGAATTGCTATGATTTAATATAAAACATAGGACTGTAAAAGACTACTTTGGTCATTCTCTGTGGTTCCCCACAATTACAGTCAACTGTGAAATAATGCCTACTTCATTTCAGCCTACAGAACATACCACGAACCACAAAACTTTTTTTTCAATACCCTATAAAAAACTAAAGGTGATGTAGTACAGGAGACCAAACTGCATGGAGACTACAGTGTGCCATAAGGCAAAACCAGAAGAGGTTGAGGATACCACCAGTATTTGAACTACTACAGATAGCAGTAGTAGTAGTAGGATCTGTAGTAGCCTCCACCACAGATCATTGTTTTGAAACCAAGCACACAGGCAAATGGAGGCACAGAAGCCTCTTGATTGCACATCTTGTATAATTCCTGCTGTTGCATCACTCCCAGTGAGCAATCTCTGATGGTTCAAAGGCAAACCCCTCTTCACTATGTCACCAAAAATCAATTACATATGAAGAAAAAAAAATTGTTGTGGCACAATGCAAGGCTCTATACCATAATGAAGAATTTTTGCCTTTGAAGCCAAAATAGTGTCAGTTAGGTCATTCTCACATGAGGACCCAGCTTCGCTACATGGCAGCTTATACTGTACCTTTACTGTGCTTAAAAATAACCCCAAAACAACAAAAGCTAATCACAGTTCTCACAGTTGGACACTAGAATAACTGAATATAAAATTTGGTCACTAATATTTTAGAAGTTTGTCCCACTTTCTCTGGGAAGTTTCTGGAGCTGTTTGTGTCTGATGCATACCATCATGCCTCTTAAAATTATTCTTCAAAAGAAAAATACAAAATAGTGACAAAATAATCAAGGCAACACAAGGAAAATACTTTTAAAAAATATGCCCATCACACTTAAAGCTACAGCTGCTTTCAGCTGAATAGTTTCAATTCTGCTGTGATAGATTGGTATTTTTAAATTTGCAATACCCCTGAAGACTGTAACCACAGATCTTAAATCTGTTATTCACAGGCAGGTATGTCAGGCTGGTCACAAGATCTTCCCTCAGTATGTTTAATGGTCAGCTAATAATATGTTCAAAACCAGGTATTTTTTTCACTTCAACCACTGCATACAAGTGGCTAAAGTTAACTTGTCTCCTTCATGCTAGTGACAATTTCTAGTCAATTTTATTTCACAGTTGTGATTTTTTTTTTTTTTTTCCTTGCAGCGGCAATCTCCCTCTCCCACTGCTATGGCTTGTTCCTTACTTGTTTTCTCTGTTTCTCTAGCTGGAAAGAGACAGTGTGCTATTGCTGATCGGTATTTAAGTGTGCCAAGGAAATGTTTAACAATACAGATCTGCTCATCTTTCCCCAGTAGTCACTAAATTGATTCCCTCTCCTTTACTAGCAGCCAATTACTATAAAACCTGTAGGAATTTACTTTCTGATTTCTCTTACTTTTTAAAATTTGCTTGAAATTAGTTCAGCAAAGTTGGAACACTTTGTGACACAATTTTACCTTACTCTTGAAATGTATCTTGAATGCATTTGCCTTGTTTACTTATTTTCAATGGCATAATAATACAGATGTTAGCATTTTGCAACCTGCTTTGCTACTTTACTTTAGACTATAAAAGAAGAGTAAGCATAAAGAAAGAAATGCTATATATATCCCAGAAGTGCTATTATGTGCTAATATACAGCATCTTATATAGAGCTCAGTAGGGATGAAGAAAAACCCTCACAGTAAAAACGCAAAAACCTCATTGCTGATCTTTTTCCCAAATAAGAGATGGGGATAAGAACAGCCTAATTCCTATTGTTTCCTATCAAATCAAAGACAGTCTTCATACTGAGCATAGTAATATTCTTTATATGATAAACAATGTTACTACTCTTTGCCTAAAAAGCAAAGAAATAAGACACATGATCCCAAGATAATGGCAAAGACAGTGATAATGACAGTAAGAGTTAAGTTTACTTGCTGCTAGTAAATTATTCATGTATATGGAAAAGTACACAAGATGCAGCAAGGAAAATTCCAACTGGACCCAAGGAAAAAAATTCCACAATGAGGATTGCCAAGGGTTGAGACAGGTTGCTCAGAGAGGCTGTAGAATTGCCATCCTTGGATATATTCAACTTTATTTGGATAAAGCCCTGAGCAATCTGATTTAACTTTAATGTTAGACCTGCTTTGAGCAGGGGCATTGGACCAGATGGTGTCCAAAGCTCCCTCCAACCTAGTTAGTGGGGTAGTGTATGGTACTGTTCTAGTGGATAGGGAATTTAGCATTGGAAATAAAAGATCCAAAAGTGGTTATATTTGGTGTTTTTCATACCTGAGTAAATATGCAGTAATTTTAAGTAAGTTGCCAGCAGTTTGAGGGAGATGATCTTCCTCTCTATTCAGCACTGATGAGGTGACATCTGGACAGCGCTGTATCCACTTCTGGGCTTCTCAGTACAAGAAAGATGTGAAGCGACTCCAGCACAGGGCCACATACATGATTAAGAGACTGGAGTATCGGTCATACGAGCAGAGGCTGAGAGTGCAGGGACTGCTCAGCTGGGAGGAAACAAGGCTCAGGGGGATCTTATCAGCATGTATAAATACTTGGTGGGAGGGAATGAAGATGAGGAAGTCAAACTGTTCTCAGCAGTACCCACTGACAGGACAAGAGGTAATGGGCACAAATTGAAACACATGAAATCCCATCTGATCACAAGAAAACTTTTTTTTGCTATGAGGGTGGTCAAAACTGGAACAGATTGCCCAGAGAGATGGTGCAGCCTCCATCTGTGGAGATATTCAAAGCCCAGCGGGACACAGTCCTGGACAACCTGCTCTGGCTGACCCTGCTTGAGCAGAGGGGTTGGACCAGATGATCTCAGGAGGGGTCTTCCAACATAAGCAAGTCTGCGAAGTTTTCAAGATTTTAAAAGTCATAAAATAGCATTTCCATCAGATGTCTAGAGACTCAGTATTCAGTGAAGGTGAATGTGAATGCCGTGGCTTCCCTTTAAATATCATTCAAATTGCTCCACAACGTCTCTTAAGAAAAGTAGGGATTTTTTTTTTCTTCATTATTTTCCCAGGCCAGATGTGTCCCAGTAATTCTTCCGTCTACAAAATACAAGTAACTCTTAGGATAACTGGAGGGTAATTGGAGACTTGCCTAGAAACAGACTCCAGTGTAGCTCTATGGGGATGTAAGGTTGTAGTCATGTGGATCTACTTGCAGAATTAGAATTATTCACTCATTTCAAATGTTACTGAGAACTTGGCTGTATTGACCAATATTTATTTCCTCTCTGGAATTTACTTGCAAATTAACATCAAGCATTGGTATTTTTCAAAAATGTTGGAGCTGCATTAATGAGTAAAATTAATGAAATGCTTGGAGTTCACAAGTTCTTAATTGTCCTGGCTGTTCCTTTAAAAAGATACATTTTATTTGTATTAAATGTAAAGAATTACTCTATTTCACATTAGGATGATCCAGTAGTTGTTCAGGGATTTCAACAAACTACTCCTCTACTTTGATAATGCTTAGAAACCAGTCTTTTTTTTCTATGTGTTTGACAAGCTCATATATGTAAAAAAAGACTTAGTTAAAAAAAAAAAAAAAGTACTGTGTTACAGGACACTCACTCTGAGAACTGCTGAGTACAAGTCAGTTGATAGGAAAGTTAGAAGTTTAACAAACATGGAAAAATGAGAGCAGCTGTATTTTCATCAATGAGTTGAGGGCTATAATCACCCTCTCTGTAATACCACATTTGCTGTTGCTAATACATGATATATATTTACTCTGACTAGCTCAGTTTATTTGTTAATTCTGTTTCTCTCATAATATGAAAATGACCACCTTGTTTGATTCAAACACTATTCCTCTGTTACCTTTTAACTGCTATAAGTAGATCAAAATGCTCACATCGCTTATATGGCCCTATATTTTAAAATAAACCTGTTGTATGCAATGCTAGGAGTTAGCTACCTTTGAAATTATAATTAATTCATAAGCATTTCTTAATTTAATTTGCTTCCTCATGATATAAAGTAGGATTAAGTATTTAAGGATCTTTGTTATACTACTTTCCTCTGATAATGAAATGAGAGCTGCTTCTGTACTGCTTCTCATTTGTTCTGTATGTTGTGGTCTTGAAAGGTGCTGAATGCCTCAACTTTCGTCGTGTTCAGTGACAGTTAAGGGCACTCAGTATCTCATAAATACAGCTTGGTACCAGCACAACAAAGCTCCTATGTTGTGGAGAGATGAGGCAAGAATTTGTCACGTGCACTGTCACTTACCTGGCATGAGACTGTTAGTCCTTAAAAGAGGGACTTCAGTATGGCTTGTGGGAATCTATACCAGTTGTGTATGTTTGGAAGTATCACAGCTGCTGTGCAATTCTTATTGTATGGGCTACACAGTATAATAAATTATGTAACTCTGTGTTTTTAATGTGCTTGAATAGAACATTGTGTATCCATTATTGTGTACACACAGCCTAGCTGATAAATTTGCTTAGAAATGTTTTGTTTTGTTTTGTTTTTTCCCCCCCAAGAGGGACACTTGATAAACTATGCTTTGAAATCTCACGTAGAATCCAGTTTGTTTTTAAAACAAATCTTACCAGAGGCAGTCATTTTGAAACAGCCAGGAGAGCATCAGCAGTTGCTTGCTTAAAATGCATGTATATAAGTTTGATAAGACTGTATCATGCTTAGTCTACATTCAAGCAGGGCCACTCTCGTACTCATTCTGAAAAATGTCAACTTCTGCTACACTGACAGAATGTGGCTACTAATTAAAATATTCCCATGAGGTATATATATTCTATGTTGTCTACTTCCTCTGTTAGAGTTTAGCATTCTCTAACCTTTGACCTCGGCAGTGAGTGCTTTATGGTATAATAATGCAAACAATGGTTAACAGTAGAAGGCCAAAACCATCAAAACACAACTTTCTGTTAAACTATACCACATGCTGCTTTGAAAGATTTTTAGCTTCATAAACTTTTGTTCACGTTGCGGAATAATCTCATGCAAGATGAACATTTTATCAGGAAAAATTATGCACATTCTGTTGAATTACTCTATGTCAGGTTTATCATGCATTCACCACTGCACTGTAACTTTAATTGTAACAGTTTTTAACGCACTTGACTCAGCCTGGCAACTGAATTGATGTAAATGGAGATCTACTGGAGGGTAAATATTCCAGAAGTAGGAATGGACGGCAGGAGCAGGCACACGCTATTTAAAGCCTTCTGCTGTTACAGCACATACCCAAGGATGAAAGGGAGACCGCCTTGGAGGGCCAACGCAAAATGATTATTTATTTCAAACGCAGAATGGAAAAGCAAAGACCTAGCACAGTCACAGGTAATGTGATGGTACTGCAGCTAATACAGGAAATGCCTCCTCCTAATTTTGTGATTATTGTTACAAGGAGCACAGAAGAAATTTGCTAGAAATAGTGCCGTTGAAAAATACCGTTAACGCAGCTTTAGTTTTATGGAGAATTTCCTGGTAATGTGGTGCATTTCCGCGAGCAGGAGAGCAAAACGCAGATGCGTTGAACCACGGAGGCAGCTTTCACTCGTGCTTAATCGTTCTCTGGCTAGTAGGTCCCGGCTCGAGGGAAGCACATGTATAACTGTTTACAGGATTTGGGCCTAACTTAGCCCAGTGGTTTAGTATTTGCTCTCGAGGGATGGAGGAATGGGTTTAAGTTTCACCCTTCCACGGGCAGAGGCCGAAGTTATTTTTAAGAAACGGCGGAGGGGCCGAAGCGGGGCGAGTGTCGTGCCGCTGGGAGCGGGCTGGGGGCCGCGGGCTGCGCTGCGGCCGCTCCGGCGCTTACCT
>NW_010972620.1:13982334-14066511 GCF_000737465.1 Haliaeetus leucocephalus | reverse complement strand
TGGCAGGGGCAGGGGCAGGGGCGCTGCCTCGGACCTCGGCTGCCGAGCGCCGGGCACGCAGCTGCTGTTATGTAAATAAAAAGGCGGGTGCCCCTGCCAAGTTCGCGGCGACACTTGTCCTCCGGGGCATCGGCACCGTGCTGCCAGGCTTACCCTCCCTTCTCTCCCTTTCCACGTGTGTTACAGGTAGGAAAATGACTCGCCTGGCACAGGAGCAGGAGTTACGAGCCATGTCCCCGTGAGACCTCCAGAACTAGGAGCAAATGCCTGGAGAAGTCCCGCCGCACAGAGCAGCGCCGCAGCTCTTGTGAACCGCGGGCGTCGACACCTCTCGGACTTGCTCCTCTGGCCCCGCGCACTCTGCCAGCATTTCCCACCCCACGAATGGCTACTCAGAGGAAGCACTTGGTGAAAGATTTCAATCCTCATATCACCTGCTACATCTGTAAAGGCTATCTCATCAAGCCAACTACAGTAACCGAGTGCCTCCATACCTGTAAGTAGTACTTGGCAAAATATTCCCTTCTTCGCAAGCGATGCTTCCTCGAAGTGTTACGTGTTTGATGTGACCTCTGTGCCGGTTTTTGTTTACCTCTGAAGTGTCGCACGAAATGCTGTGCGGTTTCTGGTGGCGTTTCCTAGACACTGGCCTGCCACCTGGGTCATCTTGAGGGCACGTCGACTCTGCTTAACACCTTGCAGAGTAAAGATACCCCTTGGCTTTCCCCCAAGCGCCACCAGTGATTGTGCTGGCTCTAGCACCAAACGTGTATCACTGTGGCCTGGCTGATCACAAGTAAGATCGTTAGGTCTGGTGTGGTATTTTGATAATATAACTATGCTTTTGAAAGTTAAGCCAATGTCTCTGTTGGCAGTGCGCATGACGGATACGCCGGTGTGGTCAGTACCGGCTCGCGTCTCTCTGTAATGCGTTCCATGGCACAATGCATAGAAATACTTGAAAGTTGGCAAAATATTTATTTAGGGAGTAGATCCCTTTGAATGAAACTGACTCAGGAAAAATTATTCAGGTTGGCTTATGCTCCTAATACTTCTAAAACATTGGTGTGTATGAATTATATTAAACATATGAATAGTCCTATCAAACTCAGTCGTCTTACTTCCACATGCTTGACTTTTTTTACATTTATTCTTGGATAGAAGATAGTTTGCTTGGACCTTCTTGAGAACTTGGCATCTTTCCAAATAAAATCTGAATTCTTCTAAAAGAAGAGTAAGGGGAACTATATGTTTTCTGGTAGATTTCCTATTTTTAAACCTTTAATAAATATCAGTTAAAAGCCTTGGCTTAGCATGGCCTGTCATTTCTGCACAGTGTTGTTCTTGCAGTTGTTACTGCCTTCGCTGTTATTTTTTGTGTTATGGTGTTACGTTCCTAGTATATCAAGCACATAGAGAATTAAAACATATCATTCCTATATGTTGTTCCTAGTACAAAGATAATATTGTTTACCATTATAGTAATATTATTTTTAGTTTAGTTTTTGAGAATAAATAATGTTGAACTGACTTTTTCCGAGTCTAATACCAGCTAAGGATTATAAAGTGTTTTGTAGTATTATTCTTCTCTTTTGGGTTACTTAGTAAAGGATTTTAAGTTGAGGACTAGAGAAGTTAAGCAAAGTGTCATAAGAACTTGAAATAAAACAGGAGGGAGAGAGGTATATTAGCTATTATTAAATTACCTTTCCTTTAAAGAAAATGGAAAAGTTCCAGCATTAGTTAATTTTTTTATGCTTGAAGTTTGATGAACAGTACTAACTTTTAAAAGGTTGGGGTGAGGGGAAAGAACTTGCATCAGAAATTAACTCAGACTTAGAAAAAAAATTGGTTTTATTACGATACATTTCTGTTTGGATAATTTATTTGTTTATTTACTTTTGTTCCCATTACAAAACAATAATGGCACAAGGAGCATTTTTTTCTCAGCAACATCTGGGGTTTTTTGTTCACTTGTAGATTGTGAGCTCTTCACTGAGACAGCTGTGTTACTGCCTAGGCACCAGATAAGCACATGTGAATTTTACTGAGCTGCCATCTATTTGCACAGGTTTCCTCCCAGAAAAGCTACCACGTTTGGGTCATTAAGTAGAACTGCAGGAAAGAAGGTGGTGTTTCTTTAAAGCAAAGTTTAGTTGCCAAAATATGAAGTTTACAATGATGGAAAGGAAAATGAAAAGCTTCAAGTGGTGATATGGAAGTCTTATGTCTGTAGAGGAAAAGGTGATCTCCATGTTGCAGAATTCAGGAAGATACTCTGATAAGTTATTTTACACTTTGGCTTTTAGAATTTTTTTTTTTTTTTTTTTTGAAGTACAGGTATGGTTCTTCAGTCACATCCAAATAGCTACCACAAAATACAGTGATTTTAGCTGTCCTTTGGTATTTGTCTTGTACTACTAATTGCTGTAATTCATGCACAAATGATCAAAATCTGCAGGTATTAATGGTTTAAAAAGCAGCATACATTCATTAGATACTGGGAGTGCAATGTATTACTCTGGACAAGATGAAAAGCGTGTATTGACCTAGATGTTCTCCAGTGATTGTAGAGGAACTAATGTGATCAGTAGTAACCAAATGAGTTAGCGGTTAATTCACATCTTCTGTGTTGCTGAAAAATGTTGAGTAGTAAAGTTCTGCTCCGACAAATGTGTGGCTTTTTAATAAAGAGATGTTTCTGATGGGTTTTTTGGAAATGTTGGACAGACTAATCCACCATTTACTGGGAAGAATAAGTGCAAGTTGGGCATCAGCAGTACAAACTTTCCTATCTCTGTTGGAAAGGAAATGCTTATATTACTGCAAAATAATTAATTATTCTGCAAATTCAGTACTTTGTTTCTTTTTTGCTACTTGCAACAGAATGGTTTTGTCCTATGGACTGAGACCTTTTTTCCTAGTCTGTTACACAGCTGTCAAGGATGTTTAAGAACTCTCCTTCCCAAATCATGCCGACACACATGGAGATCTGGGATCAGGCTCTTGCTTGTGAAGACCAAGGCAAAATGATAGTGAGGACTTCAAACTTTTCTATATAATCTATTCCTGAATTGTTTCCCTCATTCATTAACAGACCCACATTTTGTCTGAACTTCCTTCAGCTACTAGCATACTTGCAGAATCCCCTTATGTCTCTCATCAGTTTTAGCTGTGGCTGGGCTTTAGCCTTCCTAATTTTGTCCCTAAGTGCCAGAGCAATGGTTTTATATACTTGTGTTTCCCATCCTTGTTTCCACTTCTAATATGCTCTATTTTTGCATATTAATTAGGAAGCTTGTGCACTAAGCAGTTCTTCTGACAAAATTCCCTGTGCGATGGGCTGGTTAGCTCTTGAGGTCTAAATAAATTTTCTTTAAAGAAAACCAGCCAGCTCTCCTAAGTACCTTTCTTTCTAATGATAGCCTCCTTGGGAAATCTGACTAGCAGTTGCTTAAACAAGCTGAAGTCCCATCTCCTGAAGTTCAGAATCCTATCTCTGCTGTTTAACTTTGTATCCTTCCTCGAGATCCTGAACTCCATCATCCTGTGGTCACTGCAGGGCAAGCTGCCATCTGCGGCTGTCTTCATCGCCAGTTTTTTCCCGTTTATGAACAGCAGATCAAGTGGTACATTACTCCTAGCTGGTCTCTCTAGTATTTGCCTTAAGAAATTGTCAGCCAATGCAGTCTAGAAACTTTCAGAAAAGTCCTTCCATGCAGGAAAATGACCAGTGATGTAGTTTTCAATATCAAACCACTGATCTTGCAACCAGAGTGTTTTTCAGATTTTGCTAAAAACTTCCAGTCTCACCAGGACATCCCAAAAGAACTTTACTGCAGCAAAATTTCCCACCTGCAGACAAGCAAGCTGAGCTACTTTCATACTTCTTTTCCTGCAAAAGCTGCAGACAATGGCATGTAGCAGGTCTTAAAGGTTAGCAGATCTGTCTTATTTTGAAATAGAAGATTTCAACCCAGAAAGTCTTTCCTGATCACCATGTACTGAAATTACTGCTACTTTTTAACAGTAGCGAATCCAGTCTGACTGTGTCTGGTAATTGTAATTGACAGTGGAGTAGTCTCACATGTATAGTTTCTGAGAAGGATGGTTAAGTATATTAAAGTTTTCTGTCCTGTTTTTATGCAGACACTTTCCCTAAAAGTAAGTGCTTCTAAGGCAGGTTTAAGATAGCTAATTAAATACTAATTAATAGATACTAATTAAATACTTCATTAAACATACCAAATGACTTGTTACATCTCTGTGAGATGGGTTTGATGTTCCACTAGCTGTGTGTATCCTGTGCCCCTCCTTTGCTCACTGGATCAAAGAGTGATTAACTTTGAGAGAGGAGATCCTTGGAAGACTTCAAAGGATGAGTTCTGACAAAGAATTTGTCCCGCAATTAACTAATTAAACTTTCTCTTGTAAAATATTTTGTTTAAAAAATGCAATATGAAGTTTTATTTAGGTACCTTGTTAATTAGCATTTTAAAAATAAAAGATACGTACTTTTTTTGTTTGCGTAAGATGACATACAGCACAGTCCTGACACTTGTATCTGTATTTTTCAGCTGATTACAGAGATCTGAAAGAATGCATGAACCAGATACCTCTGTATTGGAAAATGTAGCATTGTGTAGTAATTTATGGTTGCCAGACAATTAGCATATGTCACACAAGTACTTTTATCAGCTCTAGTAAATCATCTTATGTGCATTTAACTTCTGTTGTGCCTCATCTGAAGTGTCGTAGTACAACCATGAAATTCAGGTCCTCATTTCACTGTCATGTGTAGCACATACCTCAAAATTCTGCAAACTGTGTACATTTTGTTAGCTGTTTTCTTGTGCCTGTTTGCTGCCACACTGTGACCTACAGTAAAGCAAGTGAAACCACGTCATTTTGTTAATCTGTACCGGAAGCATTAAAGGTTTTTGGTTTGTGGCTTTGTTTGTTTTTTTCGTTATTATTATTTTTTTCCCCATAGGTGGTGAATTAAATATATCTGTAATTTAATTGTGTTTAACGATTCCCTCTTTCCCTACCCTTTTCACCCAATACTTAGCCTGTATCCTGTTCTCTGAAACTTCAAAGTGATAGGCTTTTGTTCAGTGTTTTACATTGAGAATAACAGAGGATGATTATACCTATCATATCTAAAAATACTGGTTGATGATCCTACTCATGCTAGGAGTATCACATATCAGTTCATTATTCTTGAGTGCTAGAATTTATGTGTATTTTATACTTTTACATTATCGGTAAATCACATTTAGTTTTGACAGGCAAATCGTCATAGCATCATAGGTTTACATGAGAAAAAGCAAAAGTTGTTTTAGATTACTACACTATTGATTTACAATTTTAAGGGGTGTTCCATGGTATAAGATGACCTTGTGATTTGAGCTGGCTGCACAAAGACCTGATCCAGATCTGTATGTTTGTTGGAGTAGGGAACACACCCATATAGGAATGGCTTAAGATTCTTGGTTCCTTGTGATGTTTTGTCTGTACATATTCTACTCAGAGACCTCTCTTACACTGGATATTAAGCCCTTCGTTAATCATTAGTCCCTTTCTTGGACCACACATGGCTTCCAAGGGTGCCATCTCTCAAAAAAAGGTATAAAGAGAGCACATGAATATATTCAGTCTGAAGAATTTAGTTCCTTTCCATAGATTGGTTTATATGATAAATATTTCTTCAAGTTATGTTATTGTGGATTTTAGCAGGCTTTATGTTTAGCAGTGTTTAGTTTTTGGGAGGTTTTGGGGAGTCAGTCATCTGACTTAAAATAAGTACGTTAGTTATCTGCCCTGTGGCATAGAGTTCTTCTGAACAGTAATAATTTCAAATTTCTTCTAGGTGTAAATGAAAGCCATGGCTCAGATAGGCCCTATTTGTCTTTGGTTTGGAAAACAAACAAAAAGCCTAGCAAAGCCAAGTTTAAAATGTATTTTTAAGACAAATGAGTGAGTCCTTTTCAAAGCAGTCAGATCAGTGTCATCTCATCACAGACTTTGAGAACTTCTCTGACGTGAATGGAGCAGAGATCCCAAGAGCAAGTGAAGGGAATTAAGTTCTCTTCTAAGAATTTCAGACATAGCTTTCTTAAAACACAGAGAAATGCTTTCTGAAGGAGGCTGGTACTAGTTGCTTACAGAAAAAAAGAAACCACTCTGGTATTGATATGAAGCCACTGGTAATCCTTTTGAAGAATTTTTGTGCTAATCCTCTTAGTCTCCATTGCTAAAAATTTCCCAAATAAGAGAAGGTTAGGGGTTAGGCTTATCAGTTCCAGAATGAATATTGACCAATGCCAATTACATTTATACCATATTTTCAATTTTTTTATTCTTTATCAATCATTTAAAATTGGTGTCAGGTTAGACAGACTGACTCCATAGAGATGTTGCTGTTTCTACTGGACAGGAGGCTTACAAAAAACCTCAAATATACCAACACCTTCCTTTATTATAGGAGTTAGCAGAAGAGGAACTCCATCTCACTTGCAGTTCTCCATTGAAAAAAGGGTTATCCCTAAGCTCAGTTTCTATGAAGTCAAGTCAGAAAAGGTCTACAGTAAACCAAACCCTTATGTTACTTACCTCAGCAACTTTCAGCTGAATTTCCATATGGCCATTATTCACAACTGTGTTAGACTTCACAATTTCATCATCATACTAGCTTCTCAGCCTTTTTTCCTCCACACTCTTTAAAATGAGGTTCTTCAACTAATGGAATTTCTGAGATAGCAGATGATTCTTAACCTTGTGGTTCTCATCAGTATTGTCATCACCCACCACTAATCTGTATGCTTTCTCATGACAGAAGTACTGTATCATCTCCACCTTCAGCACAATACAGGTACCAGGATTATGAGATATCGGGTGCTGCTGTTGAAGAGCTCAATTGACAGTAGCATATTTCACAGCTTCCTTGAGAAGCTTGGACAGAATATGGTTATTTTCATTCTCATTGAAGTCATCCAAGCGCTTATTCTAGGACTTGTTTCAGACTTTAATTATATTTGCCATCGGATTTAATAGGTTAATCCTATTTAGTCCTTTGGTTTACTTCACGCAGACCTAATATCTCTACATTTGATTGCTTTGATGCTCTCTAGTTCAATAATATAGAAGAATCATGCCCCAAAAGTGTCCTGATTTTTTTTGATAAATAGGAAGAAGACATCTCCTCTGTTAATGAATGGGAAAGATATGATTTTCAACAATGTTAACTACTTGCATTCATGGCAATATTTCCTTTTCTAAATGTGGTGAGTTCACCCTGGCTGGACACCAGGTGCTACCAAAGCCGCTCTATCACCCCTCACCTCAGCTGGACAGGGGAGAGAAATATAATGAAAGGCTCGTGGGTCAAGGTAAGGACAGGGAGAGATCACTCACCAGTTACCGTCACGGGCAAAACAGACTCAACCAGAGGAAAATTAATTTAATTTATTACCAATCCAATCAGAGTAGAGTAATGAGAAATAAACCCAGATCTTAAAACACCTTCTTCCCACCCCTCCCTTCTTCCCAGGCACAGCTTCACTCCCAGATTCTCTACCTACCTGCCCCAAGCAGAGCGGGGGACGGGGAATGGGGGTTACGGTCAGTTCATCACATGTTGTCTCTGCTGCTTCATCCTCCTCAGGGGCAGGACTCCTCACACTCTTCCCCTGCTCCACTGTGGGGTCCCTCCCATGGGAAACAGTCCTCCACGAACTTCTCCAGCGTGGGTCCTTCCCACGGGCTGCAGTTCTTCACAAACTGCTCCAGCATGGGTCCCTTCCACAGCGTGCAGTCCTTCAGGAGCACACTGCTCCAGCGTGGGTCCCCCACGGGGTCACAAGTCCTGCCAGAAAACCTGCTCCAATGTGGGCTCCTCTCTCCACAGATCCGCAGGTCCTGCCAGGAGCCTGCTCCAGCGCGGGCTTCCCATGGGGTCACAGCCTCCTTTGGGAACCCACCTGCTCTGGTGTGGGGTCCTCCCTAGGCTGCAGGGGGACAGCCTACCTCACCATGTCTTCCCCACGGGCTGCAGGGGAATCTCTGCTCTGGCACCTGGAGCATCTCCTCCCCCTCCTTCTTCACTGACCTTGGTGTCTGCAGGGTTGTTTCTCTCACACGTTCTCACTCCTCTCTCTGGCTGCTGTTTCTGTTGCACAGCAACTTTTCCTCCTTCTTAACATAAATATCACATTTATCACAGAGGTGCTACCACCATCGCTGATGGGCTCGGCCTTGGCTGGTGGCGGGTCCGTCTTAGAGCTGGGTGACGTTGGCTCTGTTGGATGTAGGAGAAGCTTCTAGCAGCTTCTCACAGAAGCCACCCGCATAATCCCCCCGCTACCAAAACCTTGCCGTGCAAACCAATACACTAGACTGTCTTCTTTCTAAAAAATTCTGGGTTGCTTAAATGAATAAGTTTAAATGCAGTTTAGCCACTATGTCTGCATGCGGTCTTCTGTTTGAAACATTTTCATTTTTTACAGTGATTACAGTAGGTATTACTATCAATTAAAGAGCCTTCTCCATCATGGTTTTGTGCCACATTGTCTTCTGTTTTGATTTTCCTGTCATGTGTTTAGAGTAGGACCTTTTTATGATTGGCTCATTTTTCACTTCTCAAGAGCAAGATAAATGAATGGCATGATACTCAGATGGCCTATTTCAGAAAGAAAAGCTCACTTCATCCTAGCTTTCTCATGAACACTGTATCAGAATTTTGTATTAATTAGTGTTATTGGCTGTTGGTTTTTTTCAATTTAAATGACGTGGCATGCTCGTGATTTAGCCAGAGCCATTTTTTTTGGACAATTTTCAGGACTACTGGTAGTATCAGAAAAGTAAAGGTACAGTAATTAGAGTTTGAAGATAAGCGAGAACATTTTTGGAGAATATTCCATTATGTTGTTTGGCCAGCTAATGAAATTCTGTCTGTGCACTTGAATGGCATTGTTGGCTGCTTGCAAGTAATTCAGGTCTGGGCACCTGTAGGATTTCTATTTGTTCCTTAGTACATGTTTTTACAGACCATTATGTCTGTTCAAAAAGTGAAACTTTGGGAAAGTGATGTTGCTTCTTCATCTGTGACTCTGAGACCCACTTGTGACACTTCCTGACCTCAGGGGACCAAGCATGCACCCTGTTATCTAGCTACATGTGAGAGGGCTTTTTATTTATTACATGTTACTGTACAACACCCTTCCTTTCCAGGGCTGTGTGCCTTAAATGAGGGTACACTCTGTTACCTTTGAAGGTGCTGGAAGTTTTGCTTAGAACCAGGATCAGATTCATGACACCTTTTGGTGAGCAATATCGTGTTCTTATCTATAAACTCTTACAAAACTTAAACCATTTTAAGGTAAAGCGCAAAAAAAATTAACTGTGATATCTAAAGCAAACAACACAGTTGAAAATGCATATAATAGATGTAGGCAAAGAAATGAAAAAAATCCCACATCTATTTAATCTTGGCATAGCTAGTTGAAATCAGAAAGCTCTAACATTTATCCAGCTAGTGCATTAACTTAAGAGAATGGTGATTGATATTCTTGGAGGGGTGGTTTTTGTATATATTTTACTGTCTCTGCCTCTTCCCTATTCTATCATTGTGTGTATGTGGCTGGGTTTTGATTAGTAAAGGAACTGAACTATGCCTTCAGTTGTTCCCTGTGCGTCTTTGTATTTCAGGTGGGTGACAGAAGGAAAGATAGTTCACATAGTTATGGAAGCTGGGATGGCTGAGAAGCTACTGATCAGCTAAAGAATTCCACCTTGTGATGTTTGCTCCTGGGCTGAACATGTGCAGGCACTACGTCTTAAGAAAAACTTTGAGCTGAGAATCTTCATATCTTTTCAATTTCAAGGATAACTTCTGTTATTTTCAGTCCTAGAGGAGATTCTCCGTCATACTACTGAGGAGAGATTATAGAAATCTTAACTACATATATTTTAACAGTTATTCAGACTTGTGTTTTAATTTAAGTGTGTTCTTAAATGCTCTGTTGGGCTGGCATGAGGGCTCTTGGTGGGTGGTGAAATTCTTCGTATTCTGTAAGTGTAGTAGCAAAATGTTTAGTTTTAGGAGTTGTTTTAGTTACAAAAAGCATATAGAAAAGTGAAGAAAGGTTGTAGGTAGAGAACATTACATTTGCTCCTCTGTACTAGACTTCTTACCCGGTGGAAGTGTTAGGGAATGCATGTGCAAAGATCGATTAAGTCTAGTAGTTTTAACAAATTATAAAAGATCTGTGATACAAGAAGAGTTCTGTGATTACCAGTTCTTGCATCTGTATGCCAGCGCTAAATACCTCCCAACTTGTGGTTAAGCAAAAATTGACTCGTATCCTGAGGGCTGAAAGGTGCTCTCAGCATCAGTGCTCTCGGCTGCTTTGGAGTCCCCGTGTGCAGAGGACAGCACTGCGCCCCACTTACCGGGCTTGTCTGGCTGGACTTGTGGGCTTCCTCAGCTTGTGTTACCAGATCATCGGAAATCTGCCCTGCACCCAGCACTGCTGGAGCCATTTAGCTTGGGGAGAGCGCCAAGAGCCAGCCCGAGAGCTCTGAAGTCTGCCCGTCGGACTTAAAGGGGAAAGTTCATTGCAATTTCAACCAAAGCTATGAAGTTAACGTAAAGCAGTCGGAAGAAACACCTACGTGGAGGTTTAATGTGTGTGCACTGTCAGCTTCAGCTGATTCGTAGTAACTCTTCTGAGCATACTAAGGCAAAGATAAATGCGGGCTTTGCTTGTTAGGTGACGTTTGTTAAAGGAACTTCAAGATTCCTTAAAGAGTGTCATATAATTAGGATTTACCAGCTTGTTTAGAGGTACTCTTAGTTCTTTAGGTAATTGATGAAAGAAATTACAGTGTTTCAGCAGAAAGCATATTGCAATTGCAGCAGTCCATTTATTTTTTCAGTCCATTTACTGATGAATTTGCAGTTCTCATTTCAGTTTAGGTGAAGTAATAATAAACAGAGGATAGAGTTTATCTCCATCCGGAATGTTGTAATGCAGTAATAATAGCAGGCATATTTGTTCTCATCAGCTTGGCTTCCATTTTCTTATTAATGGCAGTAAAATCTACAGTCTGCAATTAATCATTTGGAAGCAACAGTAGCGTAGCACCTTCTTTAGTTTAATTTCAGTTTATTGGATTTTAAATTCGTATTGTTGTTTTGGGTTTGTTTATACTTGCCATGGTCATGATCCTGATTTTTCATTATAAGATTCAAGTATTAAATTTTTACTGTTAGTTCTGTCATAGCTTTTCAAGGTGCTGTGTCAAAAGGGAAGCATAGCCACTTCGAACCTGTGTACAATTTCTGTGAACTTTTCTCTTACTATAAGTATTTACAACACTATTTTCAGCTGCCAGCAACACTGCTAGAAAGAAAATAATGTGCGTAAGTCATTTTCAGATCATCTGAAGCGATGATTGTCTCTGCTGGGCTAGAGCTCCTCAGCATGCACTTTCTCAGAACCTGCTCTTTACTTGTGCTACGTGGTATGGGGTTTGCATTTTATGATGCTGGGAGAATTCTAAGTAGTAAAAATATTCCATACTTTAAAGCAGCGCTTGTCTAACCTGTGCTGCTGAACTCAGTGTCTTGGCAGAGCAGAACTAGCTATGGCTTTGAGGAGCAAGAAGTGGATAAGATACATTGTCATTATTTGCTTTAAAATAATAGTCTTTTATCTTTGATGCATGAAGTAGTTAGCTGGCATCATTAGGTCATGTTCAAGCAATATTATTTAGATCTTAAGGTTTTTTTTCTTTTTTCCCCCCTCAGTTTGTAAGACTTGTATTGTTCAACACTTTGAAGACAGCAATGACTGCCCCAGGTGTGGCAACCAAGTGCATGAGACCAATCCACTAGAAATGTTAAGGTAAGATGACATTGCACAACATTTGCTGAAATAGAAGAACAAAAAATTTACAAAATCTTAATATCTTTATCCTGAAAGGGAATTAATTTTTTAGCTTATTTGTGTAATATATCAACTGTTCTTGGCCATAGATTCTGTCAATTTCTAATCTCACAGTAAATTGTAAATTGAGTTTTTTCAGATATAATAAAAGGAGGAAAGATAAGGGAAACACACAGAAAGACTGGGTTTATTGTACAAATTAAAATAAATATTTTAATACCTGTATTAAACAAATAAATGAACCAGATACCTTTTATTCTTTACATGAAATTAAATTCTAAAATTTCTTTTTTCAAATGATTTAGGGCATTCCAAACTGCATGCAACTTCTTTTCTTCTTAGAGCAATGTAGAAAATGAATCATGCACATAACTGAGTGTTTTCCAGGGCGTAGATCTACCAATCTGAATTGAAATCTGCTGTCAGATTAATGAAAAGACACTCACGAAAGAAAGTTTTGACACTAAAAATACCCTTTCTTGAGAGTTTGCATTTTTTATATCACAATAACTCATCTATTTTAAACGATTATTTTTCTTGAAATTCTGGATTCTCTTTTAGTGACGTTATGTTGAAACAAAGGTGATAGCCATCCTACAAGTATAGTACAGAGAAATCAAGAAATGTCATCATAAGTGGAAGAACTTCATGTTTTCCTGAAATGATGAATCCACTCCCTGCCCTCACTCCCAACACTCCCTCACCCCTTAACCCTCCAATATTATTAGTTTGTAATACTGTTGAGAACTTACGAAGAAATACTCTTACATCAATGTTAAAATAAATATTTACATCTGGAATATACTAGTGATGGTATTATTTCCTAATGTCATTGTGTTTGCTACAATTTGTCATGTTTTTCTTTGATTTTTGACTGATATGTGTGTGCATAGTAATTCTCATGCTTCCATTATATACCAAGAGGATAGGTGAGAGAGATTAAATTCAGCAACTCTAAAGGGTGTTATTAGCTGAAGCCTTTATCATCTGAATGGTTTTTGGAAGTGTAGGGCTAAAAGAGTTTATGTAGGTATTTACCATAAGTATTTTTCTGATCTCCTGTCAGTGTCTGAGGCGCTGTCAGCCATAACAGAAGATGCTATACAGAGTGCATAAGGTACTAATAAGCTGAAAACAAAAGCATTTTAGAAATATTTCTTTTATTCTGACAGGACCATTTCATAGGAGCTGAAAAATGCATTTTCTGAAACATCTAGTAGATGTTTAGTAAATGAATACTGTGCTTTAAGCAGGAAATGATGGAAGGGTGAGAAAAGTTGAGACCCTAAGCCAAAAATGTGGGAATAGCTATTTTCTCTGCAATTATTTCCCGAAACTCCTTTTATAGTCATTGGGTTTATTTGGCAACAAACTGCATATAGCTAGCAGTTTGCTGGTTGTATTTTATGAAACAGTCTTAAACATTTGTTAAACTAATAAGCAGAAGAGCACGAGCAGTGTAATGGAATTATCTTTTTGGGATGTTTCCTGCATAACTTAATACATGTCTTATACTCTGACTGTAGATACCAGCCCCATCATTGCTCAAGAATGCAGTCATTTTCTGAGAAATTATGTTGAACACTCTGGATAGTATTTTTTAACTGAGATCTTTCAGATAAACCTTATAAACTACTTTATAAACTGAATTCTGAATACCTTCATAACTATGTGAGTTTTTTAAATGTATCTTTTAGTGGGCAGCACTTAGGGTCTGTTGAAACTATAAGCCTAAGTCTGAAATTCAACACTGAGCTCTAAAATGAAAATCTAGGAAGAGTGTTAAATTCTAGAATTCCCTTTCCTGATCTAGCAGAATTCTGCATCATCACTATTCAATAGGGTCTGCATTGGTTATACCATGAAGGCAGGCTTCTTTTTTTCTTGGTAGCGTGCTGCTTTGGATGCAAGTTTTCCTGAGTGATAGTCTTTGTTTGCCTCACTTCAGATAATTAGCAGTTATCAGAGAGTAGCTTTGATCTTATAAGTCATTCAATATTATAGAAGAGGTGAAAAAAGAAACTATACAAAGCTGACATAAATGCTTGGTTCTTCTTTCTATATGTTCTGGTTTGGAGGTTGGAAGATGTGGGAGTGGAAAGAGGTGTGTCTAAAATATTAATGTTCTTGTTTCAGCATTAACAGGAAGTATATTAATTGACTGAGACCAACTTTATGTCAAGTAGTTTCATTTTGGAATGGGTTTGATGCAAGTCACAGAAATACAAATCTTTGTTAGAGTGCTCATAGGCATGGATAATAGGAACATTGTAAGAAGCATCTGAAATTGAGAATCTTTTTATAATTTCCTGGTTTTTTCCCCTATAGTTTAAGTTTAGTTTCCCTATACTTAAAGATCAGATAAGTGTTATTTTTTCTGCATTTTTAAAGTATTGGTTAGTATTTATGCTTCATAAGGATGAAATAGCTCTTTTTTGTTTAGTTTCTGAAAGAAAATAAAGGAATTGACTAGACTATGAAGCCAGTTCTTGCTGCTAGCATCGTAAATTTGCTAAGTATGCTGGTTTTCTTGTGATGTTAGCATTACCAGTGACATTTGTTTTGGGCCATTGAAGACAAATTAGAAAGTGCTAAGTGGGAATTTTCAAAAATAAATGTAGAAAAAACAGATGTATCATACCATCCTGAGGAATGGTTAGTGGGATTTTGAATTAAGGTAGTGATGTTCTCTTTTGAAGTCCTTATTTCTTTTCTCTTAATATGTTATGAAGATTGGAGCTTTCTTACAGTGTGAAATGGATTCCATTTCCAAGACAGGTTCCCAAGCTCCCAGTGCTCTGCTGTGGCAACTTCGCAGAAAGCAGTACCATCTAGTTGCATTAGATATTGATAGGAGAGGCTAGAAGAGATAACATACCATTTGGAAAGGTAGACCTGTATTGTCATCTATCAGAAGCTAAGTGCTCAGACATCCCATGATTTTGGTTTCCTTCTTATCTGTGAGAAAGTACTCTCTATGCTTCTTTGTTTTAGGGGAGGTCTGTTTCACTTGCTGGAGATTTTTTTGTCCTTATAAGAAGAAGCAATTAAAAAATGGATCATGGTTGTAGCTTAAGCATGAATTTTCTTATGGTATGACTGCCTCCATGAACTGAATGGTAACACAGGGAACTAGTCTCAGAACAAGATGATTAGGTAATAGGTCTAATTGTAAACTTTCCATTACAAATACAAATTCGGTAAAGAAGAGAACCTGGAATGCTCATATATTTATTTTAAGAAGGTAATTGTTATCTATTAAAATGGCTTTTAGGCATTTCTCAACAATAAAATCGTTCCATCTTCTTCCTACTTTGCTGCTGCTAGTGAACAAAAGATAGAGAACAGTCATATGTTTTATAACAGGCCTATAGCTTATTATTAATAACATGTACACACACGTATGTATATTTGTAAATATATATGTATAAAGAGAGATATATATCATTACTGAGATGAAGAATTAAGGCAATTAAAAATATGCCAAAGGCAATTATTGTATTGTAGCTTCTGACTGAATGTCAAGGTACTTATTTCTCTGGCCGTATTACTTAGTACTTTGTTTTGCCATGGGTTTTTGTTTAGGCTGTGGACAGTGGGAGTTACTGTTTGCAAGAGCAGCTGTCGAGGGCAGAGGAGAGAAGGGGAAAGGAAACAGAATGAGAGACAGGAAAACAAAGGATAAGTGAGACAGGGAGAGAGGAAGTGGAACTAGAAAGTGGATGATAAATTAAATGGATAGGAGAGTAGGTAAAATTCAGAGAAAAGGCAAGAAAAATATTTTAGCTTCAGCAACAACGGTAAATGCACTGGGTCCTCTGGAAGGGACTGTAATAGCTATTTCTGGCATGAATATCAGGATATCAGAGGACATGCCTGTGCTGCATACTGTCGTCTGGTAGACAAACTCAAGGCAGATTTAAATAGTTTAAATGAATTATGTTGGGTACCGAGAACTGTCTAGCCAGAGCTGCATGGGTGCTCTGTGGTCTTCTTTATCTTGCAAAGACTGGTTTGTCTGTGTTGTAATGAGTACGGAATAGTCTGTTCAGTTTTTCATAACAGTCTTATTAACAAAGCACTTGAACACTTAATATGATAATGGAGTTTATAATTTTCGTGCTTACTACTCATGACCTGGACCTTAAAATTGGATACTGCTTTTCCAGTTTGTTCCTTTTAGTCATACAATTGTTTGCATGTAACACAAATTAAAACAATGAAAATTTTAGAGTATAATGGGTTTTCTCTTTTGCTTCATTTTTGTCTTTATACAATAAAAAATAAATTCCTTGGTTATTTTAAAAAGAAATCCATTCAAGAAGTGGTTGAGATAAGCTTTAATGCGTGTTGTCTCTCAAGCTAAAATTAACTGGTTATTGCAGGATGTATTATTTGCCAGAAGTATTCATTTAATTTTATTATTCAAAAGTTTTTGTTATTTAAAGGCTAAAAATATTTAAAATGCTAGTTTCTACTTAATGTGAAATGTATTTTTTCCCTTTGAAAGGCTGGACAACACCTTAGAGGAAATTATATTTAAGCTGGTGCCTGGTCTTCGAGAACGTAAGTTTCTCATTTGGTTTTGGGTACCTGTTTGGGCTGATGGAGGGAATATGGCTATTTCTAATTATATACCTGTAGTATTGATTTAAAAATTCACATTACTGTTCTTTGATGTTAACTAGAGGAACTGCAGCGAGAGATCGAATTTTGGAAGAAAAACAAACCTCAAGAAAATGGACAAGGTGATGATTTTTTTTCTTCTCATCTGTATGTTAAGTAACATTGCTCATTAAGCCCTGTTTCTTCAAACACTTATGCATGTACGTTGTTCTTACTGAATTCAAAGATACTACAGAAACTCATAACAAATCTATGTAAATGTAGTCTGGCCCTTCATGTACTGCTGCTTATCTATTAACCAGTTGTTTTACAGACACTAACTGTTTTACAATTATTTTTATTTGCATTTCCCTAAGCTCTCACTTTCAACACTCATGCAGTTTTCCACTTGAATTCTTAATTTTCTTAATACAGCAAGATGCAGAACTACTTGAGTTTTGTGCAGATTATTTTCTGTTACTGAATTTGACCAGCTGTTAAGTAGGAGGTTGTCAAGAATTAGTTATGACAAGTAGTAAAACAGTTTTCCACACATGCCAAACAATTGTTTTATATAGATTCCAAAATGCTTTTGCTTTTTTTCTTTCTTTTTTTTTTTTTTTGTAGTTGACCCATGAACTTTGAGAGCTCAGTATTAGGTGCTAAGTGAGGACTACATCCAACTGTTTTTATGCCCTTTTAATTTGACATCAAGGTTTTGATACCATAGCCTATTTGATTTGGGCATTTTTAAGAATTTTTTGAAAGCTCTGCTAGGCTAAAGAAATAGCTGTTTTTAGTAAAGGATCACTGTCAAGTAAATGTCTTGCAATACTCTTCTGCACTCAGTTGTTCATAATATCTTCTTTTCAACTTCATAACATTTCATTTCCTTTCTCAGTGGTTTTGTTGATTTGCATTTGGCATCAATTATAAGGGACAAGGGTCTTTTCTCTACTACATAATTAAATGAAGAACTGCGGGACAGTTTAGATGAAATTATATTAGTTTACTACAACATACTGTGTAGTGTATACCTATTCAGTTTTAAAAATACTTAGAAAATATTTTTATGAAATATAGACATTTGCTGACTGTTTAGAAAATTGTTCTCTGCTATATACATAGATAGAAAAAAATTGCATATAATTTGCAAATTTGTCGAATGTGACTTACTTTTAACCAATTTATTCTTCTGGTTCTTACCTTCCTCCCATAATTTAATGGTAAACCTAATGGAGATCAGTTACTAAGTGTAATGAGTGATTGTATTGTTTTGTGAATTGGAGGAATGCTCTAACTCTCAAAATATACTTTTAAGTAGCTACAGATGTATCCAGCTCTGTTGGTGACTGTATCCTTGGGCTATGGAAATTTGGCTCTACAAACGATTTGAAAGTTGTGGCAACTCATTGAGACAAATTATGAGCATTTAAACTATTTTCTGCCATAAACAAGCATTTAGAATCTTGCCTGAGAATAAATTATTTGGTGAGAATTATTTCAGTAAAAGGCACTGTTTCAGTTGTCAATACCATGCCCTGCCATCAAATAGTCCATCTAGTTTAAAAGAGTCCTTCAGTTTTATGTCCTGTACCACAGGTCACAACACAGTTCCCAACCATAGCATCTAAGATCTGTAAAAAAATCCCGGGACTTAAAATTTTCACACAGCAGAAGAAAAAAAGAAACAAAACCCAAACAACAAAGCATATCTCAGGCATGGGTGACTCCTCTAGGAGAGTGGTTACTAGAGAGAATTGGTGGATGATGATAGGAAACATGCTGTGGTACAGAGAAAAAAATCTTTATTGATCCTCTCCAGTCTGAACTGGAAAAGGCAGAGGGCAAACAGCTTTACATTGACTCACTTCCTGGCAATCAGGTTTATGTTGAATATCTGAGAAAAGCACAGGAAGTAGACAATTTCCAAGGTTTGCAAGAAAGATGATAAAAAAAAAAGACACCAATTTACACCTTAAGGAAAGAGGTGTGGAGGTGGGTGGGGTGTTGGTTTGGTTTTCCTGTCTTCTGTTCTTGGCTTGGTGCTTTTGACCTGGAGAACACCGTGTCCATTTTGGTGAGATTAAAATTTCTTTTTTCTTTTTCTTTTTTTTCTTTTTTAAATTCTATCATATTGAACTTTAATAACGTGCCTCTAATGAACCATCACATTGATTTCTGGAGTCTGCCTATACAAACATCATTAATTCTAATATCTACAAGGATTTTTTAGTAAACAATCTGGTGCCGTTTACACGGAGGAACATGTGAATTTCTATCAGAACACCTTGAAAGATGCGACATTTTTTGTGTGTGTACCTGTTTCTGGAATGATTTTATGATTGGAAATTTGCTAATTTCCCTACTTCTGTAGTTCGTTTGCCTTTCAAGACTTTCCAAACTGCATAACTAAATCTTCCTCCATTACTCAGCAGTGATAATGGTTGAAAGTTGTGGATGTGTTTGCCTTGCCGAAGAATCTGTGAATTGTAGGCAGACTCCTCAGACAAATGCTTGTGACAGGTAGACTGCACCTGCTTGATTACAAAAAGAAAAAAAATAATCTGTAGTTTGATACTGTAAATTCTGTTCATAGCAAGATAGTAGGAACAAAATGTATGTATGATAGACATTCAGCTAAATGTGTCAACAGCTAGTAGGGACTTGTGGACAAATCTTTTATAATTATAAAATACTTCAAAATTGTAAGACAGAAAAGTAATGAGTATAGCTTAAAACTCATCTTGAATATGTAAACTGAACAAAATGAACTAATTATTGTGTCTAGAAACTTAGGCATAGCTTGATATTTCTTAAAGTTTTCATTCTATCTTCCCATCTTAACTCTTCTAAATGATTTCAAAAGTTTGTGGTAAGTGTAGGAAAACAGCAAAATGTGATCTGAAAGTTTTTCAGGAAATGCGAATGTAGCTTATTCAATTTCCTTGTGATAATGTTTTATTCCAACAGAGAGCAGCCTGTATCTGGGGATACAGAAAAAACCCCAAATGTATATAATAAAGTTATTGTTTACTGTATTCCAAATCTGTAAAAATTACTCCATTTTATGGTTCATTGTATGGTTATTATTTACATACATTGTGGCCTTATCTAGATGCACTTGCTAGTCTTAGCATTCCAGTGTTCAACTATGCTAAACCTTTGAAAACTGTAGGAGGTGGTACGTTTTCCGAAGAGTTAAATTTTTAAACCAGGAATCAATAGAACATGTAACAGCATCAGTGAAGAGAGATAACATGGTACATGTGATTATATAGGATATGTGCACTCTGCCAAAGAATATGGGGACCATTCCTCTTTTCTTATATTTTTTGTTTTTAAAGGTGAATAAGTAACTGTATAGCTATTTAGTTATAAAATCCTTCTGGAGAGAGACACCTGAAGTTTTTACAATGACATTACTTAGACTAGATCAAAAGTGGATGAAATTTAAGTTTTATCTTCCCTTAGTTTATTTCATGATAATGTTTCAGGAACTTGCCTCCACTGGGTTATTGCGGCAGACAGTTAATATTGATTGCCCATGTTACTTTGATATACAAGTGTCAGGATTAGTTATTCAACTGTTTATTTAAAAGCAGTATTTTTTGGCAGTGAACTGCCACACCACAGAGTAGTTTATGTCGGTTTATGTTGTTGAGTGATTTTGATGGATGCACAGTTGCAGGGTTTTGATCACTGGACACAGACAGAAGTAGACAGCCATAACCATTAGTGGTCCATCAGACTAATTATTTTCTGTCACATATAAATCTGTTGTTTGCATATTACATTAAAATTTCAATAGTAAAACTTTGTTTTCAGAGATTTGTAAATTGATCAATTTAAGAATGCACTGAGTTAAAATTGTATAAAGTTAATTTGAAGAAAATTATGCTCTTGAAAATGAAGTGTTACTTTAAATGTGATTGTTGCTACTGTGACTTCTAATTATTTTACACTTAAATAATATGATCTTCATATTTTACAGATGAAAGCCCAAAAGCTGATAAACCCAAAGTAGATGAGGAGTGTGATGAAAATGAAGAAGATAAAGACTATCACAGGAGTGACCCACAGATTGCTATTTGCCTCGACTGTTTGCGCAACAATGGGCAGTCAGGAGATAATGTAGTCAAAGTGAGTAGTAAAGATAGTCTGTGCTGTTGTTATTGTTGGCAGAACAGCATTTTACAGGGACCAAATAATTTTATAACCATTAACAATTAACTTTAATGTGGTGACCTATCTCCACTTCCATGCCTATTTAGTCCTTTTGTTTGAGGCATTGCGATGCATCTTGGAATTTTGTAGAAAATACAGTTCCATACAGAAATCCACTCATGACAGTGGATTTTTTTGTGTGTGTGTTTTTATGGACTATAGTTTTGTAGTCTGCAGCCTTGATGGTACATAACTGCATTACACAACAGTTTACAGCACACCACAGAGGTACTTAAAAAGCTAGCTGTAGATGAGCTGCCTCACACTTTCAGGATTGCTGTCTTATCATGCCAGCACAAAGCTGCTTTCCAGATATGTTGTGCACTGAATGACTGGGATCCAGATCTTCTGAGCTGTAAACCTGATTCTGACACTGATGTGTTGTCTGTGGCCTTCAGCAGGTCACTTTCATCTGTAAAATGTGTAGAGAAATACCTGCTAACTGCTGTTTTAAGAATTAGGGATATTTGGTTTCTATTCCTGAAGGGAGGATTATCTAATGGCATCGAGTCTAGAAGAAAGTGTTTAGAAGTCCACTTAGATTTTAATGCTTTATTAAATTACAAAGACAAGAATTCAAAAATACTAAATATTTTCTGTGTGCTATGTTACGTGTGTAATTTTGGAAGTTCTTACACAGTAAGAAGGTTTTGATTCGGCAAGAAAACATTTGTATGTGTTATCACTGTCTGTTTATGCTATATACAGTAAGAAATCTGTATCTCCATCACCATGTAGGAGTCCCAGGTTTCCAGCTTTCCTGTTGAATCAAAACTATTAGGTTCTGGATCACAGAATCTGTGATAATAGATCACATCTCAGGTTTGTAGCTTCCCTGTATTTTACCTAGATTATTTGAGGATGGTTTTACTTCCTTTTTCTCTCAAGGACTGAAGAAATTCTAAGAAGTTCTAAGGAACGTAACATCTGTTTGACCCCCAGTGTTACTAACGCAGAGACTTAGATTATTTAAGTTCTTCTGGGACTTTTGGTGGTTTTGGTGTTTGGTTTGGTTGGTTTTTTTCTTTCGTCCCTTCTGTATCTTTTGGAAATTTCTTTAGAACCAGAGATGGGTCAAATGAATTTGTTTGTCATCTTGTAAATTTTGCAAAAAAAAGTGAACAAAAATGAACCTATGGTGCCATTATGAATTAGAAGAGAGTGCAGTAAAATTGGTTACTGGTTGAAAAAAAAATCAATTACAGCTGTTCTTGCACTAAAGATTGCTTAAATGCTCCAAAATTTCTAACATGCTTTTTCTGTTTTGTTGCTGTTGCTTTAGGGTTTAATGAAGAAATTTATCCGCTGTTCTACTCGAGTGACTGTGGGAACTATCAAAAAGTTTCTCAGCTTAAAATTAAAACTTCCAAGTTCTTATGAGGTACATTTGAAAGAACGATGCTTGTGTTTTTATTTCCATGCAAAGTGTTAGGTTTTTATGAAATTTAATCACATTTGAACTTAAGGAATATTTTTTTAGCCCAATCACTAAGTACTGTTCAATATTCCAAGTTATATTTTCTGCCCTTAAATGAGAAGTGATCATTTTATCACATTGACTAAAGTTGCTAATCAAAGACTTCATACAATTATAGTAACTTCAGTTTCTTGCTTACCTGTGAAGGAACAGATACATTAGTTTTTTGTATTTTTATGTAAAAAACAAATGCTTTCACTTTTCATGTGGCTAATAAAAAAGTCACTTAATATAGTTGTGGGCTAGTAGTAGCTACTGGGGAAAAGGAGAGCTCAACTAGACATACACCAAATTACTCTGCATTTTCATTTTCTTTAGATGTAAGAAACTATCCAGTAATTATGAAGAAATGAGGAGCAATACCATCTGAATCTTTCAAAATGCATATAGTTTTTTTGCACCTTCTCTGTAAATAGGTGGAATTTGATGGAGAGAGGGTCTTTGCTGCATGAGTGATTTGAGCTTGGCCAAGACTGTTCCCTGGGGGGGATTTGCTAACAAGGTAGAAGTTGTGATGCGGGGTGGAGCTGGAAAGTGTGAGACTTGTGCCTCTGCTTCCCCTCTTCCCAGGGATACAGGAATTTTGACCTCAGCACAGACTATTTCTTCAGCCAGTTCTCTTACAGGAGTCAATGACTCCATGAACTGCAGCCTGCCTCTAGCACAAATGGCAGCATCCCAGCTTTGGTTGGAGGTAGGGCTGAGTTAGGTTATTGCAGAGCTATACACAGGAGTTTGTCTCAGTATTGTGACATGCTGACCAGCCATTCTGATGTCGTTTGGTTTTGTTAATTATGTTCATTTAATCTGTCTCAGGCACCTTCATGGCTTGTGTTACATAGTATCTGCTTACTTCAAAATTTTGACATTCTTTTCCTCTAAAAAACAGAAAAGCATTATGACTATAGTAATGAAAGAATTGTCAAACATTTTCAGTGGAGCGTAGAAGTAAGATGCTATAATACAGTTTAAACCAGTCATTTTTCACAGTAAGATCATTACTTTTCTTTTTCCTTTGCCTTTGGTCAATGAGCAGTCATGTTTGTATACTCAGAAGTGCATTTTCCTTGTAATTTATGGTTACTTTTAAACTATTTTTTTTAATTATAATTTATTTTTTAAAGATTAGAATTACAGTACTTCTGGTTTGTATCTTTGCGTTTGAAAGAGTGTTGACATAGCAAGAAGGCCTTCAAAATACAGCACGAGGCTTTCTCTTGTATAGTACAATACTACAATACTGTGTAGTGTTGATAAATACAGCGAGTGTTTGTCTACTAGTGATTTCCTACCTAGTTTAGCAGACTTTCTTCTGTCCACACCTTAATTGAAATCACAAAAGTGAAAAAATGAAGTGGAATATTAGTGTACAAAATAGCATATTGTCAGCATGTTGTATTTATTCAGGTTTGATTTACATGTCTGATGGATTTATTGTATAATGATAGGGGTTGAGGGATTAACTCTCAGAGATTCACGTAGGAGTTCATTTAGACATTAAAATTTTGCATCCCTTTGTCTTACTGTTTGTTCTGTTGTATTTTAAGCTGGATGTACTATGCAATGGAGAAATCATGGGGAAGGATCATACTATGGAATTCATCTATATGACAAGATGGAGACTAAGAGGCGAAAACGTAAATGCTGTTATATTATTAATAAAGGATGTTTTGGTATATTAGAGAGAGTATACATGCTTTCACAGCTTGGTCCAAAATATATTCTGTGGCCCTTCAAGAAACCCTTATTTAAAAATGCATTTTGCATGTTTTCTGGATTTCTGTGTTAAACTGTATGAGTGAAACCCAGCAGCACATATATTGTGTAGATTCTGAAACTTAAAAATAGCAAGTATACAAAATTTACATGCAAGTTCTGCTCTGAGTTTTAAGTTCAGTATCTGAAAACCCGAACACTTGTTCTTTTTCTGCAAATTTGCTTTTAGTGACCTTTTGATTTGCAGTAGTTGGGAATCTGCATCCAGCGGTTCTTTATTAAGAATCTGTTTTATTCAGTCAGTAAACTGAAAGTGATACTGAAAAATTATTGGTGAAATCTAATTGTTTTATTACTGTTTCTGTTAATACTACACCCATTTTTTTTAGATACGCTGTATAACACTAATATCCAGATAACACAGCTAAATGGGTTTTCCTTGCTGCATGTGTATAATTTAGAATTGCAATATTTAACTTATTAAAAGACATTTTTTTCAGGTCTGATATTCAGTTTGATTTAGTAGCTATTATATTGCCTTGTATATTTAATTTTTTTTTGTTAGAAGTCATATCCCCATTTCTTCTCTTTATTTTGTACATTCGTTCATGTGTAGCTGTTGATTGTCCTCCACTCTCTATTGCTTTGTAGTATGTGCAGAATTGTTGTCTATCACTACCAGTGGAGGCTATATTGGAGTGCAGCTAAGGTTAAGCACTTAACATATGTTAATGTACTGATCTGTAGAAAATTCCAAACTTTCTGTACTCTTTTTTTTTTTTAAGCTTCCTAGTACTCAGAATAAAGAGCACTGGGGCACAGAGAAGACAGAGGATTAAGCACACTGTGGAGTTAACAATTCACAAGTCTCTTAAAGTTTTACCTTAATCTGAAGGGGAAGGGGGAGGGATAGAGTTTGATAGGAATTAGGGGGGGTAATGTATATAGGCAAGTTTTCATTAAATTTGAAAGTCATACTGCACTGAAATTTGGTGATTGCTGAAACCCCAATATTGCACCAATAAGGGAGCTTTAAGTAGTATTTTTTCCAATACTACCTTGAAACCGGTGGGTGTTTGTTTGGCTTGCCATCTTATATTTTTGTTAGCATTGGTTGTACTATTAGGAAGTGTTGAAGGAAACAACTTTAGCGATAATGGAATTTTTTCATGACTTTTAATCCTGCAGCCCCTGCCCACAAATGGACTTTTGGCACTTGCATTGGTTTGGAAACAACAGTAACTATCATCTTGACAAAAAAGACATTATTTGTACTTGTTAAAATTTTTCAAAAATCTCAGAACTACAGGTTTTAACATTAAGTGAATATAGGAGCTGACAACTCTTGATTAAATTTGTAAGTTGTGTTTACATACACATAATATAGTCAGGTATGTGTTCAACTTTTCCTTTGTGTAGTTTTAAATCACTCCCCTGAAGTCAGAGATTACAAATTAAAACCTGTAAAAATTACATTCTGTTGATAATAAATCCAGTAACATCTGGGCTTCTATGATTTTGTTTTCCTAGCTGTGTTGGGTCTTGTTATAAGTTGTGATGGTAATTAATTAACAACCTCTTCTTTTGGATGAAGATCAAGTAAATCTATTACCTCCATCTTTGGTACTATTCACCATGAGTTTTTACTGGCACACCTGTGGACCTTACAAGAGGTAGACTAGTAAAGGGAAAATATCCATTTATTCGTTGGAGAAGTCTTTCTTGTTTTAAATAAGTAAATTCATTTTAAGCTTTACATTTGAAAATTTAAAAAAAACAAAACATTAAATGGTAAATGTATATGTCCAGCTGTGGATGCCTCTTATCTGATCAGAAAATCATCTCCTTCGCAGTTTCGGTGTCAGAACTGCTCATCTTCGCAAGTCTGCTCACAGGATGGCACTTTTTATCAGGTAAGAGGCACTCACAACTGTACATACTACAGTCATTAAGGTCCTGTCAGCACTTCAATTGTAATCCAAGTTGTGGAGTTTTTATAATTCCCCACTACAAAGTGCTAAAACTCTATGAGCAAGGACTGAGCATTTTCATTCCTTCAGAGAAAGCTTTATTGAATGAATAAATAGAATCCATTCAAAAGGTTTAGGGATTTCTTTTACTTTACATTAGGCCATTTATCTTTTTGTTAGAGAGATACCATTCTGTAGGCTGATAGCTGCATCAGTCTGGAAGGATTATCTACCTCTTCCTATCTCATCCTTCTAATTAGTAGCATTGGGCAGTCACTGACAAGGGATCAAAACTGAAGAGTGTGAATCAAGAGAGACCACGTTGCTTTCAATTCCTTATGGCAATTCATGTGTTCTTTTTAATGGAGTAAAGAAATGTTAGGTTTTTCTAATACTGTATTCCTTTCATATCTTTTAAAATTAGAAATGGAGCAACGCCCTATCTCTAGAATAGAACAAATCAAAACCTCCAGAATCTGCAAAATGAATTTGATTTCTAAATTTCATCGATCAATCTAGTTCATACCTATATGAAACAATATTTCAGTTTCCTCATTGAGAATTTTCATTTGAACTAAGATCTAAAAGTTACTTTGGAAGTTTGAAATAATATTTTTGCTTGAGCAAAAAATTAAAGTTGATGATAGAGGGCGGGGAGGGTCACTCCCCACTATGGATGGGAGTGACCTACTGCAGTCATGCCTACTTCAATAATTAGAATTGTTCCAGCATAAGGCATTTGATTTGTACAGTTGCTTTGTAATTTTGTTTGCAAAAACACTGAGCCTCACTGGTTTACATGGCAATTTCAGTGAGGTGACTGCTCTGTCTGCCTGCGTGCACTTCCGATTAGACTTGAGTACCTTTAGAGACGATTTATATAATCAAAGTGAAAAACATGTGAAATAAATAGCATTTAATTAATATGGGAGTCATATCCTATGCAAAAAAATCAGAGACCAAGTAATTTATGATACTACAAATATGTTTGTTAATTGCACATGCAGACTGCACATGGTGCTCCCTGTCTTCTCTCCTAAATGCTCCTGCTACTGTGGAATACCTCTGGGTTTATGTTGTGATTTCTCTGCACTCCAGTTTGTAAATCCCCAGCAAGTATGACCACATTTAGTTCTGGTGATCATTTTATTAACCTGTATAGGTCTCTGCAGTGATATGTTTCTTTTTTGGTCACTGAAGTTCATCTGTATTGCATTTGAAGGATGCAGTAAAATATTTCTGGTTTTAATTATAGCTTATGTAATAATTCTTTTTATTTCCAAATTTGCAATAAAAAACCTTAAATTAGCTATGTTCCTCTGCCCTGTGGCAGAGAGGTAGTTAAGCCCATACAGCTCCTGAGACAATAAGATTTTCCTGGGTTTTATGCTATAGAAAATGTCTAGTATCCTAATGAAGTTAAGAGGAAAACATCAGGCTTAAATGAAATGCTGACAGACTGAAAAAATAAGACATTTAGTAAAACAGCACTTCCAGCAATGAACGTCCAGGTATTCCATGGCACTTTCTGGAAACCCACCCACTCTTGCTTCCCATTCTACAACACTTCTGTCCAATTCAGGGATCCAACCAGCTGAATTGCCGAATAAACTAATAAGAAACTAATAAAAATGTATCACTAGATCTGAAGTTGAGGCGTTTGGATCTGGGGGAGAAGTTAGCCCTCATCTCTCAGAAAATCAGCTGACAGCAATTTGATGTGATTTTTTCTTTTTTAATTTTTAATACCAGAGTAGCCTGGATCCCATTAACTAGTGCTGACTACTAGTATAGCTATGGAACCTCTGTATATATAAAAACCAAAGTACATCAACTGTAAATAGACTTTGGTTTAGAAAGTATAAAATTTCAAGATTGCTTTTTCTAAAACACAGCAACAGAGAAATAAGAGGAATTGTTTGAGCACTCCAAGTATCGATGTTGTAAAACATAAATCATGAAATATATAAAAGCAGATACAGGAATTTTATATTAATGACAAATAACTACAACTAACTGACTTAGAGATTAAATATAGATTTGAAGTACAGGTATGGATTTAACTGTTGAAATATATAAAGTTATTTCACAGAAATAAAACTGATTGTCATATACATGTGTCTTAGGGATAAGTTCTGGCTATTCTTAAGGCAATCTTTAATTGCATTTTCTTTGTATTTTTTATGAATTATGTCTTCATGTTTTCTTGTCTGTTTTTGTTGTTGTTTTTCTCTTGCCTTTGTTTTTAGTCTTACCCTATGGTACTTCAGTATCGACCTAGAATTGACTTCGGTTAGACCAAAGGGCCAGATCCCACTGAGATGAATCCTGCACTATTTGTTTACCCATCGACAGATTGCACAATGAATGGATGTGCCTGGATTAGGGGGACACAACCAGATTTTCAGCATGCAAATAAGGACATTGTCTTTCTTAAAATTGTCAGTTGCATCTCTGTTGTTTCGATTAGAGCAAGCCAAGTGCCATTCTGCTACTGAAATGTGCATAAGATATTCGTGTATCTTACGAGTGTGCTGCAAATCATAGCCAAAATCATGAAGTGTACAGTCAAGATTCAAAAACTATGGGATAATTTTGCTTGCGTGTTAGAAAATTTTTCTGGTCCCAATATTGATTACACTAGCAAAATGGCAGAGTGCTCATTCCATGTGGTGTTGCAGTTTCACACACTTACTATTTTACTGAATATTGTTGTTTAAATCATAGAGTACTGTACAAATAACTAAGGATTATACCTTGAAAATATTTTGTATAGAAAATATATTTAGAAAAGTGGTGATAGGGCCACTACCTTTTTCTTGATAAGCTTCTCATGGGTCCAGGTATAGCTCACTCATGAGTGTGCAACAGTCCTTTTGCAGTGAATGAAGATTAATTACCCTTAACAAGAGATGTAGAACATGGTAATTCAAAACAGTAATTTTAAATCTTCTAAATAGATTCTGCTAATATTGCTTAAAAGCATCGCAGCCTTTGTGATTGCACTTTTCTATGGTTTCCCTGAAGATTGGAATTTGGGATACTAGCTATTTTTGGAAAATGGCTTCTGGTCAGATTACATTTCTTCTAATAAAGTTTCCATAAAAATGAAGTTAAAAATAATGTAAATGTCTATGGAACAAATAAATTTCGCTATAAGATTACAAACAAGGCAAAATTCTACATAATTACTGCCTTTCTTAGTAAGCATTTCCTTTTAAGATTGGTTGGAGGTATATAATATGTTAAGAAAAAAGTAATACGTAGCTTTAATTACATTATATATCTCTTGTGACTATCTGGAGTTTAGAATTCATTACAGAAATTTTCATTAGTTAAAGTCACATCATAAAACTATTTCCATAAAATTAGAGGTAATGCAATACTGAAGATAAGCAGTCTGACCAAAATAATTGTTCAGGTCTTTTTTTTTTCCTAAGACCTGGTAGTGCTGGATAAAAAGTGATTGTTGCCTTAGGTATTGCAAGCGTAATGGTTCTAGTATAGAATGTTTATTAGGGTTTCTGGTAATGTTGCAGGGAGCCTAGTAATGCATATGTTTTCTGTAGTCTTCCATTGTCCTTGTTCTGCTTAAAAGTCGGTTGAGTTTTTCACTTCAAATTCTGTAGAGATACTTACAGTTCAGTACCTTTATGTAATTTCTACTTAATACATGCCTGCTAGTATTGTAGATAACTTTACTTTCTTATGCTTTTTGCATACAGCAAAAAGGAACCAAATCAATTCTTCAGAAGCTACTATAGAGTGAACTAATCATTCTTAGATAAGACAAAGTGAAAATTCTATCTTGGGATTAAGCGTAAAAGATAGATGCAAGGCTGTAACTCCTTTGTAAATTTATGTTCATGTACATTAGTGTGTTTCTGTAGGAGAAATAAGCATGTTGTGGATTAAATCTGGCCCCTTTAATGTTAGTAGGAGTTCTAACACTGATGACTTGAGGAATCCATATATAGTTGGGTTGAATTCTACCATTGCACTCCAAAGCCCATATGACATGCAGAAATAAAGATGCTGTCGGTAGCAGTCTGTTTAGGAAACCTGCCATTGCAGGTCCAGGTTGCACATATTGTGCAGATGCCAGTGAACCTGGGGAAGCAAAATGTTTAGGAAGCTGCTGCTCCTGTCTGCAGGCATAGTGTGCTGACTGATCTAGGCAGTGGTTTGCCCACACTGTAGATGGGAAGGGGTGCACATGCTGGCTGCAGGAAGCGGTCGTCTTTTTGCCCACCCAGTCTATGATGTGCTACTTGACAGAAACAAGAAGATACTCCTTGTAGGGAGGGCCCTTCTCCTCTGCAGAGTCTCTAGGGAAAGATAGAGTCTTTGTGTATATGGAGGTCCTCCTCATGGAGCAGTTTGAAAGAGCACAGCATGCATTCTAATTGCAAATCATTCTTCTCTTTAGTATATACAGTCATTTTGTACAGTAGGAATAGGGTATTATTTGTAAATATTTACATGCACATACAAATGACACCTTACAGTTTTTATATATTTCACGTGTTTTTATACCAGAATTTTCACTGTAGATTAACTTGACATAAACCACCTGTTTCAGTTTATCACAAAACTAATGGTACTACACTTCAGCATAATTTCTGCTTGGTTCAGGGGACAATTTTTTTCTCAACAGTTGTGCTTGCTGTTTTGGCAAATTTGAACAGATTTGTTTTAAAAGGAAAAGAGCACATTATTTTAAATCCATTTAAAGTTATCTTACACAGAAGTTTGCATCCATGTAACAGGAACGCTGAAACAGGACTACTTTGTATTGGCTTCTGAATGGCAACTAATAGAAGATTTGACTGTTTGTTGTGGTTTAACCCCAGCCGGCAGCTCAGCCCCACACAGCTGCTCGCTCACTCCCCCCCTGGTGGGATGGGGGAGAGAATCAGAAGGGTAAAAGTGAGAAAACTTGTGGGTTGAGGTAAAGACAGTTTAGTAAGTAAAGCAAAAGCCGTGCACGCAAGCAAAGCAAAACAAGGAACTCATTCACTATTTCCCATGGACAGGCAGGTGTTCAGCCATCTCCAGGAAAGCAGGGCTCCATCACGTGTAACAGCTACTTGGGGAGACAAATGCCATCACTCCCAATGTCCCCCATTCCTTCTTCCCCCAGCTTTATATGCTGAGCATGGTGTCATACGGTCTGGAATATCCCTGTGGTCAGTTGGGGTCAGCTGTCCTGGCTGTGTCCCCTCCCAACTTCTTGTCCCCCCCGGCCTCCTCGCTGGTGGGGTGGGGTGAGAAGCAGAAAAGGCCTGGACTCTGTGTAAGCACTGCTCAGCAGTAACAAAAACATCCCTGAATTTCCAACGCTGTTGTCAGCACAAATCCAAGACATAGCCCTGTGCTAGCTACTATGAAGAAAATTAACTCTACCCCAGCCAAACCCAGCACACTGTTTAATGACTTTCTGTATTCACACTTCAGAGAACCACGAATCCTCTTGTTCAGAATTGGACATTGGTTTAATTCATGGTATTTTCTTGATGCAACTTAAAGCTAGATTACAGAAGGCAAATCTTCATTTTAAGCATGGAAAATACTGACAGATATGATTTAATGTTCCCAGCTGAGAATCATGGCATTAAATGCATATGATCTACCTACTCTTTATGCATTTCTGATTCGATGGCACGGTGCCCGAGTGCTGTTGTAGTTTAATAGTTTTTGTAGCAGCGAAGTGCCAGTGAATTACATATCTTAACTGGGCAGCTTGTATGACACAGGCATTGCCTTCTTCACAGGAAATATCTCTCCTGTATAGTACGTATGTGCCATGTGTCTACAGATATGCATATTTAATTCATTTGTGCCAATTAAGAATATCTGAACAGCATAAGAATATGAGAATGTGTGTACAGATTCCTGTGTGCCAAAGATAGGGTAAAGTGAAATGAGTACTTAAGCATTCCATTAAAACTGCACCATATGCCATCCTAGAGCAGATGACTGTATACAGTCACACTTTCTGAGCATTTCCATGACAAAGTGTCACCACTGCATGTTTGTAAAGAAAAGGAATATAAAATGAGTGTTGCTGCCACTGTATTTCTATGGCTTTCCTGTATCAGGAGTACCAAGCTGTGCAGGAATAAGACCTAAAAAATTCCATACTACTACCTAACCTTCCTGTCTCTTATTTAGCACGTTTGGTGGGGGCTTTTTTTCCCCTAAAAGTGAAAAGCTTCAATCTGCTTTTAACTCTGGGGTAACTCATTAATGAGAATCACAAGCAACTTTTTGCTGAGCATAGCTGTATGCTGCATCCCTCTAGTAACAAACTGTGTAGCTGGAATTTACAAACAAGATCCTATAATATCTCAAACAATATGGAATTGGATGATTAATGAAGAAATGTATCTTCCATTATGCATTACTACACTGCTCACAGCTAAGGGCCTAGTCCTATAAACATATTTTTATTGGGGTGAAATACCAAATAAGATTGCTACAGTAATTAAGTGACTCATCACTATAGTAGGTACTGTTCACATGAAAGCTTCTGGGATTTGGGTCCTAGGAGTATGCAATGCTCTAAGTATATTGTGCATACTCAGCTAGCTTGCAGTTATTATGCAAAACAAATTTATAAAAAGTATTATTTTGAAAACGTTACATAAAGCAAAGTGCCTGATTATTAATACAGAATACCTTTTAAGCCCTTTATTTGCATTTGGCAGGGTAGTATTTGCTTCTGTATTTTATCTATGGTCTTAATATTTTCAGCAAGAATATTTCATAAACATGCTGTATTGAGAAAATTTCTTTCATGGGAAGCAAGCAGAAAAAGAAATGTGTTCTGTTAGATAATTGAAAATTGAAAAAAACTATCTCAGAAACTATATGAAAAGAATTGCTTTTATATTGAAATTATTTCATTTTCTGCATGAGGAACCCTTGAATTTGGGATCTTGGTCTTTTTTTCTCCGTAGGTTCCAACAAATTGACCTGACTTTTCTTTCTGCAGTTATCAAAACCAGTTCCAGTATATCTACAGGAGAAAAGAGATTGATCACATTGCCCTTAGATATAAGCTGGGCTCTTGTTCTCTGCTGCAGACAAAGTAATGGTCCAGAGTTCCATCTCATCTCTCCCATGTGTAATTGTTACACGTGACTTTCTGAGAGAAGTAAACAATTTTTCCTTCTCTGCTGTTTTCTAAAATAACACAATAGGCCAGGGTTTAGTCCTTTAATTGAACCAATCACTGAGTTGTACTGTTCCCTTTGTGGCTTTTTAAATTTTCGTATCACTGAAGACACCAAGAGGCACTCACTCCCCAGGAAAAATACTCTTGGGAGGACTTGCGACAAAAGGAATAACATCCAGCTCAGCCAGATACTATGTCTGGTAGAAATACTAGAGAACAGACAGTTGCTCAAAGCCAGTCTTAAGTCTCAAAATAAACAGATTGAGCCCTGTTTATAGAGGGGCTACATAAAATACTGGTCAATTACATGGACTGATCAAACTCATTTTTATCCTGGAAAAGACCAAAGGCAGTTAAGACTTACATGCCTATCCACAACAAATATGTCAACAGAGACGCTTAATCAAGGGCTTGGTCCAGTTTTTTCACTTAACCTAGACAGGTTGAAGGCATCTGTTTGCTTCCATCAAAAATGCATATAGCATGCAGGATATTTCCGTCTCATTTTACTTCATGCTATGTTATTTTATTGTTTATCTCAGTTAAAATGTCTATTCAGGCACCCTCTGTCCTGTAATTAATTCTAGGTTCTTACACATCTTTTGCCCATTCCCATACCCCACCCCATTTCGTGCCCAACAAGTAGAAACATTGAGGAGTTATGGCACATGAGGAATCTGCTCATAGGTTTCATTCGTCAGGCAGCTTTCATGGATTTCAGCAAAGTTTTCACAGTTCTGAATTTTGAATCCCTTATAGCCTGTTTGAACAAGGTAATGCTTCCACAAGGTGTTCAGCTAAAGACACTTGTTTGAGGAAGGATGGCAGTCTACTGGAGTGTGTTCCAGGATGAATTCTGAGACACATAGGGGTTGATTCACCCTAAATGAAATGTGTAAAGCTTCCAACTGCTCATTTACCACTAGTTTTATCACATATGGGTGGTCTGGCCTTCAGACCTCAGCTGAAACATCCTTCTGTAGGAATGTCCTCCAAAAGATGATCTTATAATGGTAATCTATTTTTCTTCACAAGCAGATCTACCTGTTGAATTTTTTTTTTAAACTACTGTCTACACTGTCTGTAGATCAGATTAAAACATCAGATTCCAGAACAGGAGATTGATTAATTAATGAATTCCTGACAGATTCTTCCATCCCAGGTGTATGCCATAATTCTTCGTCTGAATTCAGGCAGCTTGCTACTACAGTTGAGTAAGGACGTTGTTCCATTCTCTAGTAAGCAGTTTAGATCCATACAGTTCTGGAGTGTGGCAGCGAGACAGAGGAGCTCTACAGACAAGTGGAAATGTCCAGGCTGCCTTTTGTACTTGCAGAAAGAGACCCAGTTCTGTAGGCTCGGGATGGAGGAGACATTCTGGCATGAAAGGTGTCTACAAGTGGAAGTTTTTGTCCTTACATTAATTTTAACCAAAGAGAGGCATTAGTTTGACTTTGCATGTTTATCTGAACCATTAGGCGCACTTTTCTTTGAAGTAACTTTTATGTGTATTTTTAGCAAATGCTTCTGACAAGGTTAATAATGTGACAGTTGGCAGGATGAGGTGAACAGAAGTAGTTACTGTGCATTTTCCTTTTTCCTTATGATAGTGAGTGGAAAGCAAAGTATGAGTTGAGAGTAGGTTGCTATACAATATACAAAATTGCTGCAACAGTAAAACGTTTGTGCTGCTAGTTAACATACTGAGGTTTGTATTACAAATGAAGTTGTAATAAAGATGTTTATTATCAAAGTGCAAGGCACATATTTTATGATGCTATTCTACTCCTAAATTCTGTTTTGTATTATATTGAGTAAGTAGACATTGTTGCTGTTTTCTCATGAATTTTGATGCGGTAAAATGAAAGATGCTCCCTTTTTACTGAAAAATACCATATACTAATTGATTTAAAATTACTCTTTGTTGTCAGATATTTAGTTTGTTCATAAAAAAAAGTTTTTTTAAATAAACTATTTTTATGGATAATCTGATTGCCTAGTAGTTTTAAGGGACCTATTTAATACCAAAGGTAAAGCCACCCAGAAACTGCCTTGGAATAAGGCATTGACACTTTTCTGGAGCGCAGTGGTCGAGAGTTACACCTGGAATCAGTCAAGCAGAACTTAACTGGTGGTAGCTGTCTGTGTCACCAAGCTAAAGGGTTAGGCACACCCAGCAGTTTCCAAAACAAAATAGAAAAGGAAAAGAACAACAGGAGTAGCATAAAGGTTGAGTTAACAGACCTAGAGTAGCTCTTTGAGTCATAGCTCATGTTCCCAGTGAAAAGCACAAAGGCTTGCATTACTGATGTGTCTGCTATACCTGGCCTGTGAACTAATAAAAAACTTCAGCGTGCTGTCAATCCTGTAAACCTTCCAAAGCACAAAATATTCACCAAGCTACTTTGGGGTTTTCTAGTTGTAGTTCAGTGATATTTTGGAGGGTCAAAAGGACAAACTTGGAGGATAATGAGAAGATATTAGGTATGTTTTACAGATTTTTATAGATATTTTTTTAGCAAAAGGCAGTGCTATCCTTGACATGAGACCATTGATTAGCAAGAAGTCAACTATTTTACTTGTGCAGTATAAAACAGAAAGAACAAAGAAATCCAAATATCTTGATTTCCTTTTCCAGGATAGTGATTAACTAAACTGGAAAGTACTAAGACGATTTAATTATTTAGCTGACTGAAACATTTCATTCTAAAAACTTACTGATCCTATTTTTTTTCCTCAAATACAAGCTTCTTAGAATAAACATGAAGCAATGCATCATTTTTTCCCTTACTGCAGACTTAACTATCGAAAAGAAAATATTTTGTGTTTTTTAAAATTAATGCAAAGCCTGAATTGTCGGATGTTCCAGGCTACTGAATAGATGATATAGAGTTACTCTCAATGGATTTTTTTTGGGATGGGGGCCTAAGTGTCCTTATATAAGCTGTGATCCAAGTTATGATAAGAAAGGAGCCTATGGTGAGCAGTAATAATGTTCTAATGCTTCCTTGCATTTGATCCGTAGTTACCAGTTTTTAATATAACAGCCCTCACAGTACTTAGGAGCTCATAGAACATATTGTGACATTATGTTGCTAATTTGTTTTAAAATAGAAAATGTTTTAAGCTTTTTGTCAAAAGTGATAACATCATATTACAAATAAACCTTTTTGTGGTTGTAAAATTTAGCTTATAAATCATTCAAATTGAAGTGAAAAAAACACAGGTCATTGTTAATGACAGTCTATCCTACTATTAAGAATATATGTATTTTTGTAAAGGAAAAGCACTTGTAGATATTTAATCAGTCCGATATCTATCTATGTTAATGTTTTGGAAAAAAAAAGAAAACAAAATGCTGCTTAGAGGATCACTTACATATTTTTATTCTTTTTGCTCAAATGCATTTTCTGTTGATTTATGGAATGTTTATTCTGTGTGAAGCTGTATAGTTAGTACAGCTGGGCTAAATGCATTTCTTACCTTAATCAATTGTATCTGACTATGATAATACATTTTCTGTCTGATCAGAAATCTGATTGCAAAACATAGACTGGTGGTGCTGTTTTTCATCTTTGATATTAGCTTCATCCTGCCTTATAACATTTCTACTTCATAATAATTCCAAAAAATACTAATAATTTTTTTGTGATGTTTTTGTTTTAATGGATGTTTAATGGATGTTTTAGGGTATGTTTAGTTATTCAGTTGTATCTTATACCTAATGTTTATACCTATAAACATTTATATGTTTATATGTGTTTATACCTATAAACATTTTTACAAAATGGTGACAAAGGTTTACGTGCAGTATTTAAAAAACATTTTCCCAGATGAAAAAGTATGCCAGATATTAGTCAAGTTTAATGCTTACTTTCCTCCAAAGGAAAGTACTGCTGGGTACGTGCATAGAACATGATTATATCACTAAAGTTTCTGAGCATTTGTACAAGTAGTATTTTTTAAATTCAGAATAACTCATTTCTTGTAATATTTTGTGGCTATTTGAAACCTCAGTCTTAACTGTATTTTGATTCAACATAGTGGATTAACACAGTTTCAGGAAAAAAGACAAACAGTAAAGCAAAGAATTCTATTGAAGTACAACAAAGAGTGGCAACCACATTTATTTGTAAAATCTATTTACTTATTTCAGTGGGATTCTACAGGGGTATACTCTGTGGGCCTGATGCTGAGTTAAGCTCTTCAGCTTGACCTCAGTGGAACTACTTTCTTTAATTATCCTTGTAGCTACAACTTGAAATGACCCAGAGTTCCCACTTCCTCACTGAATTTCCTTTCATAGGTGGCTACTACTGTTTAAATTTAATCTTATTGTATTAACCTTCCCATAAGTAAGTAAGTTTTGCAACACAGAGTGTGTACACTAGCAGTGGAGTTCAGTGATATAAACTCAGCTGAGTAAATACTTGCATAATTGTCAAACTGGGGGAAAATTTCACTCAGACTACGAACACTAGTAATGGCACTGTCTCGTTAACGCGCATGCTTCACAAAGATCTGCAAGTGATTGGGTTTTGATGTGGTTTATTGTTTGAATATTGTTTGTTTTATTTTTTGTTAAGAACTAATTTCAGTATGAATTAGTTGGGGGTTAACATCTCAGGGTCCACAAAGTAGCTTTTTAAAAGCTTAAATCCATTTGAGCTATGAGTGCAATACCAGTATTGCAGTCTTGTAGCTTTTGAAGAACCAGTATGTTGTGTTGCGAAGTATTTAAAAAAGCACTGTAAATTTCACCCCGTTCTACCAAAGGAATGGGGTTTTTTTTAATATGTGCTAAAATCCTTAGAAGCTGAGCGTGGCCCTGGAAGAAAATGAGACACCTCTAACTGAGTTAGCACTAGTGAGTAATTAGGTAAGGGAAGTGTTGGTACTAGAGGGAGGTTGGCAAAACCCCATGGTCCTGCCTCTTGGTGTGTAGAGTGAAGCGTGCGCGTTCAAAGCTGCATCTACATATGTAAGCAAGATTTATTTTAGAACAACGGCTCATGCAAACCCTGTAAATGGACCTTTTAGAATCTTGTGTATAAATATATCTGATATGTAATGATATTTCTAATTATGTAACTACCTGTATGGCTCAGTACTGGTGATGTTAAATTGAATGCTTCATGCTAATGTCAACAATGTTCACAGCACCTTTATAATGGCTGATAACAAATGACAATTTGGTCTGACCTGTATGCTGCAAGATGCCTCTAGCCCAGTTGGATTAATTTTATGAAAAATCTAGATGAGCAAGAAGTATAACTAATCTGCTTACTAGCACTGAATTGCTCCTTTCTCAAAGCAATAAATATATTCATGTTGTAACATCTGTTGTGCAGCCTACAATACGAGTTGTTTTGTTGCATTGTTTCTATATAATTTATTTTGTGCAATAAAAAAATCTCTGGTTTTATCTGACTTCTCTCTAGTTTGTAGTAATATTTGAATTAAAACATTTACTAGCTCTATATCTTAATCATGCAAGCGTGCTATCAACCCACAAAAATGCAGAGTAGAAAATGGAATGCAGTAGTATTTTGCCTTACAGAAAAATCAGAAGCTATTTATGTGGCCTAATTCTGTTCTCATTAATGTCATAGAGAGTGCTACCATTAATTTTATGGGTGCACAGCCTGCCTAACACTAAAGTTGACTGGATTTGGCACCCCATTTGTAAAATACAACCAGGTGGGTTACACAGTGTGACGGTGTGTCTGAGGCTTTTTTTAAAAAGTACATTTCACTGCTTAACAGTCCCATAGAGCTTCTGCCACAGGTTTTATTAAACCTAGTTTCATTGCTTTTTATAATATCAGATTTAGTTTTTCCTTTTTGTTCTCTCCCTTTTTTATGTTTTCCTGAGTTAATATGGTTTCAGTAGTATTTATTTGTCTGTGCACTTGCCTTCTAATTACCATTTATTATGTTGTTAGGGTTTTTTAACTCTAAGGTAACATAAAATAAACGTGCATGCAAATTGGAAGCTAGAGGATATCCTTATAAATGAGCCCTTGGTGTGAACTAACAGTCTTCATACTATATACTGAGTTACTGCAAAGAAAAACAATGAAGGGAGAGCTGTTACCAAGAAAACTCACACCTTTTATCTGAGATGCTACTGTGAAACCTGCAATACCACCACATGAGATCTGAGATGTGGTTTGGATTTGTAAATGATAAAAAGGATTGCTGATTTAACTAAAATGATGTGAGACAAATAGCATTTTGCATCCTTTTGTAAAATCCTTCCAGATGTTAGCAGAAGAAGATAATAATTGCTTGTGAACACAAAATGTGAAGGTATATATAGCATATTGCCATACGTACACATGATTAAGTGAAACACATTTTCCATGGGATTTGTTAGTAACGTTGCAGTTTGCTGACACACAGGCAAAGAGCAGTTGTGGCACCGTCGGTTGCTGTGTAACCTGTGCAACAGAAGCAGTGCAGCCTCACTGGCTTTCTTTGAACCTTTTTCATGTTGAATATTTGACCTCCAGATTTGTCAAAGATCATAGACTAACACTTTCCCTTCTTCTAAAAGTGTTCTTGAGACTTAGGGTCACTCAGTGGAAAAAACCCAAACTTTACATAATGCTTCTACACAATGCTACTACATTCTTTATGAAGCAGAAGTTTAATTGTATTTAATTGCAAAATTCTGCTCGTAAGTAGGGAGCAGTGTTTCCTCAAGGAAGATTGCCATTAAAAGTATTGGTGATTAAAATAATTTAAAGAATTACTTTGTTTCAGGTAGCTAAAAAGAGAATCATTGTGGGGAAAAACCACGCATAGCACTAGTAATAAATGCCTGATCAGTCACAAACCCGGATTATGTTTTATTGAAGGAGGAAGGTAGGTGGTATACAAACAGCTATTTACATCAGGGGCACAGCATACGAATTTCCCTTTTAGAACTGTGAATCAAGTTGCTTTCTATCCTGATTATTTTTTTCTCTTTTATTCTAGAGGAGAATATGCTATGTAACATCATTATAGGCAAGAGAAATGTTTTTCAAAAGAAAAGTGATTTAGTAATCTAGTTTTCATTAAAGAAACAGAAATTTGCTGGCAGTATGTAATATGAGCACCTCGTTCCAGTGGCAGACTTCCAACATCTTCATTTGGAAAGAAGACTGCTGCATTCATAATTCATAAAAGCATTGGCATCTATCCCATTAAACTAACACAGGAAGAGAAAACATTCTTATATTCAGAAACACTCTGTCCATCTTTTCTAAACTATTTATAGGTGAAGTTCTGTCCTTTCCTGCAGTACACAAATAACTACAGTAAGTGCATTTATAGATATGGAAAATAATTACAATAATGAACCTATTCTTAAGAAAAGCTGTGCTTAATACAGGTTTTGGAGACACTTTAAATTCCTTGGATTTAATGTCTTCCTTTGGTGATTGCAGATGCACAACATGTATGTGTCAGTGCCCCTGCAGACTTCCAGTCCTGCTGCCAGTAGCCTCTACTGGCAGATTTTAATGTCCTAGTACATCTGTGGAACTGGCAGAGCTTGTTACTAGCCAATATTCTTCCTGCAATTTTCCTGTCCATGTCTTTCTCAAAGCAGTATGATTCTGTCTTGGCTACTTTCTAAAAGGTGTTTTTATTCCCCTGCTCCTCCCTATAAACTACTAAAAGTGATGCAGACGTAAAGAGACTACTCTCTACGCTCATCTTGTCCTTGGCCTGCACCCGACATCAAGATTTCTGAAGACCTTAAAAAGTGGGCTCAGGAAGTTCGCTGCTGCTCCTGTGCTTTGCTGGTTTATGATGTTGAATTTGTAAACCACCTTATTACTCATTAAGAACTCCCAGCAGAAAAATGGCTTTGAACAGCAGATCTAATGGTCTCTTCTGAGACAGATAATGCATGACTCATGTTAAGAAATAAATTATTTACTTGTGATATAAAGGGGCTACTTGCCTAATTCCACAGGAGTCACAAAATGCATCACAGTAACTTGAATCTGGTTCGTGTGAAGAATTTGACCATCGTGAGCCTTGACGTAAAAGAATTTTACCATTGCAAAAAATGGCACTTATTCTAGTGTACATCTAAGAAGTGCTAGTGCAGCTGAAAATAATGGATTTCCTACTATTTATCATAAAACCTACTATATAGCACTGTGTATAGACTACATCTTAGATTTTACTCTGCATATATTAAATAGTTCCATAGATTTTCTATGGTACAGCATCCAGAATTGGCTACCTGGACAGCATTCATTGTTTCATTTTCTCTAAGTTCTGGAATGCATTTGAATCCATTAAAAAGGAAAGGGAAAGGGATGTACTCCCAACGGGTACCCCTTGGAAGCAAACAGCATCCAGAATAGCACCTGCACGTCTAGATGTATTCTTTCTTCATCTCCAGTGTTGATTGCACTCTAATGTTAAACAGCAATTTCACGGACTTCTTCTAGACCCTTTCTCTTTCTGCAAATGTTTAGCTCAGATTGTTGTTCTCTGGTAACAAAAATCCCTGGAACAAGAGGGAAAAAAAGGCATGGATCTGTACTGGTAAACAGTTCTGTAACTTGCAGCAGTCAACCTACCCCTCTTTTCATGTTCTGCTGATTGCCAGAATCTTTCTTCTTAGAGTGAAAAGGTGCTTCCAGAGTACCTTATAAATAAATGAAAGAACATTGCTACTCTGCTTGAGGTAAGCAATATGTAAATTGTTTTTCAGTTTTTGAATAATTGCTATTTTGAAGAGCTCTCTGGCTAATACTTTGAGAGGATGAATGTGCGTGTTCAGAGCATTACCCATCTAATTTGACTTTTTTTTATTTATTCACAGACATATAAAATCAAAAATGTTTAGTCACTGTGACAGGCTAGTGGAAATTTGTGTTAATACAAGAATAAATAAATAAATAATGCTATAGCTTACTTAGACAAGTTATACTGTGAAGAATAAAATCTGCACTGTTCCTGTTTTCAACCACAGGCTGCTATCATTTAATTTTCTATACTTGCTATGAAAACCACAAGGAATTATGCTGCACCATGATAACAGCATGAAACCAAAGACATGTTGTGTAGATGCTTGATCCTATAAAAAGGTGTGTGCTTAAAGAGTATTCATGTGTGTAACGTGCAACGTGTACATAGGCTTTTAGTGATGCTGTTGTGGAAATATGAATTGGCCTACTGGTAGCATGTTCTCCATTTGTTTTACTGATTTTATCTAAAATAAGAAAATCACCTGGAAAATAGATGCCTACCATGTCAAAGGAATCCCAAGTGCTTTGTAGGTTATGTATTTAAAACATACACATGCAGGAGTGACTTTGCCATGGCAACGTGGCCATAGGTGAAAGTAGAATAGAGCAACTTAGCACAAGAAAGTAATTCAGCTGCAACTGCAAGATAAATTTTCAATGTAACAGTAATGTGAAATCAGAATTCACACCTAAATCTATTCAGGTCTGTCCCCTGGCTTTGGAGAAAACTGCCCAGAAAAACCCTTTCAGTGACTGCACATGGTGAGCTGCTTACTATCTGCATTCAGCCTCGAAACACTCTTTTTTCTGCCTGCAGCTCCTGGCCAAGACCTATTCTATGGCAAGCAAATTCTCAGGACCAAAAAAAATTCTTTCATCAGGAAACACGGAGTAAAATGCTTCATGATTATGAGCCTTAATATAGGCTCATTTCCCAACGTGGGGAAACTACAATAATCACTGCTTAAAGAAGCTGAAGAGAAGCTAAATTTTTTTAAGTTCCTCTGTATTGGGTTTGTGTGGCAAGGTTTTGTTGGGGGGGGGGGTCACAGGGGTGGCTTTTGTGAGAAGCTGCTAGAAGCTTGCCCTGTGTCCAACAGAGCCAATGCCAGCTGGCTCTGAGACGGACCCGCCACTGGCCAAGGCCAAGCCCATCAGCGATGGTGGTAGTGCCTCTGGGATAACATGTTTAAGGAGGAAAAAAAGTTGCTGGGACAGACAGAAATGGCAGCCAGAAAGAGGAGTGAGAACATGCAAGAGAAACAACCCTTCAGACCCCCAGGTCAGTGCAGAAGGAGGGGGAGGAGACGCTCCAGGTGCCGGAGCAGAGATTCCCCTGCAGCCCGTGGGGAAGCCCATGGTGAGGCAGGCTGTCCCCCTGCAGCCCAGGGAGGGCCACAGTGGAGCAGATCTCCACCTGCAGCCCAGGGAGGACACCACGCCGGAGCAGGTGGGTTCCCAAAGGAGGCTGTGACCCCGTGGGAAGCCCGCGCTGGAGCAGGTTCCTGGCAGGACCTGTGGATCTGTGGAGAGAGGAGCCCACATTGGAGCAGGTTTTCTGGCAGGACTTGTGACCCCGTGGGGGACCCACGCTGGAGCAGTGTGCTCCTGAAGGACTGCACGCTGTGGAAGGGACCCATGCTGGAGCAGTTTGTGAAGAACTGCAGCCTGTGGGAAGGAACCACGTTGGAGAAGTTTGTGGAGGACTGTCTTCCATGGGAAGGACCCCATGCTGGAGCAGGGGAAGAGTGTGAGGAGTCCTGCCCCTGAGGAGGATGAAGTGGCAGAAAATAACATGTGATGAACTGACCGTAACCCCATTCCCTGTCCCCCTGCACCGCTGGGGGGGGGGTTGGTAGAGAATCCGGGAGTGAAGTTGTGCCTGGGAAGAAGGGAGGGGTGGGGGGAAGGTGTTTTAAGATTTGGTTTTATTTCTCATTACCCTGCTCTGGTTGATTGGTAATAAATTGAGTTAATTTTCCCCAAGCTGAGTCTGTTTTGCCCATGACAGTAATTGGTGAGTGATCTCTCCCTGTCTTTATCTTGACCCATGAGCCCTTTGTTATATTTTCTCTCCCCTGTCCAGCTGAGGAGGGGGAAGTGATAGAATGGCGTTGGTGGGCACCTGGCCTCCAGCCAGGGTCAACCCACCACATCCTCATAATATCTGCTCAATTTTGAGAAGGGGATGGATGTGGTAGGAGAGACTACTTGTCTTTCCAAGGAAGAGGGCTGTGTATTAATTTTCTTTATTCTGGTGTCATTTACTGCTAGTCACAGGAGGAGACTGCCTAAAACCAAAATTGAATAGCCTGTAAGAAATTCAGTCTTCAGCTCTCGTAGTTCTCAGCTCTCTCAATTGCACAACAGCAGGTGTGGCCAAGAATTTCCAAAGATGTAGCATCACAGATAGCACCATGTGGAGGAAATTGCTCAGCATGCCAACAGAAGGGAACACCAGGCAGCCACCCTACAGAGCAGCAATGAGGCAACCAGTTGAGTACAAGTACCATAGCTGCATTGGTGCAGCTCTGTTCAAGCTATTAGCAGCTCTGCACAATGAGTGTGGAAGCTGGCAGCAGATAGGCAGTGGCTGTGAGTTTTGAGCCCAGGTGCAAGCTCAGTTCATTGCTAGCCAGGCTACCTTTACACCATGCTTCATTGTATACAAGGTGTTTGCCCATGGGGTATATATGAAAAACTGCATTTCAAAGTGTATTACGTTTCACCAGTAAATGCATTTTTAATATCACTTATCTTCTTAACTGCTGCCAAGCCATGCCTCAAGTTAAAAGAGCTGACCAGCAGGTATGACTATGTTTCCTAAAGGTCCTCACATTTTACTACTAGGAAGCTCAGACTTAGTTCCAGCTACAGTTTGCAGTCCAACACTAAGAGTTATTAAAGAACTTGGAAAACAGTAGAAGGGCATCCTACAGCCTTACCATAGAATTACAGGCAGAAAAAAAGTGTCCCAGCTATGGCAGAAGATAGGAGGCTTCTTGGTGTGGCCATCAGCCTGAGACTGAGGCTGTGAAACCCAGTGCAAGACTCAGTCTGTGGATTCACAGGTTTCTGGCTGCTAAATACTTTGGGAGCACAGGTCATGGGAAAGGAAAGCCACCTGCTGTGAAGCAGCTATATTGTCTGGTCTGCTTTTGTTTGCCCACAAGCAACCACTGGAATAAGAATATTTATTTAGGAGTGGTAGTGGTGGAAAATAATGTGGTAATGAATGCACAGTTGTGAATATAAATAAAACATTTCTGTGAGAAAGAAGCACTAGATAGTGCTTCATACTATTAATAGCTTCTAAGAAAAGATACCATGTCCCAAGAGCGAAAGCATAGTGGGTTGTAGCCTGCTGCTAAGAGAACTTATCTAAATGTAGTCCACAGAGAGGCTGACCATTGTTTCCATTTACTGTGAGTCAAATGTGTTTTCTTCCACTTCAGTACAGGATCAATTATACACATCTCTAAAAGCCTACAGGTGCAAGCACCTCTAATGCAACAGACCACAAGGCACATAAGCATTTCTAATTTGAGGAGCTGAAGCTGAACTGAATCTGTATCTCTTCATGCATCAGTAATATTTTGAAAAGGAGGAGAAATCCAGCTTTGGTGAGTGACGACCCGTGAAGGTTGCATTGAGAGTGCTCAGAATGTCATAGATCTCTTCCAAGCAGCACTTTAGATGCTCCAGTTGTGATTCTACAAAATTCATAACGAGAAGCAGCAAGATTTTCCCTGACTTCCATGAATACATGAGCAAGCCCACAATACCCAGATGCTGAAGGGATTCTGAGTAACAATGAGGAGCAGCAACACAGCACAGAGCTGATTGCTATCAGCAGAGCAATATGAATGTATGGAAGGCCTAGGTTCCAGAGCAGGACATAGGGATAACAGAAGCATCCGTCCCAAGGAATGGGAGCAAAAGTTCCTCTCTGGCTCTCCAGAATCATGTGGATCAAGGCTTGTTTAGCTTTCACCCACACCCAGTAATTTTGTCAAGTGTGGAATGCATATGGAAAGTTTGTGCTTTGCATTCAAAGAAAAACTACTTTTTGACAATTTCCCAAAAGCCCCAGGCTTTTTTTTTTTTTTTTTAAATTTAATGGTAAAACCTAATACTGGAAGGCCAGAAAGCAAAGCTCCTCCCTTAGCACTGAGACACCTTCAGTGGCATGGAGAGACTGCAAATTTGACAGCAGCCAAGGAAGAGGGGGTCTGTGATTGTAAAGTGTCTTATTAAATAGAAAAATCTACACAAGATTTAAAAAATAACTCACTGAATTGTACATCAAAGTAGAAGCCAAGGAAAGCAGAATTTGAAAAAAAAAAAAAAAGGAGCTTGTTAATGTTTTTATAGATGTTCTCCATGTTCATTAATATCTGGCCTTTTTCCAGTACAAAGACAATAGTTGAGCCCTAAGCTGTTAGCATAGAATTTACTGCTGTTAATGATCAGTCCAGAACAGCTGCTCCCTGGGTTCAGATATGTCCAAGTCAGGATTCTGAACTGTACATAATACCTTTACACTGGTTAGGCAAAAACTGAGCTTAAATGCAGGAGACAGCTGCTGTAGATCAGCTGTGATAGCTGGGGAGGAGGTGTAGAGAGTTATCTTAAGATTTGGAAACTCCCTCTGCGTGCAGTCTGTCATCAGCCCTGACCTTTAGGAGCCTGGTATTAATTAAATAGAGTGACTCCATAGCCAGGCAGGATGACACACCAAACACCACTTTGCAGCTCTAGCTCTCTTATGTGGTAAAGATTTCTAAAAACATACTTAACCTCCAGGATCTATTATTGTCAACAGGTAATGCAGCTGGAGCTGGGCTCTTCTGATAGCATTTATGCTAGGTAGTTTTGTAGAAAAACTAAGGTAAATTGACCTGATACTCTGCTGCCCTGCAATAAGCAGAAGAAAGAGTTATTTATATTCAGGAGCCGTTGGTAATAATGTGCTGGACCTCTATGTTTTAAGTTCATTATACAGGATACATGTCACAGATATTTATTTAAATCACAGAAGGGTTTTGCTCACCATCTTTTGTTACCAATTCAGTTCAAGCAGCCAATGGGCTTGTGAAGCCATGAGCTTTTGCTGTTGATTTTAGCAGCAAAGGTGACTATTCTGTTTGCTCTTAGCACCAGAAGTCCCATCCAAGAAGCCACCTGCATTGTGTTACCAGTTTCCATCCTTTCAGGTTGGATCTCCTATCAATCAAATCAGGTGCTGACTTATCAGGTCTCTCAGAAGACTTTCCTCTGTTTGTCATTAAAACATCTTTGTCCTTTTAACAGCAGCAGCTCTGCCTGATATTACAATGGTTAATTTCTCTGCAACCCGCTCTCCTGTGCGGGTGTGTCAGCAGGATGGAAATTGCTGCTAAACCAGCAGTCACATGTATGTGCAGTTGCGAAGGTCTGAATTCAAAGCTCTCTTAGCCCTCAACTGCTCCTTCCTTATTAGCACAACACCAAAGCACGGGTCATCCTCCCTGGGTAGGCCCTACTCTGGAAAATTCCCATCCCACCGGTGTGGGGTGGCATGAACCCACAGGGGGTTTCCCAGGGCAGCCGCAGCATCCCCCAGCTGGCCTCTGCCCTGACTCACAGGGCAAGTTGATTTGCTCCCCTCTGCCTTTCAGCTCAGAAGACGCCCAGGAGATAAACCCCTGGGAGATGGGCTAATTTTGTCTCTTAAATGGTGACACCTGTAACATAAATAGTGCCCTGCAGTGCCTAGGGTAGTAAGACCTCTGATGCTGCAGAGACAGGAGAGCTGTTCTAGGCATGTGAGTAGATCTAGTCCACAAGTGCCCTGGCTAGCTGTACTTGGTTAAGAACACATTATTTTGGTTTTATCCTGGTAAATAGATAGTAGGTAGATGGATAAGTTTCTCCTTTCATTCTCTTTCCCGCTATCATCACTCACAGTGTTTTCCCCTTGGTTTTAGCTGCGTATCATAGGCTTACAATCAATGGCCCCAGTTCCTTCACACCTCTCTTACATTACGCTCTACATACTGCAAGGATGGATGTTCTGCATTGGCATTGCATTTCCAAGTCACTTCATGATGTTCGTTTCACCCACGAAATTCCCTTCTCCATAACTGAGTGTTTTTTCTTCTTTTTTTTTCCCTGTGCCTCCTGCCTCTGTGATCTGCTTCAGTTGTTAACAACCTTTCTTGATATTATGCTTGAGATCAACTGTAATTTTTCTTTTTTTCTTGAACATTAAATTTAAACCTTCCTTTTTCTGTCTTCTTCCAAACTTTATCTAAGGCCAGTTAATGCACTCACTAAATCCTGCTTAAGGGTGCCAATGCCCCTTCTACCCAAGTGTGACTCCCAAGGAAATTCAAACTGGGGCCAGCTTCTGTGCTGCCTTTGCCAACACATTAGGATCAGGGAGATTGCATGTGGCAAGAATCTGGACAAGGTAGGACCCATCTGGAGGAGAACCTAATTCTAAGCTTTCTCAGTTTAAGTCTGGACTTGCTCCATGAACACCATGTTCACGTAAAGCAGACTAGATTAGATCCCAAGATCCTTTTTGTGGTATATGCAATATTGAACCTCGTTTTTCTTATTGCAAGCAGAAGAGATGTAAAAAGATTGTTGTATATTTTCCTCCTGTGATTAATGCTGTTGTGCGTTACTTGCCACAGGCTGCAGGTTTGCAAAACCAGACCCTACTCAAGAAGTTTTGAGGGTGTCCCCAGTGGCATCCATACGTTACCTGAAGTAACGCAGCTACAGGATTTCCACAGGATCTCCAGGTAAGTCTTTGCTCCCTTTCCAGTGTGGACCTCCTCCTGGGATGGAACAAGGCAGTGAGACTAGTTTCTCTGTCCTACTGGGCCAGTTTCAGAACCGCACTAGTTAGTGCTGTACACAGGGGACACCTAGTTAGGGTTAATGTCCCCTTTGAATTCGTTTCAACATGAAAACAGTATTTATAGTAGAAGTGGGTTGACTGTAAACTTAGTGAAAATGGACCAGAGCTCATCACTGCTCTTTATTAATCTTTCAGTTAGCTAATTAAAGCAGCAGAACATGGTCTTGCTCTCTTCCTAGTATAGATAAAGTATCCATTTCAACCTTAGCTGCAGGAGGACATTGGCAAGAGATGTTTGGATCTGAGTAGGTTTCTGGCTTTGTTTTAGTCTGTTTCTGAACATCTGCTGGGGTGGGTGGCTGCTTCAGGGGGGAGCAAAAATTAACTTTATTGATTGACTAATTTCCTTTATGAAGGATCTGAAGGGGATGGCTGCCTGTAGAAATACTACTTGTTAAATGGCCATATTTGGAAAATGAGTCAGTGAGAAAATAGCATGCAAATCCCCCAGCTTATCTCCAGCAGGGAAAGAAGAGAGTCATGCTAAGAAAGGGGGAGAGATGCTGACTTGGAGATGCCAAGCTAAAATGACCCTAACAGGAATTTTGTTTAATTTTGAGCTGAAAAATCAATTAGGAAAATATTGCAACTGGCCATTTCAAATGCTAAAATGTTTTCCTAATGAAAAAAAATTGCATTGAAATAATCGTCCACCTGCAAAATATTTTTAAGTTCACAAGCATCCACTTATGCTGGGTATGTAAGATTTTGCAGCTCTATCCTTTACATAGCTTCACCTACTTTTTCTGGAGAAAAGACCTAATGGAGAACACAATGATGTGTTTAAGACAAGAATAATAAAAGAAAGGGAAAAGAAACATTTTTGTGTTGTATGAACTACATCAGCGTAATACACAAGGCTGGCGAGGCCCGAAAAAGTTAAAATAAAATATCTCACAGGCAAATCCTTGGGTTTCAGACAGTTAGGCAGCAGCCCATCTAATTAGCTACAGTTACCATCTCTTTAGCAGCTTTGTCACCACTGACCTTTCTCATTTACTGTCTTTGTAGAGGACATTTTCCATAGTCTTTTGTCCTGGCAGCTGGCTCTTTAAAGCCAGGAGCAGACTGAAATAGTTTCTACCTTCTACCACTTTCGTGGGTGTCTTGGGTATCATTTTCTCCTGTGTTCCTGAAGAGATGTCACAGCCTCGCCTGGCTTTGTGTCAATGTGGTCTTGGAGTGTCTGCTAGGGAAGTAGTAATGCATGTTATTTAGAAACCTTGGGAGAGGGGAGAGGAGACTGGCAGCAATCTGATCAGAAATGCAAAGTTGCATACATCATTGCTTTTGTCCTTAGCCCTGGGGTGGAAAATGGTAGATGGAAACAATATGAAATCTGGTATTACGAAGTAAGCTTTAAAAACTCATGCGTTAGACTGGGAGGCTGCCTGTGGAACAGAATAGCTCTGCGCTGATGCAACAGAAACGTTCCCTGCCAGGAGGGACCAGGTGATGTGGCTATGCCCTGGTGACAGCACGTGCCCTCCTCTTCAATCTTGGAACGCACTGCTTTGCCTCATGTCTGTGCTCCTCTCCATGAAACTGTTGTGCAATCAGGAGCCAGTGGAATACAGTCTTTTTAAATTACTTTGATTTATCACCGTCTGATACCAACATTATTTTCTTTCCCCACTGATGCCAGAAAAAACACATACTGCATTAAAGCAAATGAAAAACTCCTGAGTCTCATCTGTGACGAGGACTGTTTTCCAGCCCACCTGAAAACTCTTATCTCTGGAGTGATTTTGCTGTATAATTTTTCAAAGATGTGAGTTACAAAGGTTATTACAGGAAATCGGTTGATCAGAGCAGTATTGAAATATAGTGCTGCAAATATGACCAACAAAGGGAGGACTGCAAGGTGTGACGTGTGCACAAAGCAAGCTGCAACACAGCAAACTATAACGGGGTGTGCGTGGGATGGCGCTGTCACGAAGACAAAACTTTTTAAAAAATATGACTCCCTATGTGTCAGGGGGTATTAGCTCTGGGCAGTGAGGGTTCTGGCAACTCTTTAAAAGATGATCCCTCTAAGAATAATATTCAAACCTCTATTTACAGTAAGGGTTGTGTTCTGGCCCCAGACTGCAGACCACTGTTATCCTTGTTCTGTTTGCTTTAATAAAGATGGATGTATCACCCTCATGTCCCAGTGAAATACCAGTTAGGTTATTTCCTTCTAGCTGAAGCTTCCCCTATGTCTTAATTGGATGTACTGTAATTCGCCTCATGAAGCTGGGGAAGAGGAACATGCTGTGCAGAAAATCCTGCCCAGTCCTGGTCGTCATGTAGGAGGTCTAATGAGTGGGCTGCTGAGGTTCTTCCATCAGCTCCTTAGATCAGTCCCGGGGCCCCCATTTCAGTACCCATCAGCTTGCAGAAGAGAAAATGATTAAGCGTTGCATAAAAAGTTTACACAGTACTTACAGATGGATGCAGATCTGCACTATTGTATGTAACATAACACAGGTTTAGAAATTCCTAAAGTCTTCCACTGAATTTTTTCCACAGGCAACGTATTCAGAATTTGAAGTAGGTGTCACCAGTGCCCTTTTTATGCTAGCCACGCTACCTTGAGCTGTACCCTTTCTGTTAGATACTAGCTGTATATTAGCTAGCTCCTCCACTGGGGGTGTATTAGGGAAGTCAGACAAGTATCAGTTCTGATCTCTATTCCAAAATGGCAAACGTTAATCTGCTTTGGCATTGGATTTGGTGTAGAGGATTGAGTCAGTTACGCCTGTATGAAGAACAGTATCAAACAACACTGGGCTCACTGCATTTCCTGTAGTAGATTTACTCCAGCTCTGTATGGACTTCAACAGGGGCACAAATGACTTGTTGACTACAACTGGTTCCACAGGCAAGAAGAAAAATCCCACCTCTAAAAAAAAAAAACAACCCAACCAACACTTTAATGTCTTTCATCCTGCACTCCGGTGTATTTGGGCTTACTTCCGGTAGGAAGACCAGCAATATTTTATTTTTTTTTAAACAAGTGCAATTATTGACAAATAGATTAATTTGGTGGTAAGCCATTAAAATGTGGGACTGAGGAGACTGCTGAGCATATGACAGAGAAGTGAGCTAAGGGGAGGGGGTGGTGCATATCCTGGAGCAGAAAGGTTTGGGAGGATCTAACTGCATTCTTCTGCTACCAGAAGGGGTGTTAGAGAAATTCAGCACACAGAAACTTCATTAAATACTAAAATTCTTTGTAAGCAGAGGAACAGGGACTGCCACTGGGGCTACACAGTACTGAGAATTAGCATATGCCTGTGTACTTGTAATACCTGTTCACTGCTAGAGGAAAGCCAGCTTAAGCCACATTCATCATATATTCCCTTCTCAGACAATATCTGGGGTTTTCAGCATCCTTGCAATTTCTGAACATGTATTGCATCCTCAGAGTTGCTATCCTGACAGTGGGTGGGAAAAAATAAAAAGCTCCAAGTTAGAAGCCTGAGTTTCATGGGAATTGTAAATGTCTCAATGAATTTCAGTGGATCTTTAAGCGAGCAAAACGAGAGACTACTCCAATGCCTCTGTGTAATCAATTTCCACATTTATGACTCAGACTATGAAACAAGCAATGCTGAATTATTCACTTTGGGCCAAGAAGAAAAATAAGGCCACGTATCTTGCCATACTATGAAATATTCTTATAGGACAGTGGTGGTGTGTTGAACTTCTAAAAATCCTGTTAGTATAAATTAACTGAAAAGTAGCAAAACATAACAGGCTTGGCTTTTGGACATAATCAATTTAATTTCAGATTTTTTTTTTTAATTGCACTTACCTCAAAGCAGAGGAAAAGCTGAAGTGAAAACATGTATATTTGTGTACTGAATCAACATGATGTAACATGATAACTGTTATTTCAGTTGCTTTTGATCTTTTGCACACAAGACAGTAGGGCTTAAAGGACTGGCAGGCTCACAGCCTTTCCGGTTCCTAGGCCTTTGCTATGGGTGCCTGAAGTGGTCATCATTTGATACCTTCGCAGTAGCCTACAAAATGCAGCATGTGATCTAAGCCCCGCTTGTGACTATCGGTTGGCATTTTTTCAGAAAGATCATGCCCTGAGACAACATTTTTGCAGTTTGACTAGCTCTAAGTAACCCAGACCTAATACTAACATTGCTTGAAAAAAAGTTATGGAGGAAAAGCACTTTTCAGCCAAAAAAGTAACTAAATCAGCAGTAAGACCATTTCACCCAAACTGTAAGGTCAGTGTAGTGTTTGTATATATTGGCTCAATCCAGAAAGCATCATTATTATCATACCTGTTTTTAGACAAAATCACTGATTTTTTTTTTTCCTAACATTTTAGATCAGCAGTCAGAAAGCCTGAGCAAAGGGTCACGTAAAGTCTATGCTCAGCAAGAAGTTGCCTGGGTAATTACCTGAGTGAAATGTCCTACTACAGACTTCAAGCTTCAGGGAGAAGCCTTCCTGCAGGAGCCTGGTCCTGGTTCTGCCTTGGGGACACTTGCAAGGTCCATTCCTTCAAGGAGTGAGGCATGGCTTGCTGGGAGTGTCAGATGTGCACCTTTCCCATAGCAATGGGTGGTTACAGCCCTTCCAGAGGAAGCAGGAGATTTACATTTGGTTCCCTTCTCAACCTGAGAAAATTCAAATCCACGTGTCCTATTTTCAAGGCAACCACTTATCCTGGAAGAACACCCTTCCCCTCTCCTTTTGAACGTGTGCCACCAAACCAAAATTAATTAAAAGGAGAGAAAGCATGAATACAAAGAAACAAAAAAGCTGCAGGACTGTAGGCTAATGCTTAGGGCACTCATGAGGAAGAGGGAATTGTGAGCTGTGGTTCCTGCCCCCAAGTTGAATTGTGTTTGGCACTTGAGCAGTAGTATATGGAAGCATTTCTGGCAGCAGAGAGAGTAACCAGAACTCCCTGCTTGCACTGGAGTGCCCTGAGCATGATGAGTGCTTCCCTGAACAGTGTCACGGCTTCAGCTGGTGGGATGGGAGTGTTGCCTCATGGAGGATGAAGGTGTCACCTAGTGACAAAGACGTCCTGCTCAGAGTCATAGCTTTCTTGCCCACAGGCAGAAGCAGCTAAGCATCACACTGATAATGAATTAAGAGGACCCCACCTCATCCTCTGTTCTACAAGACAGGAGCTGCCATGGTATCTGTCTGCATCTCTGAGACTTGGAAACCAGCTGCACCATGACTGAGTGACAGCTGCCACCTGGCTGAGCTAAAGCTCGGCCTCTGGGTGTAGAGCAGGTTGAAGCAGAGCTGGATGCTGAACTCCTCTGCACTGTCTGAGCCGAGACGGTTCTGGATGTATAGAGTCATGCAAGTCAGGGCACCTGGGCATTGTGAAGTGGAAAAAGTAGGTGTCCATAAAATAGAGTTTTCTCCAGTGCTAGGAGACAACCCAGCAAAGAGAGTCTGGGATCAGGTACTTGAGTCCTGCATAGGTCCTTTTTGACGTTGCCTTGTATCCCTTTTTGTCTCTCTCTCTTTCCCCCCCGCCCCTCCCCCCAAGGTCTGTTGGTCTGAATTCCCTCATTGCAAGGACCCTAACAGGTCTCTGAAAGGATGAGCATTTCAAGGGGTTAGTTATTAGTGCAACTAAGAATAAGAAATGCCCTCCAGTATAAGGAAAAGCTGGTTTAAAACCTGCTTCCAATTTCTCCATTAATCTAAATGTTGTCTGTTCAAGCACCTTCTGATGACAGTGCTGTTCATTTTAGTACTTAGTGATACTAACTGCTTTTGAGGATGTGTAAGTTTAGCTGTGATGACTTTTAAGTCTGGACATGCTCAGCCAGGACATGTTACTGGAAGAGGGATCAGTGTTGGCTCGCTCCTGCTGCATTGGCAGGCGTTCCCGTCACTGATGTCTGTTTTCTTTCGCACTGGAGCCAGAGAGAGGAGGCTGAAATGAAAGTTAGGATTGGCAAGGAAAGAGCGAGGTGTAAAAATGTGAATCTCAGCATTCTAATCACAACTATGGTTCTAATTAGTGATACGGCAAAGATAAAATATGCAGCACGCCTGAGGGACCTATATATCCAACTGCTCCTGGATTGCTATCTGACAAGTTAATTAATGACAACAATGTTGAAATACATACTCGGAATGATTGCTTGGGACTGGACTCACCGTTCTTTCATCGCAGTGACATGGAGAGAGCAGAGAGAAACTTAAGGGAGTAAAGAAAGCAGTGAAATGACGGAACTATTTCTCAACCAGAATGAAGGAGTTCAGTCTAGTAAACCTGCATTACAACTGATGTTAAAGATGTGTGAGCGCCCTCCCAGCCACAGTCTGGACTCAGAGTGTGCTTAGACAACTCAAGCAACATGGAGGAAGAGGAAAGAAGTTTTCCTCTATGGCCAGCCCACTTCAAAAAAAATTAAAAAAAAAAAAAAAAAAAAAAAAAAGACCTTTCCTGGCTTTAAGGAGGTTTCTTTCCTCACACTTCTGTTTTCCAGTGTCTTTCATTTTCTTTCCCCCAAGAGTGGGCACTTCTGAGTCACCAGGCTTTGTGTGGATGGCAGAACAAGAGCATAAGCAGTGCAATGATGATGGAGCATTTCTTCAGGGTAAGCAGAATGAGGCTCCAAATTTGGCTTACTAAATGAATAGCCTGGTCAGCTGTAGGTGCTCAGGTACATAGTGCTGAGTAACTACACTTAGATATGTCATTATTGTTTGCTGTGTGCTGACAGATTCTGGTGCAGAGGAATGAAATCCTTTATCCAAAGAAGAAAAATGCAGAGGTAGCCATAAATGACAATTTCTGTCTTGCGTGAAACACTTATGTGTCAGCATTTGTTCTTGTCCTGTCTGCTTGGGACAGAGAGGTGAAATAATGAACTTTTTGTTTTGACCTGTAGATGTCAGTCATGTGGAAACTGTTTTGTGAAAAATTTCAGATGGGTTTCTACACCGACTATACCTACAAGGACTTGGCAGGCCACCTTGACAATGCTTCAGTGGCACTCTGCCACACCAGTGGCCTGTGCTTGCTCACCTTTTGGACTCTTTGCTGAGTGTACTGCAATCCCCCTCTGTTGCTCCAATGGAGATGGACTGTTCCAAGATCTGTAAGTTCAAATAACTGGGTCTTTCCATCTACTCAAATGTGGAAATTTAAACTGGAAACCATAACTCATGCAGGGAAGTTGCCCGCTGTTGAAACCATATGACTACCAACTTGAAACTATTAAAGAATTACAAGTGAAATAGGAGGCCTTGTAAGTAAATTGTAGACCCCTAGTCAAACCCAGCTTCTTTCCTGTCGCAGGTAGAGTTTGACACGTGTGGTTTGTTCGTAGAGAAAAGGCATATCTATAGGAGATGGCATGTCAAAGAGATCCATCATAATTTTCCTTGGCTCTGTGTATATACATTCATTAGAAGGGTTTTTGAAAGTACCTTTCAAAATTTCAACTTCTTTTCTGCTTTATTCACTATGGAGGTGTATTTATGCTTGGTCTGATGTATCTCTTGTGTATCTTGCGCATTTGCAGAAGTTTGCTGTCAAAGGAGCTGCTTACAGTAACTGGCAGGTTTGTGGTGGAGGCTCCTTTCTGCGTGTGAATGTTGGGGCTACCTTCATTTCCTGAATAATTGACAAGCAAATGAGAGCATCTCCTCCACACTGAGAATTAATTGTAACCAAACTTTAGGAAGCCCCAATGATGATAAACAAAAAACAAACCACCTCATAAAACTGTGAGTTGAATAAGCTCATGCTTTCTTCTGCTCAGAGATAAACACCTCCATTTGAAGAAAATCTTTTCAGTTGCACTGTTTATTCACTCGAGAGCACCCCAGCATGTTGTTCTGCCCTTACCACAATTCCTCACTCTCTTTCAAGACACTAATACCCTGTTCCAGGAGGAAATCTGGAAGGAGGGTATGGAGGGGGATTAGGAGGCCAGTAGAGCCATACTTGATTATTGCAGGCGGTAGGAAAATGTCACCGCTTGCTTTAATATAGCTCCTTTGCAAAAGTACAAAATGTCACCGAGTTTTGGATGGATGTTTAAAATTATTGAGAGAAAACAGTAAGATGTAGTAGATGTAGCTGAGTGTTCATTTTCATTTTAATATACTGGGTATGTCTGATTGAGTGAGAAAAGCCCACAATGCCGATAGACCAAAATGAAGTTTTGGCACAAAAGCCACATCTTGCAGCCCTTAATCAAGCAAATCTCCTAATAATTCAGATGGAAATCTTGCTGCAGGAAGGATCATTTTTTGGCAACAAAATATAAGAGCTACAGCAAAACATGAATAATTTTGACATTATTTACTTACTTTCTTCTTTGTAAATGACTTTTTTTCTTATTTGTGCTTGTAACAAGAAATCTCCTCCTTCCTGCACAGCCACAAAGCCTGCTTTAAAACCCCAAAATTGTTATTGGCCTGTTTTCAGCTGCTTCTCTTGACGTCAGTAGGGAGATCTGGCTCTCCCTGAAACGCATTAAAGTAGGGGATATGAATGTTATAAATATATCAAGAAATAAAGACATTTCTTCAAAATAAGTGAGCAGCAGCTCCTATGTCTGCAGACACCCTGCCACCTCCACTCAGCAATAGGCAGAAGCATGGGTGTTTGGATAGATGCCGTTCTTCTAAGCTGTTGTCTTCTGTTCCAAAGCACATCTATTATTTCTAAAAGATTCAGTCATATCAAGTTAAATCTAAACAAAGGAGGGTCCTGACAAGTCAAACTAAAAAGCAGTATCATTTTATTACAGAGTCAAAAATAAATAAAATATTTGCTATAATTTTATATTCTCTGTGCAGAAGAAATGTTTGCTATTCAGGCACAATGACTGGGGTTTTTTTCACTGCACATTCTTATTGAAGGAGATGCAGAGGGTAAGCCAGGACATCAGTAAGTGGCTTTTCTTGTAACATGAGATTTTCATGCAGCACGCATATGAGCAAAGCATTTGTGTGCAACTGGGCACGAATAATCCTGCAAAGATGATCATACTTTGTTATTGATGGAAAGATGATATGGCTCCTCAGCCGCACAGAAGCAGCTCTCCCGATGGTTTGCATTAGTTCATATAGAAGGCATCCAGACTATGTCGCTAGCAGACAGCTCTGCCTTATTAGGATGAGGCAGTTTTATTCTCAGAGTCTGCGCTTTCCTGGGTTGCACAGGAGCCTGATGAATGGTTAGATGTTACAATGACTCTCACTTCTTTCATGCCAAATTGATAATACTGTTTTGACATAAGCTAGAGCCCCTTTCCTTAAGCTGTATGTTGGCATTGCTTTGAGTCTAAATATGTAGTTTTCTATCTTTGGGAAGGCGTAGATTGTGTTCATCGCCATCTGTGGGTGAAAGCTATATTCTTCACATGTTTAGGTCCCCATAAAATCCTAAAGATGTGTATGCAGGAGGGAGAATTTCTACCTGAACCTCTGCCCTCCTCAATCTGCCAGCAGTGGATTTTTCATGTGGGAACTTCCTGAGGAGCTGCTGTAATATTATTAAGCAATTATTATTAAGACTACTTGGACCAGTCAGCTCTGGGGCTTGAATGACGCTGTGAAGTAAACATGGATATAAAACATGGGGTGCTGGAATTTTGGCATTAGGCACATGTCTGGTCTTTTACACCAACAAATTCTATACTTGAAAAAGCTGCAGAAGCAGAAGAAACAGCTTCAAGGAGACTAATTCTAGTCTCCCTCGTCCCTAGAGAAATTTAACATGATAAACATGACTTTTTGCAAAATTGAGCAGAGCCTGGTGCTTTATGCACGTGAAGGTGCTGGTCTCCGCTTGCAGACGATGAAGCCACACGTAAAATGTCTGTCTGCAAGGCAGCTAGTCACTCGCGCCCTTTTGCATGTTTGCGGAGCAGAAGCCTTGCCTGGCTGCAAGTGCCGGAGTCTGACCGTGGGGCAGCTCAGCCCAGCGTCAGATGTTCATTTACTGGGAAATGGCAAAATAGCATTGTTGAACTTTACTCTGATTTCCACCACTTGATCTAGTCTGGCCCATAACATTCAAGCAAGAAGGATCCTGATATTTGCCTCCAGCTTCAAATATACAGTTTTGCTGAAGCTGACAAATTACTTTTGCTTGTTCTCTGGTCTAAATTTGCAAACAAAGAAGGACTTTCTGAATACTCAGAAAACAACTGACTCTATTGTTCCAGAACGGACTTATCCAGGTAACTTCTGCTTTCAGAAAAAGAAGTCAGACACGAGGCCCCATGACTACTTTGAACATTTTCTGAAACCATGTTTGCCTGTGCTGGCTCTTTCCAGTAGTAAGTGCAGGCTTTCACAGCACCACCTTAGGAGCAGCTCTGGGGTCAGTGGTGAGGAGGGCAAGATTTGGAGTCCTACTGTTTTGAGTCCCACTCATTTTGTGTGAATCACAAAATAATAGTCAATCACAAATTGATAGTCAATCACAAAAAGCTGACAACTTCCCAAAGTAGTTTAGAAATTCTTTCTGTTGCCTAAATTGCTGTTACAGCCATAACTAACAAAATGGCAGAATAAAAAAAAAATTCCTCTCGCTGCTTCTCCGAGTGAGAGGTCCCAGTAACCGCTCTGGGGGAGCCCATCATTGCTATAGCACTTCATTTCTTTTTCTGCAATAAACTGTTAATTCCAGAAAGAAGATATTCCTTTTCTAGACTCTCAGTCCAATAGAAGAATCGTTTCTCCTAAGGATTTATATCAATTCTCTTAACTAGATTTTTCCCTTACTTTGTAGCTTCTGTTTCTGTAAGTTCCCCCAGGGATGTCCCACAATACTTCCTGCTCTAGACTTTCACCAAAGCCAAAGAGCACTGCAGTTAGTTACACCCATAACTTCCTTAGACAGATTCCTGAGAGAATGCATAATCTCCTTTTTTTTTTTTTTGGCTTGCTGTAACATGCTTAAGTTTTATAGGCATTAGACCTTTTAACACTTTCTAAATTTATGCCGCCAAAGAGATGAGCAGTATAGAAGAGCCCTAAATTGCATTGATTATGTTGCTCTCTGTTAAATATACTCAAGAATGCAGTGCCTCTCACCTCGCGGAGATTCCACTTTGTATGAAAGACATGTACTTTTAATTAATAAAAGCTGAAAGGAGGCCTCAAGCAGAGGTGTTGTCTTGTAAATCATTAAATTCTTAAGTCTCAATCTGCAGAAAAAAGACAGGTTTAGACTATTACACTTGTGCAGATTCTCACTACCTCCTCTCTCAAGGATTGTAGCCTTCAGCAAGAAGGAAGTGTGCAGAGAGTGTGGGAAAAAAGGGAAATCAGAGGTGAAACATAATGCTGACCTGGGTAATGCACCGTTTCTTTAAATATGTAAGTTTTTATGGGCTACTAAAAGCTTATTTCTCCACTGTAAAATATTTGCAATAGCAGCTTCATTACTGTGACAGAATTCTACTTCCGGTTAAATTTCTAACACTAACAAAAGTTCCTTATAGCTCTTTTTACAACGATATCTGCTTAAGATAAGCTTGAAAACAGTCTAACATTTCATCCTTCTTAAAGACCATTCCTTGGCTGTTCATTATACTTGGTCTACCACTCCTCTTTTCTTGGAATTTCTGCATAAAGCAGAGTGCTGGGTTTCAGTTCCTCATTGTGAGTTTTCCCTTAACTGTGTAAGGCAGAAAGGACATTTTTCTTTTTGAATCCTCTGCAGTGTTGGTTGGAAAACTGTTTCAGTTTGGGAATGTCCATGTTTGGTCTGAAAAGAACAGAGTATAGTCAGAGAACCTGAACACATCTCAAACAGTTGCTGAAGTTTGAATGACTTAGAGTCAGAGTAGATCCACTATAAAGTGTCTTCCACCTGATACTTGCTTTCTTCAGCCTTGCAAAGGATTTAATATATTCCCTCATGGTTCTTATGGAGCTGTGCACAAGCTGCATCAGAGAAAGTGTTTTATAAGTTACAGGGTTTGGGTTTTTTCATTGGTTGGTGCGTTGCCTTTGCTGTAAATAGGTTTGCATCTAATCTTGCTTCCATTCATTTTAATGAAAGTAATGGCTGCTAGAGTTGACCAACTGACAGTAGTATAATTCCTACCGTAACGGAAGTCAAGCATTAGAAAAATATAAAAATTAAAATCTAGGGGTCCCTGAATAATAAAGCGAGGTATTTAACATAAGATAGATTTGTGATCCTATCTGCTCATTTTTGTACTAAGCATCCAAATTCTGTAAATTCTATTTTAGGTAACCTTATTGTCACCTGGCAACTTAGCAGATTTCCCTAAACAAAGGCTTTCAAATTTGGAAACACCTCAGAATGGCTAGTTAAAAACCGTTTTGGTGGTATTCATCTCTGAAGTGATTTCTACAGTATTGGACACCTGGCTTCATAGCTTTGCAAATTTTATGTCCGAGAACAAGGGCCAAACTTGCTATTAATAATACTTTTCTTACTGTATGACCCACAGAACTAACACCTTGTAGGTAGTAAGATGAACGTTTCTCTCCTTGCATTGCTGCAGTTCTTGGCATGGGGTTTGCTGTGATGGAGGGTCTCTATCTCTGGAGCAGTTCCCCAGGTCTCCATCACTGACTTTTAACAGTTTGGTTCCCCAGGTCCCATCCAGACTGTAATGCATACAGGCACTGGATCCAGCTGCCAAAACCCATCTAAGTAAGTCCCCTGTGTCTGAACAGTGACTGATGGCTGTTTTGTAAAGGCTGGGTGCATAAATGCAGTCTGATCTTTGCTGGGGCCATGGGACCCTGCAGTTCAGCTCCCCACAGGCTGGAGCCACCACCACCATGAGCTGTCCGGGCTTGCTGTGAAACCTTAGTCAAGTGGTGTCCATCTAATCCTCTGCAAGTGGTTGATAAATCCATTAGCTGGCTTGTGGCTTAGCCCAACATGCAGCAAAGATGGGGACACGTGAAAGTAGAGACAATCATGTCAGCCCTTTGGAGCTGCTGTGATATGAGCTGCATGCCACCACTCGTGCTGCAAAGGCTGATGGAGCTCTGCTCCAGGGCACGTCCGTCACAGGAAGAAAGGCATAACAGCAATAGTGCTAGCGTTGGCTGCCAACCTGAGAAATCCAATGACCGCCACGGCCCTGCTCACCTTTGCCTCCATCCAACACATGAGCTAGGCTGGTAATGGAAACAATTTACAAGGCAATAATTTTTAATTGCTGTCACTGATTAACGGCCACAAACGCAGAGGCAGAGCAGAAACTCATCTATTATTCTTCCAAGAAATAAATACCTCAACCATTTATTTGGCCTTACAGTAAGAAAGAGCCTGTTATAAGGATTTGTCTGAAATTTTCTGCTTGTCTGAGCAGATAGCTGGTATAAAAAGATCAACGCTTTCTAACAAAACAGGGCAGGGCTTCCTTTCATTTTATAAAGACAAGAAAACAATCTTTGGCTTTGTAGAATGAAATGAAACACAGGGAGAGGTGGGCATACTGGCTGGGCTGGGTCCTTCACTCAATTTTTCCCCCATGTTTTCTGACCCCTCCTAAACTGAGCATTTTGCTGTTTAGTGTAGATATGATGGTAGGTAGGACTAGAGAACTAAGTGGATGGCATCTCTCTCCCCCTGCTGCATTTTTAAGACCCTTTAGAGAGTCTTCAGAACATATTTCTGTCTCATGTAATTTGAACAGATTTTTTCTGGTAAGATTTATTAAGTTCTCAATTTTAACTCTATTCCTTTTGCAAATGACAAATTATTTCATGTTGCAGAAAAAGTGACATTAGAATCAGCACCAAACCCCAAAATAATATGAGGTTTTCTGGGGGAAAGCTGTAACATAAGACAGGGGAAAAAGTTCTCCTATGTTTACTGGCCTGCTCAGGGCAGCTGAAGACTGGTATGGCATCTGATGTAATTTTATCCCAGGCTTTGCTTGGAAAGTGATGTCTTGCTGCACCCCTGTTGAAGCCTGAAGTGCAGTATACTAAGCTAACCCATCACCTGGCCATCTTTGTCTCTGCTGTGCCGGAAGGAAGGACAGGATAGCTCCTTCACTGGGGGAATCCTTCATACTGTAAATTGGTAAATTTTGGTTGAAGTAAATACCGCTTGAACTGTGGCACACATCTACTTCTGGAGCTGCTGCGTAAGAATCTTAGCTGAGGCCAGAGTTAGTTCCTTTAGCTTTTAAATTTGACATTTTAACTTCATGTCTTCCTAACTCATTCAACTGTGAGCCACCAGTACTGGAGTCAATTAGATAAGGAGGTTCATTTGTGCTGTTGTTCATATCTATTGTGATACTTCATTGGTTTTCTAGGCTGCATGAACAGGAACAGAGAGGTAAGGCCTGTCTTTCTCCAGCCTGCATATTAGCTGTGCCAGGATGGGACTAACAGCACTGAAAATTATTGCTCCAGTAATATCTGCAAAACACTTTGTCATCATTGCTTGGATATGTTGGAAATCAGGCTTGAAGCAGAGATTCAGGGCCTGGGTTTCCTCCTGTTTTTTTCTACATCTGCTACACAAAGTCCTTGTATTGTGAGAGTGAATAATCATCTTTAATGATCTCTGCAGACATGTTCCTACTTGCTGCCTATGTCCTTCTAATGCCATAGCCCAGTATTGGATTAGTGCCAGGATTAACATGCATTTCCTTAATATGGGGAAGTGGGACATCACATGAATATTATCTTTGCATTGCCTCTGGCCGTTTTTGCTAGCCATCTGTCCAAACTGTGCAACAAAAATCATTTGTTTAGGCTGAATATGGTGCTCTGCTTCAGATCTGTATCGCTGTTCCTTTCCATGGGATCTAACTTGCCCCCTCCGGTCTAACCAGCACAGAGCTCTCTCAAGACGTGTGAACTTTTAAAATCACGTTTTCATTGTGTGTCAGAAAGAGAAGGCTCTCGCTCTGAGCGAGACTTGCTCCCGAATGGCCAGCAGCCTAGTGCTTAAGGCTTATGCACCAGCAAGGCAGCAGACCCAGGGTGAAACAGGGGCTCTGCCTGACAGGGAACAAGGACTTGGCCCGGGCATCCCACGAGTGCCTTGAATGCCAGGTTGCTGTTCAGAAGGTTTCTCTCTTTATTTATACCAAGCAGAGAAGCTTTTTCTCTCAAAGCTACTCAAAAAAACCAACAAAAAAACCAATCTACCTTTCTTTGGCAACTAGTACCTAAGAACCTGGCAGTTTAAGTTCCCCTAATAACATCTATGGGAAGCAGGGAAGGTCTGTTTCATCACCATTTTACAGACCAGGAGATGAGAACAACCATCCTGCAAGATAAGATAGCCCTAATAAAACAGACCGCTGACACAGCTCTTCTAGTTGAACCAGGTCATGCATCTCTTGGTCTTGTATCCTGAGCAGCACAGGCTATAGGCAAGCACATTAACCACTGAGACATTTATACCTAGTCACCCTCCGCAGTACCCCCGCCTGGCTGGAAGACTTGTCTAACTTCTACACTAGCCCACAAAACTGACGGAGTCTGGATCTGCCCTCTCACATCTGAATACAGATTCAGAAGTCAGGCTTGTTTATACATCTTGGAAAGATACTTCTCAAAATCTTCTAGTAAGGGAAGCTAAAAAGGCTACAATTTCTACAGGAAAAAAACACATGGAGTATGCTTTTTAAAGGCCTAACTATAGTGAAGTATAGCAATTGCCAACATGTGTATCTTATTTTCAAACTGTAATCCAGCCAATTTCAGTTCATAAACTGGATCATGTATTTGTTTACAGTACTCTTTGTTTAAAAGAGAAGTCACATTTATAATAATCACATACACATGGAAGTAATTTTATTCATGTCTTATCAGTTATTCATGCTTTTAGAATATTCGTTATTCCAGTTTCACTGAAGCGAGAATTATTTTAGTTCAGAATCTGATTAAAGAAAACTTAGTGAAACAAATTTGTTTGCTAAGCACTGCAGGTGAAGTGAGAATTATTTCTGTCCAGTACCAGATCTATCCTGGGGTTTCTGTTGATGTACAACACTGGTATACTCTTTGCCTGCCCAAAAACTTGGCCACATGCTAGGTAAGACTTTGTAGCTGCAGCTGAGTGACCAATATCACCTTATTTTCCTCATTTATTCCAGTCTTTCCCAAAGTGAGTACACGTTTCATGCGTTTGACAGATCGAAGTGCTGCCGTCACCCAGCACAACCTTGCAAACGATGTCTTTCAAACACTGCTCTCCACATTGTCCAGATTGCATCATTCCCATGCAAATTAAGCCAAATTAATAACTTTTAAAAATCCCTGTTACAAAAGAGTAGAAAGTGCGTACATAGGAGTTTGAAGGAGCAAGGACTTGCTGCCAAAACCAATGGTGAATTTAACATCATATTCAATTGTTTTTAACAATTGCAAAACAGAATGTTCTCTTTTCCAGTTCATTTAAGTTTTACGATGGGCTTAGCCTAAACTATGATTGTATTAACAGAAGGAGGTATACAGTGATGGATTTTCTGCTGGTATATATACTTTTTCATTGTTGTGCTTCAGCTTTCATGTGAAGAATCATTTTCACTGATATAGTCTTTATTGAATTAATATATTTATGTTCCCTATTTTCCTGTATTTCACAATCCCAAAGTAAGTATTTAACCATACAAAAAGACTTTTTAGTATTTCTGCCTGTTGTTGCTCCCCTAACTTCCACATTCCTAGCAAGCAGATTAACTGTGAGATACCCTTATTCCCTTTGAGCAGCGCCTTGTTTCATAAATAGCTTCACTGACATCAGTGGATGTCCTTGTTATGTCTGGCAGCAGCTGTTGAACTGCAATTTATGAGCCAGATTCTGGCAGTTCCAACCGGGTGACGAGTCTGACAGAAGCACAATTGTTCATATAGTTTATATGGTCACAAGGCCAACAGAAGCGGGATAAAACAGAGGAAAATTTGGGAAGGGCTAGGGTAAAAGCTAAATAGCTATTAACACAGATATTACAATCTGGCCCTTGATCATAAACAGTGCTGTCAAATGCTGTAGGACTACTGCAAATGTTTTGTGATGCAAAATAGGGAAGCAATCTTTTGCATTTGAAGATCATCTGTTCGTGCCAGGATGCTTCATACATACAAACATTAAGTTCGCACCCCAATGGCTATCTGCACATACCATTTCAGCTTTGCTGCAGAAATGGTTGCAATAGCTTGTATGGACAAATGGAAAATATTACTCCTTGTTTTTTTCAGCTACAATGTCATGAGGGATTTTTCTTTATAAGACTTAATCCTACTCTCACCATGTCTCCCCAGATCATCCTACTTGTTTTGCTGTTTCAAAAGAACCACCTTACAAGCATTTATCCTTGTGTTTGCTAAATAATGCAGTAAGAGCTCAGTTCAAATGCAGAGCTAATCCCACAACATTTCTTTTCATTTCAGCTAGTTTACTGTTCCATCATGTTTATTAAGTGTTTAAGAGGCCAAAGTCACTCTTATAATAGTCAAGGAATGGGAGTTAGTTAAGATCCACATCTAAAACTAATAAACTTGTCAAAAGCTATAGGGCCTGATAATAAATAACAGGTTGTTTTGTGATAATAAGTCCACCCTTACAGAAATCTGCACTTCATAAAACTGGAATTGAATTGTTAGTTTCATGTCTGATTACTGTGACTAAGGATGCTAGACACCTGGGAGACTGGCTGTGGGAACAGCTAAGGGTATGCAAAGCCTTCTAGTTCTCCATCAGAAAACTTAGTGTGGATGAGTAAAGGCCATATGTAGATATTGAGGGAAAAGCTGAAGTGTGGTTCTTCTGAATACCAATTTTAGAAAGTCAAAATTGATCTAGGTCATTGTCGTGGTTTAACCCCAGCCAGCAACTAAGCACCACACAGCTGCTCCCTCACTCCCCCTGCCCCCCCAGTGGGATGGGGGAGAGAATTGGGGAAAAAGGTGAAACTCATGGGTTGAGATAAAGACAGTTTAATAGAACAGAAAGGAAGAGAATAATAATGATGATAATAAAAGGACAATAATAATAATAAAAGAATTGGCATATACAAAACAAGTGATGCACAGTGCAATTGCTCCTCACTTACTGACCGTTGCCCAGATCTAAGCAGCAATCAGGCCCCCAGGTGAACTCCCCCCAGCTTATATACTGGGCATGATGTCACGTGGTATGGAAAACTCCTTTGGCCACTTCGGGTCAGCTGCCCTGGCTGTGTCCCCTCCCAAATTCTTGTGCCCCTCCAGCCTTCTTGCTGGCTGAGCATGAGAAGCTGAACAACCCTTAAGTTTTAGTCTAAACACTACTTAGCAACCACTAAAAACATCAGTGTGCTATCAACATTCTTCTCATACTAAATGCAAAACATAACACTATACCAGCTACTAGAAAGAAAATTAACTCCATCCCACCTGAAACCAGGACAGTCATTCAGCTCAGAGGTTGGAGGATGAAAGTGGAAGTCTGAAACTCTGGCTCTTTCCTCCTTTGAGGTGTTTCCACAGGTTTGGGCTGCTCAGTGACACAAAGAGTAGTCTGGAGAAATTAATGCCACTGTTGCTCATACCTCACTGCTCTTTGGCTGCACTGGTTTTACTTTATGCTGCTCTGGTGATGCAGCAGCCATCAGCCCTTAACGCTCTCACCTGGAGGATTATACCAGCAAGTGGCAGTCAGAATGCCACCGTGAGCCCCCATGCTGTTCTCTTGTAGGCCATTCCCAGCAGCTTTTGTCTCAATGTGAGGGTCCACCTGGATGCTCAGCTAGACTTCAAGAGTCAGGCAGAAGCCAGGACAAAGACTTCCTAATTGCAGCTAATGAGAGATGGGCTGCTGAAGGTTGAGTATGAGTAAAGGAAGAAGACAACTTCAAAGGGTGAGATGAAGAGCCTGGACTTTGCCCTACATGTGTTTTCCTCAGTGTATGCAGTACATGAAGGAACTATGGCAAGAGCCTCTGAAAGTGTGTCTGAAACGCTGATGCCCTAGCGACAGGTTGTACACAGGGTTGTCTTGACCTTGGCCAAGGTATATGGAAAAGATTTCCAGCTTTATACTGCATGTCTTTCCATTCGATCAAATGACAAAAGTGTTGGGTTTGGGGGGTTATTTTATTACCTCTGGACCCATCAGATTGTGAAAGGAATACAGGTGGAGAGTTGATTGGTTTGGGGTTTTTTTACTACGACAAGAGAAGTAAGGTCTAGTGGAAACTCTCTACGTTTCTTAACTCCAAACATGCAGGTGTCCAAGCAGACCTTCCTTCCTTGCTGAGGCAATACATACTATTTCGAACCGACCTGGAGGGTTAAACATTACTTTGTCTATGGATACTGCTATGGGAATTTCCAGTATAGAAATTGAAGGTGGCTTTGGCTTGAAAAGAAAGGGAAGTAAGGATTAAATTTTAGCAGTCTTGGGTTTTTTCACTAATGAGGCCATATCTGGTTAACTGCAGGGTTTCCAAACCCTGTGTCACTTCAAACTGTGTCACTTCTTTATGTGGGAGACACTAAAAGTGAAAATGAGGAAATACCAGAAACAAGAACTTTAACTGTCATATGAAGCTAGTTCTATAGTGTTAATGCAGACGATATAGAGAAGTGACAGGATTTGCCTTTAGTATAGGTCTTGTTGAAATAATTAGCACTAAAGAGACGAAGCTTTGAAGAACAGAGTCCTGATATGCCATGAAATATTCATTTCTAGTAAGTCATTTAAATTAGAAGTGTTGAAAAGGGAAATTGTTCCAAGACTTCTCACAAAGTCTGTTGAACAGTTAGATGGGAATAAGGAGGGGGAGCGGGGAAGGAAGAGTTGTTTTGGTTTTGTTTTCTTTTTTAACTTAAAACCTGAGATGTAGCTTACTGCTTATATTATTGATGAATCCCTTGCTATTTCTCCCATGTAGTCATATGATGCTGACCAAAACTAGGAAGGAAATGTTTGAAATGTTTACCTAAGCCCCTTCTCCCATTTCAGCAATTTGTATTGTGGGATATAGAGTAATATGAACCAGCAAAACTGCCCGAGGTGTTGGTTAACACTGTTCTGGAAGATTTATTACCACCCAAAACATGAGAAATTCTTCTCAGTTGACTGACTTTATAGTAGCAACTGAAAAAAAAAAAACCCATGTACTGTGGCAATGTCTGAAAAAAATTCCCTTTGTACTACTTGTGCTGTAACAGGCTGCCAGCCAATGTCATCCACATGTCTGCTTGGTAGCAAAAAAGTTTTTCAGCATTTCTTCGTACTGAAATGAAACATTTTATATATATTTCAAAAGCATCTTGTAATTTTAAATTAGATCGCATACATTTAGTTTTACTTTGAAAAGGAAAACAAGGTTCACACCACGTATAATTTGGCTTCACTTCCTATCGCTCACTTCTCTCCCTTTTCAACCATCTTTCAGCAGAAATTCCACTATGCCAACCAATTTTAAGCAGAATTCCTCTAGACTAAATGGGCCCAGGTTTATACAGCAGAGAATAAAGGGCACAGTGCTACAACTCTGCTTAAGGAAGTGCCATCAGTGGAGTTACTCTCACAGGCTGGGAGTCTGACTTACCACGTGAGCTGAGCTCACATGAACCCGGAGTTCATCACAGTTAATGCTTCGCCCACAAGACTAGAACAAGCCAAGAGAACAGTCAGATAGTCATTGGAGACATTTGCATCATGAGCAAATGGAAAAGTACTGAGGCAAGGACGTCTTGTGTCCTTGACCTGTGTTTTCAGTTGTACAGCAGTCTGTTACCATTAATATTCTTACTCGTATTGCAGAGCTCCAGTTTGGATTGGGACTGCGTTATCCTTGCTGCAATACAAAGACCGAAGAGACTTTCTTCTGCTTGGGGTGCATTTGCCATGACCCTTGGACACTGGCAGCAGCCTGGTCTCTGGCTTATTCTCTTGATAAGTCTACACCAGAGCCAGAGGTGCTGGATTTCTGGCTGCAGAGCACCACCCCAGTGTACAATGGTGAACTCTGGTGGGATCAGATTCAGCCTTAGGACAGACACCTGAGGTTTAGGCGTCCCTCCTTAATCCAGAAATCGCAACTTTGCGGCCGTCCGAGAAGGTTCCACAACAGTTTATCAAACATGCATGAAGTATAAGATTAAATACTTCCAACTCACTAAATACCCATCAGTGTCAAGAGCAATCTTCAACTACACTGTAAAGAGATACCAAGCAAAGTTCTTCTATTTGGAAACAGCCCTTTTGCTAGAAAACAGGAAGTTTTTACGCCCTCTCACCTTCCCTGCCTACCAATTCATCAGATCACTGAGCAGCCTGTGACAGAATTATTTCCTTATTTCCATCCATTAGCACCCATTTATTGTCCATTGTACCACACACAGATTGCCAGCGTTCTTTGGGCCTGCCTTTTTACTCCAGTTCTGTACAACATTCAGCACAACAGATTTAGGGGCTCCAGAAACAGGGATGAATAATGCCTGTACACAACCCTGCTAGCTTCTCAAGTGTGACTCTTCAAAGTGTGGATAAAAATCCAAATTAATATCATTTTAGCTCACTTTTCTCCTTTCATAGGGGTAGTAAAGTGCAACCTCTCCCTCCAGAGCTGTTGCTTTGCTGAGCCAGTCACCCTCTCTGTAACGCCCCTGAGAAGAATGGGCACAGAGGGAGCCTTCTGGAGTGTCACTTCTCATGGGAAGAATAAAAAACGGCCAGCCACTTCCTAAATGTACTGTCGCTCAGGAAAGAGATATTACCCACAACTTCATACAAAATTCTGCCAACTTGTTTTCGCAGAATAAGTATAGTACACGTGCATATTAAAGATCATGATTTTTTAGCTAGCTATTCTCCTGAATAACCTTAAGTACTTCATGAATAGTATAAAAGAAAAAAAAATACACGAACAACTCTTTTAAAGAAAATTCGCTGCTCTAAGCCAATATATGCATAGCCTTGTAGCATAGAGTCATTATAAACATAAAAATGTGACAAAATAAAAAATATAAAAAAAAATTCATAGATGTCACTCGGTACTTTACTAAAATTGGTACTTACAGTATAAGAAAACAGAGAGTAACTTTTCCAAATTAATTATTAAAGTTACAAAACCTTTCTCTTCATACAGGTTTTGGATTTTTAATTTTGGGAGCACACCTTTTAGATGCAATTATAAGGCACATCTGTTTTTATAGCAAATAAATTATTACTGTGTGCTAATCTAACCCCACTGCTGTTTGCATGGTATTATGTTCAGCAAGACGTGCAGTTCTGTGCGCGCAGCATCCCTCTTGTGCATATCAGATGTTGTCAACGCTTTGGCATGGAATTCACTCAGTCCCACTTTCTAGATCCACACGCACGGCCCCGAGGTGCCGCATTGCTCCTGTGGGCAGAGTGAGCAGACAGTTGCATCACCCTGCTCGCGCACCTGTTCTGGATGTATTTACTTTTCCTCTACCTCCTCTGTCGATGCTTTAGTGACACTCAGACAGAAGAAGGAGATTGAATGGTTTAACAGTAACGTGAAGAGTATTTTGCAACACGGGAGTATAAAAGCACAAGTTTTAATGGTTATGATTAGAATTATTAAAATGCATAACAATAGAGAAGCAAACGAACAAGTTTAATTGTTTTTTTTATAACTGGCAATTTACTAAGAAGCAGATTGTTGTTAATGAATCTACTCAGATGGGTAAAATGGGCAGGAGTTGGCTCTACAGTTCTCTAAGGCTGAAATCTAATCACTTTGGTTAATTTGTTATTTATCCAGAACATTTTGTTTATTACCTTATTGTCCTTCAGAAGTAACTCTGTGTATAAATTTCTCTGCTCCCTCTCTTCTGATTATGTGATTGTAGAACCTGAAGGTATCAATTTAAATAATGCAGCAGACACCGCTGTCTGTAACCACAATTTCAAACAGGGTCATAGGTACTTTTTCTATAAAGGTTGTCAGAACAACTCTTCTCTTCTGGCTGCTCTCTTAAATGATAGTCATTGTGTGCCACCCAGAGTTGGGATAGCAGAGCCAGGGCACACAGTGGGTTTGGAGAGGAGGACGAGTCACCACAGTCCTTGCGTGTCAAGCATCCCCTCCCATGTTTCCCTAGAGACGAGTGACTTTAAATACAGCTAAAAAATACATGTGTCTTCCCATGACAAAACACAAGGAGGAAAACAACATCTTCAGTATGCTCACCTATATATGTTTTATTTACCTATGACTCACTTCTAAACAGATCATTTCTCATCCTGCAAGGGACAGAGGGGAGAGAGGGATAAAGAATGTCAATCCAGTCCCAGCTTATCTTGCTGGCAACACAAAAAGGCTTACCTTAAAATGTTCAATGCTACATTCTCCCACTTCTGTGGTGACTTCTCCTGGGACTGACATTCCACCTCCCCCTCTGCATGCGATAACACTCTGCATTTCCATGAGCCCAGCAGTATTTTTAGCACATATTGCAATTCCCTAGATGGGAAGTAAAACCACAATGTTGTATCTCAGTCCAATGCTATCACTTCAGACCACTGCCATGAGCTGGTACTTAAGTCATACATCCTTAATTATATCAGATACATACTAGGATCGCATTCTTTGCCCTGGAAGGTTGCTGTGGTATGTCATGTGTCAAATCACACCACAAGCAAAAAATATTCACTGTACCTTTTTTGGGCAGTTCTTGCAAAATATAACCTACATGCACATTCCCCTTCTGGGCTGTATTAGCCGGGCACCGAAAGTGAATTTGGGCTCTGAATCCCAGGGGTGCTGTGTTTGAGTCTCCCGCAGGGGTTGATTCGGTCACCCTTTCCTGTACAGCACCTAGATCAGTGCGGTGAGTTCCAGCCTTGGAGCTGGTGCCTGACCTTCAGGCACTGCACTGAGCCACCGCTGAGCCCAGGCCCTGCTGCTGACCCTCCCCATCTTTTCATGAATGATTTACCAACCTTTCTTCGTTTTTGCCTGGTTTAAGCACAACCAGCTCTCCATGTAACCACACAAAACACTCCTCCTGCAAACACCAGGGCGGGGGACTGGTGGGATGACAGCAAGTAGCTGGAGGGTGGGGAAGGGTGGACAGCTGCTTTCAACACCAGAACTGGTTTATGCTACCTGAAAGCATTCATGAAACTACAGCCACTGCTGACTACCAACAGCATGAGTAACCTACCAAAAAAATCCAGCTTCTATTTGTCTCACTAGGAGACAACTACAGAAGAAACTCTTGGGAGCTAGAAAGCTCTGACATCAACCGTGATGTTTCCTGAGGGGAAATGTTACAATGCAGCCTGGGGTTCATGGAGGCTGAGGAGACACAAAAAGCTTCTGGCCAAGGTGTGCTCCTCCGGCCCCTTCCCTCCGACGGCTCGGCTCTGGGAGAGGCGTGGAGCTGCTGCTGCCACACACCACCTGGAGCACACGCAGGGGACATGCTCAGAGCCCTGGAGTGAAGCCAGTGTCCCAGAGAGCCGTGCCGACCCCTGAGTGAGAGTGCTGGGCACCATGGCCATGCTGTGCTCCTTCTTAACCTGCGCCTCGGCTTCCCAAAACCTCTTTCAAAGGATGGTACAGCGCTACAGAAACACCAGTTTATGCCCACGCAGCAGCAGTGGATGATGCGTGATGAGAAGATCCTCGCGTTCACCCGGCTCCAAGAGGTGATCTAGGCAGACACTGACACAAATATGGATTCTTCTGCCTGCATCTTTCTGGGCTGTCTCATTTTTATGCACATCAGGAAAAAAAGCAATCTCTAAATTTTCATGTACCTTTTCAAAAGCAAAGGATTGATAAAGAAGAATCCCTTGTGGGTCTGGGTTTTTAAACTTTTTTATTTGTAAAATGAATTTAACATTTTGAAATTATTAAAAAAGATTCAGATTTTTACCACACCGAGGGTTGGGTTTTCTAAACAAACATGATTTAGTTCAGCCTCCAGGTTTGTAGAGTTAAGAAAATGGATCCCTGAGTTTTCTGTAAATAAGCTTTTAAAGAAATAATTCACAGACCACCCAATGACCAGAAAACGTTTGCTATTTTGCAAGGACAGCTGTAGCAGGAGGGGAAGAGCCTTCTGACCAGGTTCCCATCAAACGATGACGTGAGATATGTGACCTTCCTAACAGTATACTGGAGCATCTGTTTGAAAAGCAAGCTCCTGCTGGCATGATTTCAAAACCTGACCATAAATTAGTTCTCATCCACAGCTGTCTGAAACCCAAAGAAATTAGCTCAGGTTCTTCACATTGCTTCATTCTGATGGGAAGGACTAAAATGTTTGCATGTCATGAGTACTGTAGGTGCATGTTGTTAAATCTTTGCTACTAAATAGAGCTTGATATGGCATCATTATCTATTATTTTGATATAGCTGAACACTACATGGAGTAAATTTTAGAGGAGAAATTACTGATGAAAACCTCTAAAAAGAGGTATAGCCAATGAGTGTTGAAATTCTACAATTCCTCAGAGAAAAAAAAAAGGTTGAGTATTGAATATGTATTACGTAGCAACATATGCTTCAAGCTTAGAATCTTGTGACTGGTCTTTATTCATATTTGGGTCGAGTTGGATTCAGTGGAATGAAAGGATCGAAACTTTTCTAAATATTTGTCTGTAACCATTGTGGCAAATTCTCTTTGTTTTATAAACAGACAGAGCATGCCTCCCCAAGAATAAAGAAGTAGTCATGCACATTAACTTGTATTGGCACAAGTGCTTCTACCAGGAGTAAATTCCTCACTGGAAAAAATATAGCTATGAATTTGAAGATCATATTAAATGAGTAAGTTCAGTTGAAACCTGATCACGATCTTTGCATCCTACAAGTATTATTAAAACTTAGAAAATTAACAAAAACCTACATATCATAATATGAGAGACTATTTGTATTTAAACATGCTTGCAAATAATTATGTGTATTTTGCCTCCATTTGTTACAAATGGAAACTTGTGCTGGAGACACATCTCTGACTAGGCAGGATCTCCCTAGCTTTGTTACCTCTCCCATCCTGCCTTTCAGGGTACTTACAAAAGAAAGAGAACAGGGTGTATGTCACGTTTACATCGATCTGCCCTCTCCTGGAGCTGTTGGCAGGACATTCTGCAAGAAAGGTTCTGTATTTTATAATCTCCTGGTTTTATTTTCTAGTCTACCAGAACTCAGGTTTATTAACTTCAGGATATGGCAGAGGGCATTTCTTTGCCTGTGCAAAATGAAGCAAATGGGTTCACCTGTGGACATACATTTGGGTTGGTTTATTCTATGAGGGGCAGTTTTTTACCATTCAAACAGCATTGCAGATCACTGAACATAAGTGATCTTTAGTATTATAAGTTTTCTGAATTGTGATGCCTTAGAATTTAATACACATACTCAATAAATATCACGGTGGATGTAGAGCAGTCCTCTGCAGCAATCACTGCAGAGGAGGAGGAGGTTGTCTAAATGGGAGTGTTAGGGAACCTCCACAGTGCTGAGGATTTTGTCTTTCCTTTCACTGTGCTGTCAAGCAATATGTCATCCTTTTGGGTAACGTGTTCACTTCAGGTGTCAATTTTTTTCTTTATGGTGACTCCATGAGGATAGTTCCGTTTCACCAAAAATGACTGTTACTTGCGCCTCTTACCAGGGCACACTATCCTTGGATTATTACTCCAGTGTGATTACTTGTTGTCTTATTCCTCACTGTTCAGGACTGTAATGTTGCAGAATGGAGGAGGGAGGGAGGTGATACAGTAAGCTTCTGTATAGATGAAAGAGCCAGAACGCTAAAGCATCTGCAACCACTGCATAAGAAAGCCATTTGACACCTTTAAAAGCTTTAACATACTCTATTTTTAGAATAATACCAGCATCTGTGTTGACAGCTTACATGCCAAGTTTCAGCTTGATGCAAATTTGAAAAGTCCTGAATAAAAACTGCTAAAACTCAGGAGCGTATAACACTACCTGATCCTAACTGACATTCAAAATAGACAGTAGTTAAGCTGCAGTATTTATATAGTACACTACTTCATACCCTGGAAAGATAGAAAGTAATCTCCTTCTTTAGAAGTGCTTTACCAAGTATACGATTGGGTCACCTGAAAGGTTATTATAAATAGAACTACTTAGCTGAATACAAATGACATTATAACTTGGCACCACTGTCTTGGGAAGGAGCCTGTACTCCTGCAACACTCTCCAGCAAATCAGACACTTTTATACTCAATAACAGTAAATTCTGCAATATCAACTGAAAATGTGGGAGGCTCTGCTATAAGCACAGCCAGTTCCCTTGTTCCCCCGCTGCCAGCTCAGCCCCTTGGAGGGAGCACGGCCATCCTCGCCCGGCTTCTCCTCCACACCCTGCCAGAGCAGGCACCCTGCTCACTTCCATCCAGGCTCTGCGGCACGGGGACAATCTACACACATCTGCTTATTACCTCTTCTGCTGGACAGAGGGTCCACAGGAAGCTCTGCAAGAGCTTTCCTCTGCCACTTTTCTTTTTCTAGAGCGGTCAGGTGGAGCAGTGTGGGGTGGAAGACCGGGATGAGCCTATTGCATCACTCAGATTGAAAAGGAAAGTGATGTCTTGCTGACACTACCAGCACTGGCCAACAAAGCCAGGGGCTGAAGCCAGTCTTAAGAAAAACGCTTCCAGATTTATTTTCAGTAGATGGAGTTTAAAGAATTGTAATAATTTATACAGGGACCTGGTGCAGCTGTTTGCTTTAATATCTCTTATTTATATATGAAAAGTGTTTTGTAACTACAGGATTCCCTACTGCCTTACTATGTGCCTCAGGGACTCCAGTGAGTGTGACCCTATGAGAGATAACGTAGAGGTGAAGATCTTTGTGAAGAATGTTGGAAAAAAAAATACTTTTTAAGGCAAATAAGTGCAGGAAAAGTACAAAGGGGAAACATTTCTTAAAAGATAATTATTCAGGAAGAAGTCAGATATATCAATCCTATTATCTAGACCAGTGCTTTGCTTTTATAAAGTTTCTACCACTAGAGTCAAACACTGTGGTGTTTTGTTTGTTTGTTTTTTATACAGGTATTCTCTGTATAAAAAAGGGGACAAGATTACAGAAGCAAAACAGCATTACTTGTTAATTTATTACGTAAATACAGTCACCATGACATTAGTTGTGTTGCATTACATTAGTTGTGTTTGCATCACTCCTTTTGTTCCACACACGCACTGAAGGGAGGGTTTTGTGCTTTACGTTGGACAAAGAAGTTTTACTAGAATAGACACTGTTTAGGAAGGAACAAGTTTTGAGTGAGTATGAGTATTTCTGTAGAAGAAGCTAGCGCCACTATCCATAAAACACATCTAGATCTTCTTTATTTACATTTGGGCATTTTTTTAAAAGGCCCGTGTGGAGTATGCTAGCACAACCTGCACTGGAGCGCCCTGTCTGCACCCGCATGCCTGTCATTCAGGGGTTCGAATGGCATCCGCGCTGCAGAGCACAGGGATGTCCTTGGCACCCATCCGATCCATAAGCACTCCTGTGCTCTTGGAAAATCATGAGTTGCATGTCCCACAGCCTCTTGCTGGCACGCAGGGAGCCTCTGGTGTCAGAGTCCACGCTGCCTGAGGATATGTCCTGAAGGCTGCTCTCTTCCCCCAAAGCTGCTGTGAAACCTCAGGTGTGTTCCTCAGAGGTATGATGAACATTTCAGTATGTACATGTGATGGGCCTATGCTGACACTACAGCACAGTTTGGGGTCTTGTTAGGAGTTTTTCTCTCCCTTCTGTGGTTCTGGTCTCTGGCTACCACAGCACAGCACGGTGTTCCTTGTCCCTACTCCTTCTCACAGCTACTCAAGGCAAGCTGTTCAAAGGCAGCCAGTGGGTCCGTAGCAGTGTCCAAGGGAAATTTGTAACTGATAGCAATGTGGGAAAGTTAAGAAAATCTTGTGAAAGTGGCAGAGTTGGGTTTGGAACTGATGGTGTTTATAGGAGGCAGGGGAGAAAGCCCTGGGAGGGGCTTTCCCCAGAAGGGAAAGTAAAGCAGCCCTGGAAGAGGGAAGGCTGAGCCTGGGAAGCCAGGTACCTGCCTGTTTGACACAGCACCCAACAGCTACCGCTCAGCCAGGTGCTGAGCTGGGGACACATGGGTGCCTGCAGGTGGGTCCACGCCCGGCTCCAGCTGCACACGAGGAACCAGATTTGGGGAGAATTGTCCTCAGGGCTTGCTCGACTGCAGGAACAGCCCCACTAGTACTGTGGGAGAGGCTCCCCCTCCACTTTGGGTTCCCATAGGCTTGTAGCAACAGATTAAAAGCAGAGCTGGTTTATCTTACAGATCAGCCCAAAAAGCACGGCAGGAAAGGAGCAGATTCATTGGCGAGAACAGCCCCATTCAGTGGGTGGGGGCAGTAACTGCCCCAGCCCTCTGATTTTAGTTACCATTGTATGTCTGCCAGAGGCCTTTCCTCCCTGGGAGAGTCAAGACCTCTGTAAGCTGTTCAGACATCTCTTCTATTTATAGAAGTTAGCCATAAATAGGAAACATGATGACAGAAAGATATTGGAAGGAGCAGGCACTGTACGTGTCCCATTTAGACATTACAAAGGGAATACCACATACCGCATTAAAGATGTGAACTTCTCAGCAGTCTTTGAGCATCCAGCTCTTAATCCTGCCCAAACTAAGGTATGAGATTAATTTTGTCTATGCCATTTGCCCTACCAGTTTCCAGGGTACTCATGCAAACTATTGCATACATGGTCTAACGCCACAATTGTTACCATTAAAGCTCAAAATCTAGGAATTTCTACGATGTCAAACGTGTCTGTGAGCTAGTAAGTAACTTCCAGCCGCTAGGAAGCGGGAGCGCAGCCGTGTGCCATGGTGCGGTTCAGCCGAGGCTGGGAACGCCGCCGTGCCGGCGCTGGAGGGAGCTGCAGCCCCGGCTACCGCCGCCCTCACCGGCACCGCTCCTTTCGGCCCAGGCCTCCCAAGCAAAGAGGACGAGCGTATGGCAATTATTCAAATCTTATCTCTCGCTGTCACTTCAGTTCTAGAATGCTCTCTTTTTAAAGAAATCCGGCTCGTTTGTTAAGCCGTACGTAAGCAAAGATTTGCAAAGCCATGCTAAACAGAAATCTTAATTCTAACAGTGTTTTACAATTTTATAGGTCATATGATGACAAAGGTACAGAAGCAACTTTCTGAATTAAACATTCTGTACTGCCTCCTCATTTGAACCTTCTTTAGCATGGCATACTTGTTTCTTATTTCCATTTTGAATACAAATCGGATAAAATTCTGTACTTAACGTCTGCCTCTATCTCATTTAAAAATAATTTCCAGATCAGACATGACAAAAGATAGAGGGCTATCTCCTAGCCTTGACTTTTGTCCCTTGCTATACCTTGGGAAAGATCATGCTACTGTTATATCTTGTAAGAGTTTAAGTGAAGTTAATTGAAGTTTAAAGACTGAATAACCAACACCAACTTTCTGGACAGAAGAAATGGAAACCTTAGTAAAAGTTGCATGGTCACTAAGTTAATTCTCTTCACTTTGTGAATTTTTCTCTTGCCGTGTCTCTCTTCTAGTGTTTGCATACACTGCATTGTCACAGATAACCTCTGGACATCACTAAAATAGCCACAGTGTTTCTAAAATAGAGGCTAATGATTCCTTTCAAGCCAAAGGTCCTGTTCCACGGCAAGGAATAATATAATATTCAGGTTATTCAGGCAGACAAAAAAGAGTTAATCACTAACCTAAAAAATCAGCTGTTGCCTAGGCACCAGTGTCCATGAGCCTTTTACAGTTAGCTGGTACAGATGTTGTATTGCGCCAGTCAGTGATGACAAGGAACCCAAAATGCAAATGTAATGATGCCAATAAGACAGAACTGCTGATTACCTCTTCCTTCTCTGTACTAAGAATGCCCAAGAAGGATGCATCCTGTCTGATGATGTACCTTCAATCAAAAGTTTACCATTTGCCAAAGAGAAAGATATAATTGAGTAACTGCCAAGACAAAACAACAGCTGAATTACTTGCATGTAAGTGACTCCGACGAATTAGCTGAGTTCTTTGAATCACTTTTCTAAATGTTTATAAACTCTTTAAAAAATGGGGCTTTCCAAATACTGGAAGACAGCCAAAGGGTAAGCGAGAGCTATATATCAGTTCATCTGAAGTTAGTCATCAGGGAAATAATGTGGACTTAGCTCAGGAGAGTTTGAGTGCACCTTGCACGTGTGCTCGTGGAAAAGAGGGGGCTTTTCTCTGTCACAGATGAAGGCATATGATCCACAGACTGAAAGACAGAGTAAGACAAACTCAAGTTTGACATAATTTCCCATTCCCAGCAAGAATAATAAACATAATTGGACTAGCTTGTCAGCAATGGCAGGCGGATTCACAATAATTTGGATTCTTTAGGACAAAATTCCCCAAGTTTATATCTTAGTCCAACTTCAAGGGAAATGGATGGCTGCCAGTAGGGGAGGTTGGACGAGACTGGGGTCGTCCCTTACAAGCTCTGAGGCTGTACAGTCTCAGAACAGTCATGACTTGTGGGCAGACATGAACTTCCATCTTCCCTAACGGGTGATGTGGGCAGGTGGCAAAGGAAGGTAGAGCAGCTCAGAAGTTAGCTGGCCAGGGAGTCCAGAAGTCATGCAGTCTCTGATTTTGATGATTCACATGGCAAGTATGGCAAGGTCTCCAGCTGAGTCAGCAGAGTAACAGGTGGATTTCGGTGGCATCTTGCCTGAGTTCTGCTAAAAGGTCACTGAAAAGATGCTTCTTTGTAAAACATTTCCATTTCAATGAATCAGGTCTTTCTGTTGAAACTGAAATGTTTTGCTGAAAACCTGTTCTGTTGGAAAACTCCCAACCATTTATCTCTCTCCTACTCCCATAGAGAGGAAATGGGTTGCCTCCAGCCTTTGCTTCCCCTTTTCATGTTTCAGCCATCCTGTGCTTCCCCTTGTGCGCACTTAAGATCCTTCTCACAAAGCACACATCTGTTAAATGGTCCAAATATTTTGTACTGGGAAGTGTATGAGATCTTTAAACAGTATGAAGAGGAAGAAACAGCACTACTCAATAAAAGAGAGAGACACAGTATATCTGTGTGATGAGAGTGTATCACCAACTGAACGGGAAGTTCAGCCTGCCTTTTCTAAAGGACACAGGTCACTTCAATTCCTGAAATGCCAGTTTGCACAGGGATCTTTGAAACTCTTTGAATGCAAACACTAGTGATGCATTTCAGGGCCAGGGAAAAACCCATAACGAGCCAAACCCACCCCTAATGTTACTGAATTAAACCAGGGCTGATTTTGGCTATGGCTGCATTTTGACTTCTGACTGCGGAGGAACATGTGAGTACACTCAATTATTTGTCATGAAAATACTAGCCAGGGAATTTAGCCCTTTTTATTTTTTTCATTTGTGCATCAGTCCCAAATGCCAGTTTCTGCGAGTGTATCTGTTACTTGTAAGCATTTACTAATCATTTGTGAACAAATGTTAGCATTTGGTTTGTTTCCATCTGTCATTCCTAGTGGCGGTCTGTGCCTGGCCACGTCATTGCACAGAGATGTGCTGTTGACTTTTTCCCCTTCCTGACAACACAAACTCTTTGGATAGAAGAAATATATTTCTGAACAATTTTAAAATGAGTTGTCAAAAAGGTCGTCTTCCAGTTGACAGGATCAACACCCTGCTAAGGCAGGATTGTTCTCCCATAAGTACAAGAAAATATGTTCTGGGTCAGGTACTGCCTGTGTCCCCCCTGTAGTCATTCAGGGGTGTTACTGCGGTGTGCGTATGCTTATCTGAGCCAGCAGCATGGCATGCCAGCGTGGGGTCCAGTGAGGGCTGCAAACTCATCCAGGAACCAGGGTGGATGTGTAGGCCCAGGCAGCATGTACTTGGCATGAGCAACAGTTTTTGATTGAACTTTACCTTTCTCCCACTTACCAGAAAATCCTGTGAAGTAGCTGGCACCATGTGATTTAAGATTTTTAAGCAGCTCAGAAGAGATTGAAAAAAATCAAGGAAAGGGTCCTTGGAAGGGTAAAGGAGGAAACATAATAACAGTTGAGGGTGGAAAAGCAACCACCAAGGTAAGCAAAAGCATTATCAGCCTTAAAGAAAGAACTGGAAACATTATGAAAGGTGATGAAAACAAAAAGCCTGCAACCACTTTCAAAATAAAGGCAATGAGTGTGTATGGCCCTTTGTCAAGGCTCCCAGGCCATCTGGCCAACAAATTCATGAAGTCTTGTAAAATGGCAGTTACATACCTCTGTTTAGTTTTTGCAAAATTTTATACGTTGTATATCCCACAAATCTTGTCTGTTAGAAGACAGACTGTCTTTATCCTGTTTTCTGACGGCTCCATTGCTCTCTACCCTGGTTTATCACTTTGGCAACAAATGATTGCAGGGTTTACATGCACTGCCTCATTACATGCAGCACTGCTGCACCCAGCTAGCATCCATCCGTGCTAGCAAATTGAAAGCCAGTTTAGACCTGCCTTTCCCAGCTGTGGTTACGTCTTTGACTGCCTTATGGATCTACTAATTATATTGAAATACTGTTAGTTACAAACTCTAGGCACCAGATGTATGCTACGTTTGTTAGAAGTAGGAAAATGCGTTTGCGTCTCCTTCAGTATGTGGTCCTTTTACTCTCTCATAAAAATAGGAAGAAATTTTCTTAACAGTGCTTTTGTGCCTATTTTCATAATTGCCATGGGTCAAAATATTCACCTGAATTAGTTTAGTTCAACAGAACACTTCAGCTTCAAATAGCACAGGACAGCAAAAATTGATGTCTTTGATGTTGCATTAGGTTTTTGTGAAATAATCCTGGTAGACAGCTATTTCAATGGTTTTGAAGCTATCGAAAACCAGGCCTTTATAGCTCAATGGAATTGAAAAAAAAAAAAAGGCATTATGAATTTGTTTGTATACTTGCCTTCCTACATTTCTATTTCCCTTTGCTTCATCTCCCTCTGCAGGCACAAAGGAGCAGATTCTTCCGTTTCAAGTTGGCACAGCTCCATGAAACAGCTGTGCCAATTACTTCCAGTTGGGGACTGCCACTGGGCGTATAGCTGCTTGTACTGAAGTTGTTGCAATTACTATTATTATGTTATTTCTTGGCACGTAAAGGAAAAAGATGAGTGAGTGTTTGGGGAGCTTTGTTTAAGTGCAGCAGGCCACTTACTCAGGCAAACCACTGAGAGCAACTGGGAAGTAAGCACAGTGAGGAATGAACTTTTTGGAAAACCACCTCTCATATTTAACTTGGTAAGGAGACAAAGCGATTTCTTAATGAAACCGAATAAACTCCGGGTCTGCCAGTTCCTTCAAAAAGGGGAAGCATTTTTCCATGTGCTAGATTAACTCTGCAGTGCCTATTATGCCCTTGCTTTTATGCAGCTTACAGAGATCTTTACCGCAGCTCCAACCTGCAGGAGCTACTTGTGTAATGCCAATGCTGAGAAAAACCGTCATGTGGCCTACCTCCATCTGAAAAACAATTTTGAAGATTTGTTTCAAGTGGTCTGTAACGCTATTCACACTCCTTTGATCCTGAAGCTGGGAGGGGAACCCTTCTCCAGACACAAAATTAAGAGTGGTCTGAAAGCAACTTGTTTTGCCTGGCAGTTAATGGTTTGAAGGGCTTAAATTTTACGTAGCTTAGCGTACGCAGACACGGTACCCCTCGCCGGCGGAAGGACTCCCATACATTTGCATAGCAAGCCAAGTGATAGGTCAGTACCCCGCAGACAAATGCTGTATTACATCTAGTCTACATGGCGTGTTGCAACCAGTTCAACCTACCACGTCTTCTGAAGATGCCTTTTTTAAATATTACTAAAGCAAAGCTTCAACAAGCCCAGGCTACCGCACAGAGGCTCTGGCAGCAGGTATTAGCCTCAGGCTTCCCGAGACCCGTCCAAACGAAGGGCCAAGACCTGCCATTGCACAGGCCCTGGCACCGCTCCGGCTTTGCCCGTGAAACAGAGACAGGACTAAGCTTTTACGCTTCATTTCTGTATTTTCCTCGTTAGAGTGTGACTTGAAGCCGGGATGAAGGTACCGTGAGGTGACGGGGCGGTGTGCGAGGTGCCACTGACAGCCCAGTCCCTGCCAGCGGCGCCACCGCAACACCGGCCCGGCGTGAAGGAGGAGCGGGAGTGCCGTGCCGGCACCCACCCCGAGGTCCCTTCGTCACAGCTTTATACTTATGACTCGTGCGTTTACTCGCTGCCCTGCCCCGGCCCGGCCTGCCCCCCCGCGGCCCGGCAGCAGGCCGCTCCGCGCTCGGGGCGGGGCACGACTTCGCTGGGAAGCGAGAGGTGCCGGCCGGCGGAGGCACCGCTTCACGGGGGCGCGGCGGATGGTGGTGCCGCCGGGCTTGCCTGCCACCCCCGGGTCCCGGCGCTGCCCCCCGCCC
>NW_010972620.1:13981983-13982287 GCF_000737465.1 Haliaeetus leucocephalus | reverse complement strand
CCCTCGCCAGCGCGACTTGCGCCGAGCGCGGGGGACAGCCCCGATTCCCGTACGCCCGGCGCCGCCGGCCCGGCCCGGCGGCTCTTCCTGCGGTGCGGAGTTTCCGTAGCCGTGTCCTCCGCTGCCCCCGCGCGGCGCCCCCGGTCGCCAAGCGCGTTTCTATGAGCCGCCTATAAACAACATGGCGGCGGCGGCGGCCGCCCCTCTTCTTGCCCGCGGTCTGTAGGTGGCGCGGTGGCTGAGGGGGCGCCAGGGCAGCGGGGCCCAGGCGGCGCCGGCCGCCTCCGCTCCGCTGCGTCCCGCG
>NW_010972620.1:13889712-13981554 GCF_000737465.1 Haliaeetus leucocephalus | reverse complement strand
GAAGAGGAGGAAGAAGGGGAGAAAGAAAAGGAGCGAGAGAAACTGCCGCCCATCCCGTCGGCATCCAGCGCGGCTGCCGGGGTAGGTCTCCTGCGGCCGCCGGCGGGGCCGGGCGACCCGTCAGCGCCCGGGCTGCCGCCCGCCGGGCCCCGGCCCCGGGGAGCGGGACCGTCTTTGCGGTCCCCCTGTCACTTGCTGTGTTTGCCGGTTTTTTTCGTGGCGGTGGGGAAGCGTCGCGTTCGCTTTCTTTCATGTTCTTTTCCGTTGAGAGGCTTTCATTCAAGTTTCTTAAAAATAACAAGTGCAGCTGTAAGCAGTGACATAATGAAGCTATAAATTCTCCATCTACTTATAGTTCTTTAACATTTTACAACGGTCTGCTCTTTTGGGTTAGTCATGACTGAGGGCTTGCAGCGTTGTGAATGTTCGTTAAGGGTTTTCGGGGGAGGAGGGTTTCAGCTCTTACCACACTTAATAGCAAGAGAGCTAGCTGAAAAATACTTCTGTATTTTTAACTTTTTCTTAAAAGGTCTTTTCCGTTTTTTACTTTGGGTTGACGCAAAGATGACAAAACATTTCGATAAGTGATGAATGAGTTAACACGGATAAAAAAAAAACCTGTGAGAAGGACATTTGCGAGAATGATTTCATTTCAGAAACCTCATTGAGATTTTTAATTTTACTGGAGTTACTATTTTCTTTCTGCTGACCATATAATATTATGAAACAAAATTTTCCTGGCGTGAGTTGAATATCTTACACAGCTCAATGTTAAAGCTTGCTGTAACCTACGTCAGTCCAACAACAGAGCAAAAATTTTATCAATTCTGTAGTAACTAACACAGTTGTGACATTTTAATTCAACAGTTCTGATAAGTATCTAACTTACTAGAAATTATCATTTTACATAATTTGAGTTTAAAAGATTGAGCGTCTAATGTTTATGACTGTCATGAAATAATTGTAATGTTAAACGAAGTAGTCGTAGGCAAACTACAAACTCCTTTGAGCAGTTCTGCCAATTTTGTGTTATGCCTACAATGTTCTTCTGAAAGACTTTCAGCTTTGCAAATCTGTCTGAATGTGGAAGAATGTGTTTGTTCTTGTGATTCAAGTACAGATTTGGTGGGAGAAGTCTGTAATGGACAAGTGCCCAGGAGTTATTTTTACCTTTGAAAATCTCCACTTCAGACTGAATGGCAAATGCCAGTCCCTTAGAGTAAAGATACAAGTGCTGGTCTAAAATGTGTCAGGGTTAGCTCAGCTAATGAAAAACATGTGCAACTGGGCAGCCATGTAGAAATCCCACTGCCTTAAGGAATCGGAACTTGTTTGTAGCTGGGCATCCTCCGGGTACCTTTGAACTGTTGCCCACAGGTGTGGAGTTGTCCAAGTTGACCTGCTACAGAGGAGCTTAGACCTGTGTTTAGGTGTGATTGCTTGTCAAATGCATGTGGGACTTTGAATTTACGAAGAGCTGCATATGGGTTTTAATAGTATGTTACAGAGAGGGAGTTTTGTGGACAGATGTAATAGACATTTATTTCTGTAGCCCTGCATTTCTCTGTTTGTAACAGAAGGCAGTTTTTGATCCAAATATACCAAATAGGGAATGCAGGTATGCTTTTGCAAGACCTTTCTGAGTCGCTGTAAAGAAGTTATTGGACTGTTGGTCTGCTAAGCCCTAGTTGTGACCAACCTACACATCTAATTCCAGGGCTTTGAAGTATGTTCTGAGATTCATCATATATGGCATGATTTTAATACAAGTTCTTGTATTAAAAGTTCTGCTTGAACATCAAAAAATGAGTGTTACTTAATCAAATCTTCTCAAACACTTTTAAAGAGAGAAATATGTTCTCAGCTTCCTCCTCGTTAAACTGGGGAAGAGTTTGTAATATATGATAACAAAAGGGGGAAATTATTGTCTTTTAAAAAAAGTCTTTGCTTATTTATGATTTTTTTCCCATTAAAATTCCTTTAATTTAAAAACACATGCCTGATACAAATACAGTAATGTTCCAGGTGGCCTTAGTTTTCATATTCTTTCTGCCTATTATTTCTAAATTTGTAACCATTATATGATGACTATGGTGATATAGATACTATACCTTGTTTCTGTATGAAGTGAACTTCAGATATCCTTGTCTCAAACATCTCTCCAGATTTTGTGTAATTGACATTTTCTTCAGTGCACTAAAGACCCACCATAGGTTTGTGCAACTGATGTGGCATGACTAGAGCTTCCTCAAAGGCAACATGAAGGTGTGACACATCCTTTAAACAGTTTCCATTTTCCACAGTAGCTGTCAAAAAGGTCAGAATTTTAGTAAGTCAATAGATAACCACGGTATCCTTTTTCTCCTAAGAGCATGTGCATGAAAGATGTCTCATCTGGAGTTTAAGCTGGTTGCAAGTTGGAATAAAGGGATTATGTGACTATCTCTATTGTCATTCATATTGTGGCTTTTCCTAGCCAAGGGCCATGTGGAATTGTGGAAGAATGGTTACTTTTTTTTCTTTTTGGCTTTTATTTCTAAGAAAAATTGTGGAGATTAAATTAGCCCATGAATAAATTAACATGATCCTGCAAGGAGTTCAGGCTTTTCTTATGGACCAAATGGTGATTAGAAATAATGCGTAAGGGGTAATGGTTTGGAGGCCAGTATTCAGATTCTGAAAAGGAACTTGTGGGAAGCTAAATAACTTGCCCCCTAGTAAGCAAGAACAAGTAGAGGCTTCTGTAAAGCAAAACCAGTCCTACGTTACATCTTTCAAGATATGAGTAGAAGGGAAAACCCTATTTCTTGCGTAGGCTGTTGCATTGACAGCTACCTTTAGGTAACCTGAGTGTCCTCCATGTCTTCTTGCACAGGGAAGAAAACCTTTCACTCCTCACTGGCCTTTGCTTGTCATGTACATATAGGTCTTGAGTGAGTTATGTTAGGGCTGAGGAGTAGGATTTTCAAGAAACTCTTCTAGATGGTCTTTTGCCTCTTCGCAGAAAGCACTCATGCTCATTGCAGTTTGACTTATTTTCACCATTTAATTTAACTTCAATAATGAAAAACATAGATTTATACAGTAGAATGTTAGTACCTCTCCAGTCTTATGGAGGGCTTAATGCTTTGGAAAACTTCCACTAAGAAGCCATCAGAGTTGCGAGTTATTAATATGCTCTTAAAAAAGAGGATTAAAGATTACTTTGAACCATTTACTCCCTCTAAGCATACTCATTCTTTATGTGGGGGTTCAGTTTTCTGACGGCAGTATGCGTGCAGCGTCTTAGGCTCTAGAGGCTCACTGACCTCCTACAAAATTTTGTAAGTATGACATGGTGCTATACACTTGTCCTAGATTACTCTCCCAGGAGATGTCAGAGATCCTTATTAATGAGGATGTAGTTTCCCAGTATTCCTCCAGGCCTTTACAGTAAAGCCTTTGTCCATATGTTTGTTTAATATTGTTGGAACTGCACTTGGAGCAGGATCATGGAGTTAAATAGCACATGCAATTTTTGTTCTTTCTGAGGTGGCATTAAGAACATTTTTAAATAACTGTTCAACTATATTATTTCAGTGGCATGGCTGGAGTAAAACCTAGAAAGCTGAGTCAGTCAAACAGTCTGTTTCATAAAAGTCCCTCTTCTCAACTATCTATGATATCTATTCCCTATTAATCATAATTAGGCTAGTCCAAGCTCCAGAGGTTTTCTACCTAGAGCATACGTTTTGTGACACAGCAATCTGGATTTGTTTAAAAGTCCTTTTTTCAGTCAGTCATGTCTTGGCCTGGTTGTTCAGGGTCTGTTTTTCTCCAGTCATGTGCCAGGTGATTTTTAAGCATCTTAATATTTCAAAGATTATAGAATAAAAGAAAAAGTTAATGTAATTACATTTTATTTTTGAATGTTTGCTGCATACAAGGAATTTTAAGCTAGAAATTGAAACTTGGTATTTTTAAAGCCAGAAGTCCTGCTGATTGTTCAAATTTATGATTTGCTGAGTTAGAAGCCATGGAAAAATGGCTGTTTGTGCCACAGTTACTTAATATTCCTGGCGGTGTACCAGCTTGTGTACACTGTGGCATGGCGGGTTTATGGGCTGTGTTATTACCCTCCTGGTGGTACTTCAGGATGTTGTGGTGGAAGTGAAGTTCTTTCCTCGGAACTCTGGCTGCATGTCTTAATCCAAATTTACTACTCTTAAGGGGAAAGGGAAATGTATGGATTTAAAAAAATTAATAGGATATTACGTTAATTATTCTATAATTTTTATTCTCGTTTGGGGAATTACAGTTTTGATTTGCATGAAAACATTTTTTTCTAACGACGAACACAGATACCAGATATCAAGCAAATGAATCCTTAGGTTAATGTGAGGCTGAAAATCATGATATGCAGGGAGAGTGTGTATATATTTTTTTTTTTTAGTTGATCTACCTTTGCCTGATATCAACTGATGACTTGGAGCTGAGATGGAAATTAAAATCTCCATCATGTGACTTCCGTCATCTTGGGCAAACCCCTTAACCCACCTATGCTTTGCAAATTCTCCAGAGTAAATAACTATATCTAATAGCACTCAGTGTCAAACAGACCAATTGGCACAATCCTTTGGAAGTCTGTTGTGTGATTTCACTTCTGTTCACTGTTAAAACACATTAGCGCTCAACACTTCTTAGCAAGGGCTTGTGCAGATTCCTTGGTGGCAGCACATACAGGTACTCAGGCAGGTTTTTTTAACTCTGTATTAACCAATGTTTATTAGCTAGCCTTTCTTCAGTGGCAGCTGGTTCTGATGATTATCAATCATTAGTGGTTTATACCCAGGTAGCCAGTATTTAAATTTTATTATCAGGTTAGCTCACAGAGAAGTTTTGGCCCCACATTTCAAATAGTGGGAAATTTGTCTAAACTACTTCAGTACATTAGGGTTATTTGGAAAAAGGAATATGCGGCACTGTCATCTGTTTAAACTGAGCTGGATGTAATGAGGAATAGAAAAGTAGTTAGAAATTAGGATACAGAAAGTTAGAATAATGTTGAAAGCATTCTAATCATATTGTGTTTTCCTCACAGTAATCCAAGGATATCTTCATATCCTGCAAATTAATACTTGAGGTTTTGAATGTAATAGAAAGGAAGTTCATGGTATGTCTCCTGATTCAATTTGAAACAAACTTGCAGAATCATTATTTATGTCTTATTTAGGTATTACCACTCTGATTTAAAGATAAAAGGTATTTAAGTATTCTGTGTAATACCTCATGTGTAAGATTATTCTTTCAGTAATGTATTAGCCCTTTATAGCATGCTGTCATCTTAATTACAGGGGTTGGAGAGAGGAGCCAAAAATCAGTTTTCCACTTTCAGCAATTTCATCACAACTATCAACCAAAAGAAAGAAGGCATCGGAAACAGAAATTCGCCTACGCAGCTTGTTATACCCAATATCAAAAATGGTAAGAGAATAAAAGCCCTGTGTTACTTAGTTACCAATTTAAGAAGGTGCTCAGTGTTCTGCCAATATTTGTATTGTGGTAGTGCCAGAAAATCTAGAAATTTAGGTTTCATTAAATTATGCTGTGCAGTACATTGTACAGGCAGTGATATACATATATATATATATATATATGATAGTCCATCCTCTGTAGAGGTTATGTCACAGAGACAAGTTGGATAAGAAAACCAAGTAGTCCTGGAGGATGAAATAATCATCTTGAGTTTTAAGGAAGATTCAGTAGTCCATCTGCAGATACTGTTTGTCTAACTGCAGTCAGATGGCAGTTTCTCTAGAAATTGTGTCAGAACTTTGTGGAGAAGATTTTTCTGTCGCCATCTGAAGGATGGCAGGGATGAGGCAAGCATAGGGCTTTTAAGGGAGACAGTTGCTGAGAGCTGCTGTTTTTCAGTGAAGATGAAGGCCAGTGAAGACACAAAATAAAATTCACAAGCAAAGACTGGTAAGTTCTGAAGAGTCAGAAGGCCAGAAGGAAGGTTGTTGTGGTATGATGAGGTAACGATAGTTGATGAAAAGATAGAAAGCAGAGCTGTGTATTCAGTATGGTAGACTAGAATCATGAAACCTGATGAGATGACATTGTGGTTAGACCTGAAATTTTTATTAGATTTTTTTGGGCTAGGATATGGAATTTCAGTAATTTGGGACTTTTGATAAAAGGCTGTACAAAATTTGTCAGGTTTGTATTGATCTTGCCTCTGAGCAGGTCCCTTTCAGCCTTATTATTCTGTGGTTCTCCAAGTCTTTATAGCACTCAATGAATTCGAGGCTAGAAAGAAAGAGACTGCATTAATTAAGAGATTTCAGTAGTGTGAGTGTGAAACAACTATGGGCAGGTATTGTCAGTTTCAAAGTTGTACAGAAAAAGGTGGCTTATACCTTGCAGGATTGGATCCTTACTAAAATAATCTTTGTATCCTTGCTAGCTATACTGCAGAAGAAAAAGTCAATACCAGACTTTTTTTTTTTTAAGCACTTTTTTTTATGGAGTAAGGAGGTACTTTCTACTTAAAAATAAAAAAGGGGGTGGGGGGTAATCGCTGAAACACAAAAGGCAGTTATGTGTAAATGATGGCTCGGGCAGGATTTTGTGCTTTCCTCAAGTCACTTTGTACTGCACAAAGAAAACCAAGGTGACTGGAGATGGCCAGTGAAGAATTCTGCCACTGCTGCATAACTTACCAGAGTGGTGTTCTTGAGGGCAATACTTGGCGTAAGGCAAAAAGAAGATGCTGCAAAGCAGGTGAGAGCTCTGCTGATTTTTACAAAGTGCTGTAAGGTCAACCTAACAAAGCTGGAAGAACAACCTTCAGGTGGCCGTTGTTGTCACCTATATATTTTTAAACAAAAGTCTTTGTATATAAATTGCATGTAAACAATTGCAATATTGTTGGAATCTGAAAGTCCTCAGAGAAAGAAAATGTTTTGCCTTTCTCAGATAACATTATTTTCCTCAGAAGCTAAAAGTGACCTCTTGTCAATATTAACTACTCAGCTGCTAGTGTTTTTAACAAATATGCGTGCAGTCGACTTGTAGACTCCAAGCTGCTGTCTTTCATTATTTAAGCATTAATTGTTTCCTGTCCAGCTTCTTTCTGAATAGTTGCTTAATATAATCTTCTGTTATGAAAGTCTGCTGCTTAATAAAATTTAGGACAAAGTAAAATTAAATCTAGTATTGGACCAAGCAATGTGAAAAATGTAGTACCCTTTTGCAGAGTTCGTTTCGCTAAACAGAAGAAATCTGCCCCCTTCCCCCGCTTTTTTTTTTTTTCACCTGACAAGAATAGTAAACTCTAAACGCCTCTCTCTTGAAGTGCCCTCAGTTCTTGCTGCACATGATACTGCCCTGGTTGTAATTACTGCCTCATAAGTACTTAGTTGTTAATTTTCACCACACTAATGCATGGCAATATTTATTATAGTCAAGGATATATTCTTGAAATAGAACTCAATGTGGAAAATTGTGCAGATGTTCTGGTAGTTTCAGGGTCAGGGTAACCTGCATATATAAAACCAGATTATTTTTACTAACAGTCCAAGGTGCACTCAAAATTTTTTGAGGAGGTATGTGTATTCTATGGAAAAAATAATCACTGAAACAAACTTCTCAGTTAAAAATAGTTCTTTTGCTTACTCTGGAATTTGGGAATGATGCTTGCTTGGTGCGTTTTTTTCAGTTTATCTATACACATGCTATCTCTCTGAATATGTGTATATATATGTGCATATACTGGTAGTACTGTAGGCTTGAGTTCAAAGAATGTTAATTTCATTGAAAAACAAAAGCATGGAAAAGGTAATCCTGGTCAATTCAGCGTGAAAGCTAGGGTGATATTTGTTTGCTATGTGGCTGCCACAGAGATTGAATTTCTATAACAAGTCTTCTAATGCAACAGTGATCTGGTATGAAATATATGAACTGGATTGTTCTAGCTCTTCTAAAATTTTACAAATACAAGTAAGATTTGTTTGCTTTACCTACTTTGAAAATTTTCATCTGCCAGTAGCTGTGTTGGTCACTGAAAATAACTGCTGTTCAAAATTCATTCACCCTAAATTTCCTTGTACTAGTCAATTCTGTTTTGTATCAATGAGATTTTCTTCCTCAAAGTTTTTGATCATTTGATCGATGCATGATCAGTCATGCATTGCTGAGTCTTTTTACTTGATGTAACTGGGGAAACAGCCAGAAATGATTGCTTTTTCTTGTCTTGTAGTATTGTGTTATTGCTGCTTCGATACATAAAGTATCAAGTTTCTCCTCAATGGAACTCAAGTGACAAATATTAATTAATATTTTTGAATGTCAGATGAGCAAATAAATCTATTTACAAATAAACTTAAATTATGGCAAGACACACACTGAAGTTGACAGTATTTATTAAACATATTAAAACACAGTTTTAGTATATCTGTTTTAAGCTGCAGGTTTGCATCACTGACAGGGTGCAAGTTAGCAGCTTAGCACCTGCAGCTTCAATTTACTGAAATGAGAAACAGCTTCTATCAGCAGCTGTCTCTTCTACAGATGTGGAGAGAATATTTTCCTCATTTCAGTGTCTTCGGCTGGTTATAATTCAATGTTTAATCCATTTAAAATTGAGAAGACAGAATGAGTGCTAAATGACAATTATTTGTCTTTCTCAGAGTACAAAAATAAGACATAGTCTTAGTTTCTTTTAAGTCAGTGCACCCTGCTTTCAGAGAATGATGTGCAATAGCAGAGCACTTGCAGGGTGGGATTGTTTGGTACCTTGGCTTGAATTAATTTAGTATCTATGTGTCCAGTTTGTTTTTTAAATACTACTCTTCTCTTTAATAGCTTTAAATTCCAGCTGTGAGAGTGGGCAAGGTTCCATATCTATAATTGATGCCATAGTCAGGGGATTGAGGGCAGCTCAGATTTATTACTGTCTGATGAATGGTGGCTGAGTTAAGTCACAATGATAGTGTCTCTGTCATTAGCATGAGTGAAAAGAATCTGCCTTTGGGTTTGGGGGATTTTGTTAGCATCTATTCCCCTGCTGTGATAAATGGAGTAGGCAGCAGAGTAGTGATACTACTTTGATGTTTAGTTAATTTTAAAAAACAGCAACTCTTGGAAGAGGCTTAGAGGGTTCTTAGGCAATTCATAGAGGATTTTGGTTTAATATGTTTGACTTTTGAGGACATTTTTATATAGTGTCTTTTATCACAATCTTACATCATAATTCATATAAATACTTTTTAAAACATGCAGTATAGATCAGAATAAAAAAGCATTTTAAGGATATTTGAGAAGACACTGTCAGTAAAATAGATGTTTGTGTATACTGCATTGGAATATTTTTTTCATGTTTTTGGTGGGTTTACCTTGGCTGGCTGCCAGATGCCCACCAAGCTGTTCTATCACTCCCCTTCCTCAACAGAACATGGGGAGAAAATAAGATGAAAAAGCTCATGGGTTGAGATAAAGACAGGGAGTCCACCTTTCAATTACCATCACAGGCAAAATAGACTTGACTTGAGAATATTAATTTATTGCCAGTTAAACAAAAACAAAACTCAAAACACAAAACACCTTCCCACTGCCCCCCCTTCTTCCCAGGCTCAATTTCACTCCTTTGTTCCCCACTCTTCTACCTCCTTTCTCCCAGGTGGCTTAGGGGGGTGAGGAATGGGGATTGTAGTCAGCTCATAAAACTTCATTTCTGCTACTCCTTCCTCCTCATGCTGTTCCCTGCTCCAGCATGGGGTCTCTCCTATGGGATACAGTCTTTCACAAAGTTTTCCAACATGGGTTCTTCCCATGAGTTGAAGTTTTTCAAGAACTGCTCCAATGTGGGCTCTTTCCACGGAGTCCATTCCTTTAGGAACAGATTGCTCCAGCACAAGTTCCCCATGGGCCACAGTTCCTGCCAACAGTCTGCTTGGGCATGGGCTCTCCATGGGCTGCAGGTGGCTATCTGCTCCACTGTGGTCCTCCATGGGCTGCAGGGGGACAACCTTTTTCACCATGGTATTCACCATGAGCTGCAGGGGAATCTCTGCTGTGGTGCCTGGAGCACCACTGACCTGGGTGTCTGCAGGGTGAGGGCTGTGTGTGTTTCTCAATTCCTCCTCTCAGCTTTTGTGCAGTGTTTTTAACCCTTTCCTATATTACCATAGAGGTGCTACCATTGTCACCAGTGGGCTCAGCTTTGGCCAGTGGTGGGTCTATTTTGCTGCTGACTGTCCGACATAGAGGCAGCCCCATCTCTCCTGTCACGGAGGCCACCCTTGCAGCCGCCCTGCTGCCAAAACCTTGCTACATAAACTCAATACAATGTTCTCAGATCAAATAGAAAGTAAGGAGTAGAATAGAAAGACCTTGTTAAAGCGCTGCTATTTGTACTTAGAATAGGCAGCCAAATTTACTGAGAAGAAATGTTTACAGGTGCTACTGTTTCAGCAGTAATTCTCTGCAAGACAGAAAACTTGCATTTCCCATTTAATTTATTGGAGAGATTCTTTTAGGAGGCTGTAGATGATCCAGTGTCAGCTCTAGCAGAAAAACTGACTGAAGACTTGTCCCTGTATGTCAGAAAATAGTTGGACTTTGGTGTGGTTGTGCTTGAGGTTTTTCTTAGGTGTAGGGAACACCAGTGTTGCAGTTTGTATACTACAATATTTACAGTAGTGTGATGGGTTTACCCTGGCTGGATGCCAGGTGCCCACCAAAGCCATTCTATCACTCCCCCTCCTTAGCTGGACAGGGGAGAGAAAATAATATAACAAAGAGCTTGTGGGTCGAGATAAGGACAGGAGAGATCACTCACCAATTACCATCACGGGCAAAACAGACTCAGCTTGGGGAAAATTAACTCAATTTATTACCAATCAACCAGAGTAGGGTAATGAGAAATAAAACCAAATCTCAGAACACCTTCCCTCCACCCCTCTCTTCTTCCTGGGCACAACTTCACTCCTGGATTCTCTACCAAGCCCCCCCCAGCGGCACAGGAGGACCGGGATGGGATTTACAGTCAGTTCATCACACATTATTTTCTGCCACTTCATCCTCCTCAGGGGCAGGACTCCTCACACTCTTCCCCTGCTCCAGCGTGGGGTCCCACCCACAGGAGACAGTCCTCCATGAACTGCTCCAATGTGGGTCCTTCCCACGGGCTGCAGTTCTTCACAAACTGCTCCAGCATGGGTCCCTTCCATGGTGTGCAGTCCTTCAGGAGCACACTGCTCCAGTGTGGGTCCCCCACGGGGTCACAAGTCCTGCCAGAAAACCTGCTCCAATGTGGGCTCCTCTCTCCACAGATCCGCAGGTCCTGCCAGGAACCTGCTCCAGCGCGGGCTTCCCACAGGGTCACAGCCTCCTTTGGGAACCCACCTGCTCCGGCGTGGGGTCCTCCCTGGGCTGCAGGTGGAGATCTGCTCCACTGTGGACCTCCATTGGCTGCAGGGGGACAGCCTGCCTCACCATGGGCTTCCCCACGGGCTGCAGGGGAATCTCTGCTCTGGTGCCTGGAGCATCTCCTCCCCCTCCTTCTTCACTGACCTGGGGGTCTGCAGGGTTGTTTCTCTTACATGTTCTCACTCCTCGCTCCGGTGGCTGTTTCTCACTGTCCCAACTTTTTTTCTTTCTTAAATATGTTATCCCAGAGGCACTACCACTATTGCTGATGGGCTCGGCCTTGGCTGGCAGAGGGTCCGTCTCAGAGCCGGCTGGCATTGGCTCTGTCAGACATGAGGGAAGCTTCCAGCAGCTTCTCAGAGAAGACACCCCTGTAACGGCCCCCTGCCCACCCCCCCACCCCCCACTACCAAAACCTTGCCACACAAAGCCAATAAAACAGATACTGTAATTACGATAATGGACAACAGTACTATTTGTGACTAATAGCTACCAGTCATGGACTGCTTGGTTTGTCTTTCAAACAGCAAATATAGCAGGATCACTCTGGGTAACTCTAATTCCATGACATCCTTTGACTTTTTTTTTTTTTTTTAATTATATTCTAACTTGCTTAGCTTGAGTTCCTCATGGGTTCAGTTAGATGTGATCAGAATAAGCACTTTATGCATCTGACTTTAGAAGGCACTAGGTTTAATGTTCAGAAGGTTGAGCATCTACAGCTACAAATAGATTTAACAAAAATACTGCAGCACTCATTTCTAAAAATGAAACTATATATGAACTTGAGGTTTTCTTGTGTGAAGTGAGTACTGCTCTATGTATACCAGTGCATGTTACTGGTGTAATACCAGCGCATCTTATGTAAGTACAGTATTTTGCTATTTTCCCTAATAATGAGTTGGACTACAGGTCACCAGTTTTCTTTTTTTTTTTTTTTTCTCTTTCCTAGCAGCATGTCAGCAATACAGTTGTAAAAATCTGGCCTTGTTTTCTTTCTTTGTTTTTGTAATAGGCAAATCATTTGTTTGCAACTTGGTCCAGGAGCTCATTTTTAAAATAGTAGAGACTTCCTTCTTTCAGAAGGCCTTAGATGGGAGACAGACCGGCCAATTTTCTTCCTCCATTGGCTGGAGAGAACACTTTCTTCACAAAGACATAGTTACAAACTCAGGACATGGTTTTTGTTTCTAGGTTTTTATTTCCCTTCAATTAGTTGAAGTTTCCATCGTGTCTGGGATGAGCATGTGGTAAGAAAAGTACTTGGATGAGTAGGGGTTCAAAGATGTAGAATCAACCAGTGTGCATTTCCTTTTTTTTTCCCCGAGTTCCTATGTCTGTATTTTACTAGCGAAGTGTTCATGTATATGATTGCATTGTATTTATTGTTCTTTACTTTTTTTTTAAATAAGTGAGAGACCTACCACCTATTTGCCTCGATGTACGACAAAAGCAGCGCATCTCTATAGATACACTACCCCAAGAACTGAAAGCACCAATTCTTCCTGAACCTTCCCTTCCCATCCGAACCAAAACTGTGAAAGATTTTCAGTAAGTTACACTGGTGTCTCTAAAAATGTACTTTCTTTCTTTGGACTTTCTTCATTTTGTCCTAATTCATACATTTGATTTTGTTAATCTCAAATGAGGAAACAGTTCAGGAAGACTGACAAGTAGTTAGTCTGGCTTGTGATGGTGGGATTCATAACTTTGTTACTGTGAAAATTATCAAAATACTTTCTCTAGCTTGAAGTGTTGTTCTGTTCAAGAAATGGCAAAGCTTGTACTTCAGAGTTAGAAATTCAGTTCCTGACATTCAGTGGATGTTTAGTTTTGGAAAAAAATATGTATGACTTATTGTAGGCTGGAAAATCCCTTTCAATCTTAGGTATTTTTTTTTGTACTGCCAATTATGGTGTGTCCTGTCCATTGAGGTACTGGCATTCTCAAACTTATTTGATACTCTGCACATCAGGCACTTAAATGTGTAACATCATATTTGAGGACCTGGAGTGGTGTTTATGTGGATTGCACTATTTCTAACTTTGGCTAAAAGTGCAGATGACCTTTCTTCATGCATTATGTTAAAGAGTGTCAATTGTCAATATTAGTTTTATGGCAAAAACTTATTTATTTTTTCATGTATCCTTGCTGCTTATGTGACCACAGTTTTAAGCAGCGTAAGTGTAAACTATTCTAGCACTTCTCTGTGAGAGGCACTATGCTTTGTTTGTCTAAGTAAGAAGAGTTTCAAGATTAAAGAGTCTGTGCAGACAATATTTATGTTGCTGCCCTGTAACACTGATTTAGCTAGAAGTAGAATTGATGTGAAATACTGTCTTGTGTTCCACTTCTGTTTTTCCAGATCAGTACAGACCCTTAAGCACAAATGTATCTGCATTAGATTTCTTCCAGCACTGTTATGATACTTGGCACATGATGCTTGATCAGCTTAGCTAGGCTAGCAGAAGTTCCTGGAGAAACCACCTGAATTGTTTTTAACTAGTATAGCCTGTTTCCCTGATGTCAGATCTACACCACAAAGTTTTGCCAGCTTTGCTTGGTTCGCTGTGGGCACAAGGCAATGGGGAACATTTTTTCTCTACTTAACATAGCTATGTTCCCAAAAATTGTGATGTTGACACTGTCATTCCAGGAAATGGCATAACTTTGTTGAAAAACTAATGGCATAGGGTGTGTCTATACTAGAGGATTCTGCCTGCAATTTGTGAACATATATATTGGCAGAGCGTTTCTTTAGTGTGGATGTGTTCTGAAAGTGGTATTTACTAATTCTTTGAAAGTTGTGGGTTTTTTATGTTTGGGGGTTTTTATGGTTTGGGGTTTTTTTATTAGCTTTAGCACCCACAGAGCAGCATTATGCTGCTGTAATACCCTCGAGTGTTTTACAGTAGGATAATCTTGGTCAGGAAATGGGGTGAACTGTTCCTAGGAAGAAGCCCGATTCTTCTATTTTTCAAACAGATGGAAAAAAAAAAATCACAGTTGCTCCAAGAGATGTATGAGCATATCATCTTCATTGCTTTTTTCAGTGTTTAAGATTTTGTGCATTCAGTGAGGAAAAGGAATGCTTTTTGATTAGTCAGTGTGTGTATTTGGTGGAAGAGGAAACAGGTATAGAAGAGAATTTGACAAGAGGTGATCCTTTGCTGGTATTCAGGTGATCTGAAGAGCTGAAATTTTTTCCATATTCAGAATTTTGTACCTATTGACTGCTGCCTAATTATGTAATTAACAAGAATTTTATTCTTTCAAGTAAAGTATTAAAAAGTCATTAGGTTTTTTGGTATGTCCCACTGATAACTTTTTTTAAAATATCTAGTACAAAGAAATGAATGGGGGGAGCAAACTGGGTTTTGTATCACGAGCATAGTAGACAGCTAAAATAAAATTCTACTTCAAAGGTTGGCTGGGGTTTTTTTGTTTGTTTTAAAGGTATGATATTACACAAAATTTCATATACAGATGCTTTCTTTAAGGTGCAATACTTAAAAGGACTTTAAGAGTAAATCCATAGATTTTGTTGTCCCCTTAAGGAATGTGTACAGTTGCGTACAAAGATTAAGTTTTATTTGAAAAATTTGAACAGAAATAAAATTTTGTACAAATGATAATGAATTTGACTAGTTTAGGAGCCTGCATACTTAAATAGATTAGTCTCAGAAATTTTATCATGTCAGTGTATCATCAGCGTAATTCTGTTCTGCTAATTATTTGTCTTAACATACTGAACTGTGACACCATGAATTAACATTTTGAATAAGAGACATTGCTCAGGTGTATCAAACACAAACTATGCTTTTGTTCTCTTGTAATACCATGATCTTAAAATGACAAGGAAGATGTTAGAAAGATACTGATATTATACTTGTCTGTCTTCTAAGTGTGCATAGTGAGGAAAGCTTAGAGTTACAGTGCAGTCTAAAGTCTAAGTGGTTGGGAAGACTGAACCCTTGTATTACCAATATTTTAAAATATTCTTTCTAGGGATGATGTGGAAAAGGCTAAGTCATCAGGAGATTGGAAAGCTGTACATGATTTTTATTCTACAACATTTGATTCTTTCCTGGAGATAAATGCTGCATTTAAGGTAGAAAATAATTCATAATACTATTTAGTACTTACAGTTCTTTGTATCTTCGAACTGTTTACAAAAACATCAGTTAAAGGCTTGCAGCTGGTTACTAATTTTGTCATGATCTCACCTGCCTTTGGTCAACAATCTGTTATTTTATTGATTTATTGATTCCAGTTTAAGCAACTATATTTCAAATGTATATGGAGCTTTAAAATGCCAGTACGTAGTTCTTTTTGTGACACTATGAATGCGTAGGTACTTTCTACACAAACTACAGTTTAAAAATGTGCAAGCTAATGCAGCTAATATGGAGACCCAGGCAAATCCGGAAACAGAAATTCCCTGTCCCTAAAAAAATGTGTGATATGGGCTCAAGTAGTATAGCTGTTCTTGTGTTGGGATGGCATACTCAGTTTTCCTTGGGAAAGATCATATTTGTGTGTGAAAACTTTCTGAATTCATGCTAAATTAATATTTTCTGCCTATTACAGAGCAAACCATGCTCATGATATTTAATATGAACCTAGATAAAATAACCTGTGAATTTTAGTTACTTAAATATTGATTGCTTATGATTTTGTTGCTCTTGTCTGGTGATGATGGACAACAAAGATGGAAGATGAAAATTTGATGTAATTCATTATTTGAAACTCTCTTACATTTTTAAAATAGCACAACAATGTAATGGAGTTACAAGGATATTGCCAATGTGTAGGATTACTGCTGTTTAGCTTCATCTTTCACATATTTATAAAAGCAACTTAGATTCTTATGTTTCGATGAGGAAAATAAATAGTTGTACCTGTATGTGTTTTGTTTACACTTGCTTTTAAACTTTTTTTTTTTCCAAAGATAGCTAAAATATTCAAAACATTTCAAAGCCAAAATGCTTCCTGTATTATCTAACTTACAGAAAGATACCAATCCTCCATTTAATACCATTGAGGACTCTGGAATCAATGCAAAATTTGTGAATGTTGTCTATGATGCCTTATTAAATACTGTAAGTAGAAGAAAAGAATTCATGTTTTAAAACATTGTAACAATTATTTCAGCAAAGAAATATGTTAAAAAGCAATTTATACCAAAAGTTTTTCTCAGATAGGCATGATTTCTGAAGAATCTCTCAAAACATACTTAAAATGGTCCCATGAGAATTGCCATAGAATGATGAAAACTGCTCTAGTAAAAGAGGAGGAAATTTTTGCTACTAGTAATGCACAGTTTGTGCTGTGGTAGATCTCAAAGACCACTTGCAAGATACGACTGTGATGGGACACAGTACGGTGGGAAGTAAGGAAAATAGGAGGATGGGGGTAGCAAAAAGTAGGTACTACGCCTAGTAAACAAAGGACGGGAGAAATTTAGAAATTGTATTTACAGTTTTCAAGTTGTTTAAAGCATTGAAAGCCACTGTTAGCACAACTCCAGGCCTCAGCTAATAGTCTGCAAGGAAAGATACTTAGGAGGTCAGCATCATAACGCAAAGATTTCTTAGCTGGCTTGAATCATGAGCAAAGCAAACTTGCGTGTTTGTACAATATCTTGTATAGAGTATGTATAATTACATCAGATACGATTTTTTTCTCCTTTTCCATAGCCTCAAGATGTTCAGAAATCAGTCCTAAAAGGAATAATTAATGGTCTGCTACAAGAATGGAAAGGGTAATTATAACTAATGTTTGCATTAGTGCTGTGCCAGCACTTACAACTGATACATGTTTTGTCTTTATTGTTTTAGCCAAAGAAAGAAAATGTTCTGATACAACTTACTTGACTCATAAGAACATGTCTCCTTTTGGCAGGCAAATCTGCTGAAATGTATCCTGAACAGTGTAAGCTGACATTGAACCTCTGAGAGGCAGACCCACACCCAGCCTTAGATCCCCCCACAAAATCTCAGCTGCTTGTTGCCAGGGCAATCTTTCGGGCATCTGAACTGCGAGGTGAATTAAGGAATTTCTCTAGAGTAAATCATATTCTCCCCGCCCACACCCCAACAGCAAGTAGGATGTTTTAACCTCGATAATTCCTTGATCAGAAGTTTACTTCACAGTACCGTTCATGTGTGGCAACAGCATAGAAAGGGCAGTGCAGGATGCAGAAAGGGATAGCCCAAAGGCAGGAGGTTTGGGGATGACATTTTAGCAAGAAGTAATAGAAGTAAGAATGCATAGTTTGATTCGCAAAAAGATAGAGCGAGATACAGTGCCTTGTTGGGACTCGCCTGTGACACAGCCCTTGGCTGTTTCTTTCTCCACCTTATACTACCTTTTCTGTGCTGTTGCTGCATGTGTATTTGTGATTATGTAAAAGCTTTGAAGGAGATAAACAGCAAGAAGTACAGAGGCTGCAGTGGTAGAAGTGTATGGAGAATTCTGGCAGGAAATACCAAAGATGGGGCAAATAGACTCTTCAGTGGTGTCACCCGAGATAGGCAACAGCATGGACTTCCCTCTTTGGAACACCTCTTACTCTTCAATTCTGACTTTTTGTTTTTTCCTTCTCTCTTGTGTTATGCCACAAAAGACAGATGCTAAAACAGCCTACTGCCTTTAGAGAGTAGTCAGAATCTTTAAGTGTCCTTTTCAGTTTCTGAGAGCAGTGAAGATCTTTAAATTTGGTATTCTATGTGTATTGGCAAAGCAAAGTTAAATCATAGGGTGCATGATTTCATTACTCTTAATGTGCCTTTATGATGTATACATTTAGTTTTGCTTATTATTTCATTCATTCATAGACCACGAACAAAAGATGATCTTAGAGCATACTGTATACTTTTACAGGTAAGAAAATACAGTATTTTTATTTAAGTATATGTCTGCTTAACTTATAATCTATAAACCAGTATACTATGCAAACAAGGTACTTTGTATAGCTGCGATACTTCACATTTAATTTCCTGTTATAAGAACGTATTAAATTATGGGAGAAGTGTAGGGTATGCATGATGGGAATGGGAGCTTAACGGAAGGTTGTTGATGGGGAAAGGTTGCATAGATTAAAACTAAGAACTAACAGACATGTGATTGTTTCCTATCATTTTGTGGGTTGAAAGAACAAATGTTTTACCAGCTTATTTGTTCTTATTTCTTCCTTATTCCCAGATTTGCTTTATTGGTATGCTGTAACTGATCTTTCCAGAAAGTTTCAGTATATGCACTTTTTGATATTGCTGTAACTTTCTTCAGTGTTGCATTTTATCCAGTAGACTCCCTCCAGTCTATCTGACCAGCTACATTGTCTGATTTCTGTCTGTGTTAACCTATTACCTTTGCTGCTATAGTTGATTTGCATTTATAGCGAATTTCCCCTTTAAATTTTGCCAGTGTAGATAACACCTCTCCATACAAGGAGAGGTTTTTGCTGTTATTTGAGAAGATTGGATGGAAATTTAGGTTTTTGAGGCAATAGTTTTCTTCTCTGGGGTGGTATACTAGCTGTGAATTATAAGGAATATATCCTGCTGAAAAGTGGGAATGTGTGAACTCATATGTAAGAGGGAAAATAAGTTTGGATTGATGTGCAGGGAGACAGAAGCTATGAGAATCTTTATTACTGAGACGGAAAGCACATCACTCGGAGGAGTGTAATTTATGTGCTACACAGTAAATGATAATCCAGAAAAATATATTGAGTACTGCCTTTATTACCTGCGGGCTTTCTTTTGAAACAAAAAGATCATACTTTTACAATATAGAAGTTATGTATTTTTTATTTGACTAGAAGTTTCAATTCTTTTTTTTTTTCATAGTTTTACCACTGTCACAGCAATTTTGTAAATTCCTTTCCTGTGTAATTGTATTGGCAACAAGCGTAAGAAAAAAATCCTAATGACTTTTTTCCCTTTATGCAGTTTATTAACCTAACACATTTTTTTAATCTTTTTCAGAATCCTCAATTTAGTAACACTTCTACTTATGTCATCTATGCTCACTTGCTAAGACAGATAGCAGCCTTAACAGAAGCTGACCATCATTTCCTAGTGCACTGGTCTAAAAAGTAAAAAAAATAAAAAAATAAAACTAAAAATTCCATTTTAGGATTACAATTGTTACTGTGTTTCCATTGATGTTGACTGTTTTATAAATTATATGAAAGTTAATTTAATTGACTAAAGAGATTGTTTTTGTTGTTTTCAAAGTACATTTGGACATAGTCCACTAAGTGATACTGATTTATAGATGCAAACTGTATATAATATATAAAAATGAATATCTTTATGCAAAAAAGCCTTAATTGCAAAATAACTTATGTATGTAAATTTTTTAGATACATGTTTAAACAGTATTATTAATACAAACATCTTTATGATCTTTGTTCAAATAAACATTTATCTTGCATCATTTGCAAAAGATACTGTAACTTTACTGTATTGTATAAAAACCACAAATGAAAAAGAGTCCCTGCTTTGTAGTGTAATAGAGGTGTGAGAGAGTGTAGTTAGGGCATTAGATTTTAATTAATTGAAATAACTCTAATAGCACCTCACTAATAAGGTCATATGGCTATAACTGCCCAAAGAGTGGCTTTTATGTTGGTATGCATGTTACCTTCCTTATAATGACTGTACAAAAAGTTCAGTCTGGGGTAAAAAATAAAGTTTGAGTGGCCATATTCAAAATTACCTTATCTCCTAGGGAATCTGTTAATAAAGGATTTTCTTCTCTGCAAGGATGGAAATTATATTTCCCTCCCCCACCTTGTAATATGTCTAGATTTGCTTAAAATTGTGGTAGTATATGATTTCATTTGAATTGATGTTTACAAAATAAGGTTTAGCCTCTTGGTTAAGGATGCAATAGGCGTATTGATGTTTTTATTCTTAAAACATGTATTAGAAATCTAAACCATTAAAATAGGAGAGCCCTTTAGGAAAGGATGCTTTAATGTATCCACACATACATATGTTTTGTTGTGATATTATGGAAGTTGTGCAGCACATAATTTAAAATGTGCACTTCTTGCAGGTGTATGAAGTACTTTCCACTCTTTATTCAATAGGACTAAGTATCTCAAAACAAAAAATTCAGGATTCCTCAGTATTCAGATAGTGGAGTGAAATAGCTAAGGATTTTTGTTTTCTTTTTGTTTACTAAAAGTCAAGAACAAGTAATGATTCTATTGCTTTTTTTTTTTTTTATATATCACAGATACCAAAAAGCATAGTTAGGCGTGCACTGAAGAGCATTGCTGTGGGGCAATATTTAAAAGCATGCTTCTTCAAACTTCATATTTAGAATTTTGTTTTTATGTATAGGGCAAAAGCATGTTTTTTAAAAAATAACATTGAAATCTCATAATATAAACTCTAGTGTGGACAGTGATCACATGAGAGTAACTGCAGCATGTTTGTTTTAGGATTTCACAGAGGAGGTTCAAGCAGCTGGTGGACAGGTTACTGCAATTTATTTCTTTACGCCTCTTTCCTGCAAAACCTGAAGAGTTTCCACCTATGGTGAAATGTACCTGGTGGATTCCATCAGCAACCAAAGTCCTGGCTTTATTTAGTAGGTATTTTTCTTGAACTGTGTATGTGTATGTATGTATATGTATATATACGTACATATGTACATTCGTGCGTCTATTGTATACATAGGGGGGCGGGGAATAGTTTATACCTCTCCTGTTCTGGGAGAGACTGACAATGATGGTGGCACAGTATGAACTACAATAAAATGCTGAAAAGTAGTAAACAACAAAAAACATCTTTACTGGCAAGTCTTCATACTTGCTTTCCAGTAGAGGATAATTGCTATGCATCATTTTCCTGTACTAACAACTGAAGATCGTTCAAACAAAAACCCACAAAAGTAACCAATGGTTAAGGTTTCCCTTAGATTTATAAAAGAAACTGTTTTAAATGTGTAATTACCAGAATTTCTTCTGTACCTGGCTTACCCCCCACAGAAGTATTTCTCATCTAAGAGAAGTTAGGCAATGCATATGCCTCTTGAGTCCAGAACTACAGCTTAAAGTAAATCCTTGTCCAGTTCAACATAGAGCACAGCAAATTGAACCACTGGAAATGCAAACCTCCTTGACTCATGCCCAATAGCTTAATGATTAGAACATTTACTATGGAAATGGGAGGCTTAAGGTCAGTCCCCTTTTCTCAAGGGGTAAAAACCCTTTCTCCTTTCTAGGAGAAAACCACCAAGGGAAAATTAAGTTTGGAATAAGGATGTTTTTATTTCACTGTCAACTTAATACTTTTATTTAAAAGCATTCTATACAGCCCTGCCTATCCAGAGCAACATTTTAGACACATAAGCTCAACTGTATCTAAAACCAAGATGTGTTGTCTAGTCATCTATGAAAGAGTTGCTAATTCCTTAACTCTCGGAAAAGGGATATTTAGTAATTCAAAATACACTACTTTGATCAAAATTAAATTACGTTTAAGTGCAAATAGAGAAAACTTTTAGCTATTTGATATTATGTGAATATTACATAATGACATAGGCAGCTTAAATGTGAATTGATTTTCTTCACTTGGTCAAGTACTTAATTTTTGTGCTGGTGAATCTAGACGGTATAGTAGTTACCTGAGGAAATAGGTGTACCTCTGCATACTATGTTTTGTGCCCCTTCCTCTCCATCCCTTTTGCAAACAGGCATCCAACTCAAACAGTCATTATCAAAAAGATAATTGTTAACTTGAAAGCATGTAGATGTTACATGCATAGTTATATTTGAAATTAAATGAAGGTGTTTAAGAAATCCATCTATCAAACTGCTTTTTCATTGATTTTAGCAGAACGTAGCATTCTTTATCCATGAAACCTTAACTTAGTGTATATCATTAAGTGGGCTAGAGTCAAATGGAGGTTCTCTTATCGTAAATGGGCTGAACTAGGGGTTTACTATTTCCTACAGCAGTTATACGATGTCATATGGTGTTATGTTATAGCTGTAATTCTGGCTGTAGCTAAAACTGAGACAAAGTTATTAGTAGCTGATTTGGCTTAAAGTTTCTGAGGTCACTGGTGCTCAGGATACCTAGAAAACAGATGCGCCAAATCCAGGCAGTATTTTAAGACTTTTGTTGTTTTTTTGTAGATGCTGCAAATAGTCTGGTCAGTCCTCCTCTTATTTCATATACGGATTTCTATAATTCTACACTTGATCATATTGATCTTATGGAAGAATATCATAACTGGCAATGTTATGGAAATTCTCACAGGTAAGAGGAATAACTGGTTGTTTCTTGTTAAGTAGTATTTCAAAGCAGTGTATCTACACTGTGTATATCTGTCATATATAGTGTATATATAGTGTGTGTATGTATGGTATACATACCCCTTATGTGTGTATATATAGCCACATCAAATACTGTATTTTATTGGAAAAACATAGGATAGCTACTACTTGCTACTGCATGGATGCGAGATTGGCTGTAATAAACCTCATTCTGCCTTTGCAAACTGGAGAAAAGATGTAAAATATAGATGATAATAATACGAGTGTTTTATTTATTGGCATAGACTTCTAATTGTGTTTTACTACAAACATATTTTATCCTCCAATATATTCATAGAAAGTGGTGTTGTGTGCATACTTACCACTTGATGATGAAAATGTATCTAATTACCTGTATATATGTGGCTCTGATCATATTTGTTCCAGTGAAATCAATTGTACTACTTCTGTTACATGAAAATAAACACAGAAGTTAAATCTTTACAGACTCAAAGCTTGCAAAGGTATTTCTCTTCTTGTGAGAGTCAGCCAGCAGTATGATTTAGAAACATCTAGAGAAACAGGCGTTTCATCTTTCTGCTAAAGTTTAAAATCTTATTAACGTTTTCTTAATTAAAATTTTATTTTGTGTAGCTGTATTTTTCAGCATATCAGTATGTATCACTCAGTCTTTACAGCTTGAATCACAAGATCAATTAAAATTTCCCGATATTTCAAGACTTTTCAGTTAGCTAATTTAAGACATCAGAAATCCGAATGTAGCTTTTTGTTTATTGCATGTGCAATTTTCCTTGCCTTTAGCAGCAGTTGAGTAAAAATTGGAGAGCATAATTTGCTCCACCAAAGCAGGTATTTTAGGTTAGGCTTCTGTCTGATACCTGATATTCTGCTTGGGAAGGAACTAAAAAAAAAAACAAACAAAAAACAAAACCAAAAACACAAAACCAAAAACAAAAAAAACCACCAAAACCCATGACACATGATAGCAATAAATGTACGGTAGGCTTTGCATAGTCTCAGTCAAAGCATTGGAATCTGAATACTGCTGAGCCTCAAATTGTCTTTTTTGGTTTTTTGGTTTTGTTTTTTTTCATTGGCACCATCTGGCTGTTTTGGCACCCACATCATTCAAACTTATAAGAGAGCTGTGAGATTTCCACCTGCTCCAGTTCTTTTCACTTAGCTGGGACACTGGGAATTCAATATATATCAAAACAAAGTTTGCTTGATACATAATTTCTGGAGTAGCTGAAGTGCAGACTAGCTGTATTATTCTTAAAGTAAATTTAATTCTTTTACTTTGTTACAACCACGCTTTCTTTCAATTTTACATCTTTTAACTCTGTGTTGTTCCCCTTAAAAAAAACAAGTAAACAACAACAAAAAAAAATCCAACAAAGAATCACAAGACTATATGCGTAGAACTAAGAAGGCCAAGTAGGAGCAAGTCCTGGTTTACCTTCCATGTGAAATATTTTGAAATACATAATTCTTTGAACTAAGTCAACACTCCTTGGTAAAACATTTTGGATTAGGATTTCCAGGAGACCAAGTGAGAATATTTTTCCTCATTTTCCTTTCTTTCCTAAAGACATTAGAATCCAGAGCTTCTCACAGGCAGGATTAGGATTCAGGGTGCACATGCAGTCTGGATTGAAGATACACACATAGAGTCTGAAGGTCTGGGTATTTCATTATGAACTGCTAGGTGATGCGTGAGCTAAATCAACAAAAAACTTAGCAAAATAACCAGTAACAAAAAAATCTTTTACCTTGATTATTTCTGAAGTTTTTCAAAATTATTTGTATTATTTTATTGCAGTGGAATGTGGCTGTGATCTGATATTTTAGAAGTCCTACACACTTGTAACCCCGGGTTAGATCTGAAGGACATGTGGAAAATCAGTTCCTTTGAAAATCAGTTCTGCAGCAAATAAGCCAAACCAGAAGTATTTCTACTGTGTACCTAAGAATGCTGCACTGAGCTGTTTTTCTTGTATTAAATAAAAAGATATTATCATTTTCTTTAATTCAGTGTAACCATTAAGATTTAGTATTTAAAGCAGAAGATGAATGTTTTTTATTTGGTCTGTTGATAATGATAAACAATAAAAAGGAGCTTTATTGAGGGTAAGTATTATTACTAATCACAATTTCTAGTAGTATTTGCAAATAACTGAATTGAGTATCTATGTATACAACACAAAAAACCCAGCAGCTATTTGGAAATTACTGTCAGTAGAGGGAAGGTAATTACTGAATGATAATGCAAAGATTCATTCCTATATTCTTAAATAGACAATAATATGCTAGGTGCTAAAAAGGAAATATTTTCTCTTCTTTTCTCTTACTGTTAGGTTTTCTTTCTGTCAATACCCATTTATTATTTCTATAGCGGCAAAAAAAGTTATTATTCAAAGGGATTCAGAACAACAGATGATAAGTATTGCACGGGTAAGTCATTTAGTGGTAAATGTTTGTGTCTCATCCATTGGTATTTTGTAAGTTTTTGTTAGATTGATATTACATACAGCCTTTCATCACACCTTCTAGCATTTCGGACTACCCTGAAAAAGAACTTGAGCCATTTTACTATTACTAGTCTACAAATGTCCATGCTGGATTCTCTCAATATTTTTTATTTTAATGTGCTTAGTTTCAGGATGCTTATAAATTCCAATGTTGTGGAAAAAGAGTTACAGTAATTTTTACTCTTTTATCTTTTTTGAGAAACCAGCGTAATGTGCTAGCATGTTAAATTAACAAGATAATTAAGGAAGAAAAATTCCATGAGAATTTTGGACTGTTTCCTATTTTATTCTTTGAAGATATGTTGTCATGGAAGACCAAAATGTAACTGTATGCTCACAAGTCACAGAAGAGGTACTGCTTCTGGGTGGCCTCTTCTGTTTTGAAAGCGGCATTGTCTGCCTCCCCCAGTGGTAATTTTCTTCAGGTGCTAGGTGATAACTGATTTCCTCGGTGCTCAATGTGACAGCACCACCAGCTATCCATTCCTGTCTTGCTGGATGTGTCTTGTGAATAGCTAAGTAAAGCACAAGCCAGTCTCCGGAATCTTATGGGTATGTTTTTAACTATTTGGGGAATTTAAAAGATTGCTGCACAATTGCTGCCTTCTTGTTGAACTTACTGATAAGTTAGTTCGAATATGTTGTAAATGCTATCTGCAGTAGAAAAGAAATTGCTCTCCATCTCTTAGAAGATATTGAAGCAGCTATCATATTAGGGTAATGTCTTTAATGCAAGATACTAAGGACTTTTTACATTTAAGAAGTGTGGTACTTTGTTTTTTAAATAAAGATACTGCATGTATAATGTTTCTTTTTCATTCAACTAGCAAAGCCTTGTGGATAAAGTCTCTCGCAGACAGAAACCTGACATGAATATGTTGTTCCTAAATGTGAAAGTGAGGAGGACACACCTTGTTAGTGATTCACTTGATGAGGTAACAAAAAATCTAATTAAATGGTGTGTTGCTGCAGAATAGCTATTGCACTTAGATTTCAGTTTGGTAAGTCATATTTAAATCTGTCTGTGCTAAGAGATTGGGAATATAACTGTGTAATACTAAATAAAAAGAAGTGAAATACTGTCACAATAGCAGTGCTGCAGAATGGATTGGGTTAGACATTCTGAACTTTATTTTCTGCCCTCATACTGCTCCATAGCTAGGCCCATAATAAGCATACATGTTCGCATGCCACGCAGTATGTATTTGTGTCTGCCATTTGTGTCTTAAGAATAGAGTGCATAATTATCAGGTTATGTAGAACTTGGTTCCATGATAGGAGCATGAATAGTAAGTGACTAATCACTAATGAGTTTGTTCTGTTCTAATTCTTGGAATACTTTTATTCTTTTCCTTCACTGACTTCTCTGTTGTATAAGAATTATTTTAGGCTTTCTTAAGTTCTTATCTTGATTTTAACTAATTCATCACATCATTAAATGTAACTTTTCCTTTTTTAGAAATGAAACAGATGTGTCCATTAAAGTAGGCAATTCTTCAGTATCCACTGAACCTTGCTAATTAACTTTATTTAATGAAATCTCATTCCCTACTCTTTCTCAACACCAAAAACAGGATGATGATGTTGAAAAATAAGTCCAAGTAGTGGAAACAAGACAAAACAAATTCTGATTACTCATGTTCAGAAAATATAAGTTTAAACTTTTTTTTTCCTAGATTAAAGCCTGTCCATTTCGGCCTTCTCTCCTAAGATAGAAGAAATATGAGTGGTAATACTGCTTTCTTTCAGGCATTGTAGGGTTTTTTTTACCACACTGAAATAACCAAGAGCAACTTCAAGAGTTCTGATAGCCAAAATATTCTCCTATTTATTTCTGATGTTTTCTTCTGCCCATCTCAAGGATGAGTAAGAATGTATAATATTATCCATATTCTCAAAAGTGTGGGAAATGGAAGGTAGAGGAAAGATGTGTTATTTGTATTTCAAATTTTAAAAAATTAATTTGCAAGGGAAAATCACTTCAGCTAATAGGTAGTTTGTATCAAATAATACAAATAGTTATAAAATTTGTGCAACAGGAATTTACTTGAGCAGCTAACAACATAGAAATTATTTTAGCACATGCATCTTCCTGACTGGTTTAAACACTTTCTGTGGACCTGGCTAGTAATTAATGATTTAAAGAAGAATTGTACAGGGACTTGATCTGAAAGATCACTGCTGATTGTGAAAGGCTGTAATAATTCCTCGCAGGTCTTTTGCATACCTGGATGAAATGCTGTCTCTTAGGACAAAGGAATGAAAAGAGCTTGTTACCATTATCTAAAAAAACAGTCTTACAAAACAGCTGATACTTGCTGGCAGGTATCTTATGCTGAACAGAATGCTGTCCAAATATTGAAAGTTTTAGCTACCTCCTTATTTCTAAATATCTATAGAGGATGTCTGATTCTTTTTTTTTTTTAATCTATCATTTCTTCCTGGCAGAATGTCTTCTATGTAGGTAAAAATTATATAAGTCCAAAATATTTCAGACAGTCTCAGTTCATTGTATCTAGTAGCGTATTAAAAGTCTGTTTGCATACCACCTAACTTCTTTTCAATCCTAGAGAGTGGCACCATATGCAAGGTAGTTGATGATGTCAAGTAATCATGATTGTTTTGCTTCTGCAATTCAATCATTGTTTTAATATAGTTTTGACCTATTAGTAGCAGATGAAGCAAATTACTAGTTTAAACAAAGCAAGAGTGGTAGAGACAGAGACGTGTACTCTATGCCTAGAGGTAGTGACAATATGTTAAATCTCCTTTTTCTTCTTCCCTACCTGTTTTGCAATAGCTAGCAAGGAAGAGGGCAGATCTGAAAAAGAAGTTGAAAGTCACATTTGTAGGGGAAGCTGGTCTTGATATGGGTGGCCTGACAAAAGAATGGTTTCTTCTTCTGATTCGCCAGATTTTTCACCCAGATTATGGTGAGTCCTCATAAATGTTCTTAAGTACAACATGAAAATTTGTTCATTTTAAATTATTATAACAGTGATGGATAAGAATTCTTCAATAATCTAGTATTAGGCAGACCAGTTACTAACTGATGTAAAAACAAAAGCAGGCAAGTTAGAATTGTATATAGATGAGAAGTAGTTTTGGCATAGAGGAAGGTAGAAGAGAGTGGGAAGTACTTGAAGAGTTTTGAAGATACTGGCTCTTGACAAGGAGGTTCAAGCATTGCTGAAAAACTGAGATTTTACTTTAGTAGTATGGCAAAATTAGAGGGTCAACAAATCTCTGATAAATGGAAAGGTTTAGAATTAAAATCAGGATTCAGTTTATTAAGGCTTTAGTCATGCTAAAACTTGTTTTGGAAACTGGAGGCTCAATGTTTATGGTTTGTTAGTATACCTAGGCTAGTAAGCATATTGGATACGAAGCAGGGGGCTTCAAGACTAGCAGTAGAATTTCCTAGAAGTTCTTCCTCTGATATATCTGTGTTGTTACAGTGTTTCCATCTTATCCAGAGACAGGATCTTGATTTACCTCTTGGCAGATGGGAGAAGTCCATCAACTCTTTTATGGAGTAGGACAAGGATAACTTTTATCTGTTATAATTCAAATGGAATAGGGCCTTTTAAAAGGTTGTTTCTATTTCTCTTATGAGTAGAAAACTCATAAGAGTTTTCTATGAGTGTTAGTGAATTGCTAGACCTACTAACAAGCTAAGAATAAGCAAAAGCTATGCAAACCATTGAAACACTGACACTTGTCTGCTCTTGGAAATTTTCTAGAAAGCACATGTACATGTGTGAATCCATTTGTTTGGATTTAAGTACAAGTTTCTTCCATGTAGCTTTATGTTGTTTGGTTGCAATTGGAATATGATATTCCTGCTCCAAAATAGGAATATAGCAGCCTCTGAAGTAGATGGTCTAGCAAATATTGTGGAGGTAAGGCCAAATATATTTGTCACCTGCCATCCTTGCCTCTTTCTTCTCATGCTGCATTTTCTGTTTTTACACTGCCCTCAGCTGTCTTCCTATTGCTAGTTTAGGGAGTTTTCCTGTTTTTTGTAAGTAGCTACAGTTGGATGCTGTTACTGTGCTCAGTTCTGGCAAACTGCTGACTCTGGCCTCCTGCGTTATCAGTGGTTTCCGTTTGTGCTGATAGTTGCATTGATGCACTGACAGACACTGATAGTGTCTGCAAGTTCTAGCACTGTTTCTGTGATTAGTATAGGTAGAGGTTTAGTTCTTACTTTAATCTTTGTCATCATATATTCTGTTTGGGGTATCTGTGTGGCCAGTATTCTTAAAGTGGTCTGAGATGCTCTCAGGAGAGAAAGGTCTTCCAGTGAGGTGCAGAGACAGTAGCAGATGTGAGACTGAATGAAATAGCCTGCCTCTGCTGTTACCAGGACCTGTGAGCCCATAATGATATTTGCAGGCCCAAGAGGGGAAAAAAGGGAAGATTTTTTTGAGTAAACAGGAGATTGGAAGACATGAATGAGCATTCATAAACAAGCAGTTCAAGCTTTTTTTGCTGTAGATGGATCTAGGTGGGGTTTTTCCACCACTCTAATGTTTCTCAAATAAGTCAGCTTTCCTCAGCTGTGTGTGGATACATTGCTGATGTTATAATGGGTTAAAGTGTTCCCAGGCTGGCTTTTAAATTAGAAGCATTGATTTCCAGGGACTTCAGCATAACACCTGATAGTTATTGGTAGAATGCAAGAGCTTGTCTGTCTTTGCCTGGAAGTGTTCATGTCCCTTAAATGCATGGTCCTCTGTTGTTTATAGGACTCCTAAAGGTCAGGAGTTTTAAGTCATAAATATGTCCTCAAATCTGAGATCATTATTTGCCTGCAGCCCTTTTTCTAGTAAAAAGGGGTCTGTGTGGAGAGATGACATTTGGTGATATCAACCTTAAGAGGAAACAAAGTATTCTGGAGAAAGTGTTCTGTAAGTTTGACAGTTCTGTTAGTAAAAATGTGTTGTCAGCAGAGCTTGGTAACTGATGAGTTTGGAAACATTCAAGAGTAATATTTTTTTCACCAGCTCTGGCAGGCTTCCTCGCTTTAAAGTGTAAATTCTTTCATTGATACGACTATCAGCCAAATGTGGGAGGAGTTCAGAAATGTTCTTGTCCCTTGGAAAGGGACTGTATACTCTGCTGTCTTTAAGTTGCAAATAATATATATCAGAAGCTTGGAAGGAAAAACAGGAAAACTTCACTGTTATTACCCTTTCCAGGTTAGCTAATCCTGCAGATTTAACCCCTGAAATTAAAGAACTCCCAGTTAACTCAGTTGTCTGCCCTTCTATGTGTGTTACGATGCTTTCTTCATCTCAGTGTGGACAATTAATAAATGGGATTTGAGACTGTCGTGGTTTAACCCCAGCGAGCAACTAAGCACCCTACAGCCACTCAGTCATTTTCCCCCACCACCCAGTGGGATGGGGGAGAGAATCAGAAGGAAAAAGGTAAAACTCATGGGCTGAGATAAGAACAGTTTAATAGAACAGAAAGGAAGAAATTAATAAATATGATAATAACAATAATAAAATGACAATAATAATAATAAAAGGATTGGAATATACAAAACAAGTGATGCACAATGCAATTTCTCACCACTTGCTGACCGATGCCCAGTTAGTTCCTGAGCAAAGATCCCCCCAGGGCAACTCCCCCCAGCTTATATACTGGGCATGACATCACATGGTACGGAATACCCCTTTGGCCAGTTTGGGTCAGGTGCCCTGGCTGTGTTCCCTCCCAACTTCTTGTGCCCCTCCAGCCTTCTTGCTGGCTGGGCATGAGAAGCTGAACAATCCTTGACTTAGTCTAAACACTACTTAGCAACAACTGAAAACATCAGTGTGTTATCAACATTCTTCTCATACTGAATCCAAGACATAACACTATACGAGCTACTAGAAAGAAAATTAACTCCATCCCACCCGAAACCAGGACAGAGACCTATTTTGTTTCAGCATCACTGCTATCTTTCAGTATGTGAACCTTGCTCTGCCTTAGATGCAACTGTTCTGTTGCTTCTGGTAAATGCACTGTCTAAACCTTTTGTGATGAACACCTTTTTGAGCTAAAGTTCAAAAGATAAAGTTAGATTGTTCATATCAAATATGAAGGCAGAGTTTTACCTATGCATCTTCATAAAAACTAGATGTCCCTGAGACTTCAGTTGAATTTTTATTCTTTTTTTAATCCAAAGGAGAGATTATTTTTCCCCAACTTCGTCTTCAAACACAGATACGGTGAGCTACCACATACAAGATGTCCTTAGACCTATTTAGTGCTTTGGTTTGTACACTGACTGTGGAAACAATAACTGTTGGCCTATTCAATCCCAACAAATTGAAACCAGTCATCATGTTTTATCCAATTTACTTCTGCATTGCTGAAGTTAATTTCAGTATTAGTGCACACGTAACTAGAGTGTGTCTTGCTTCTCTGACCAATACTTCCTAGGCATCTTAAAGCTGTTATGTGATTTCATTACATATGTTTTTACTTTCTATCACTCTTTAAAACAGAATGATCCATACATGACGCAAATAGCAGTCAAACTAGTCTATAGTCATGATATCAGTAGGATCTAGATGTCATTTAGACCAGTGAGTGACTTTTTTTAGAGTATTTGTGGTTTGGGGATTTTTTTAACTTCACTGATACAATTTTTTGACTGAAAATATGGAACATACCCCTTTGCTGCTAGTGTGCGTATGTAAGATAAACCTTTTACAGTTTTCTATTCAAAGGAGGTGAAGCTTATGGTATTTGTGTCATGGGATTCGTGCCAGCATTTTTAAAGATTGTCATCTGCTGTTGACCCAGGAAGGGAGGAAGAAATGGATTTACATTGCAGCAAGAAAACTTTTTGTTAGACAGTTCATGTTTCTGGCTGTACAGATGATGAAGTACGGTGAAGAAACAGATTGCACTGAGACAGTGCAGAATATCCACGACTGGAGGCACTGAAGAACACATTGCACCAGCACCCAAGAGGGCTGGTGAGCTTGGGCCTGCTTCGAGCTTGGTACTGCCCTTGGTGGTCCTTGCCCAAGCACCTGCAGGCTCCTGCTGTGGGTGGGAAGACGGGTCTGAGGACCACCATGGAGATACGGGCACTCCTAGCAGCACTTTTAAGGGAGCATATGTGAGAAAGGTGAGGTTTTGTATGACTTTTTATTGAAGCTCAGGCTTTGTAAAGGCCACTGTTCCTGTCCTGCAGGCATGTTCGCCTACCACAAGGACTCGCACTGCCATTGGTTCAGCAGCTTTAAGTGTGATAACTATTCTGAATTCCGATTGGTTGGAGCTGTATCCTTTTATGTCCACTAGACGGTGCTAAACAAACAGCCATTCAATGAGTTGGTACGAGCATGAAATAAAGCATTGATTAAAGCTCATTCAGATGTTGTATATACAAGTGTGTTCCATTTTAAAGGTATAAAAAGAATGTCATTCAAGCAAGTGAACTAAAAATAGGAAGAAAATGGTGGTATGTGGTGCATTTTACAGTCAGAAAATACTAGAATTAAGATTAAACATGCAACTTTTTGTGTATAAGTTGTAATTAAGTTGTAAATTTTTATCTACGTACACCCTTACACCTCTGAGTTTCATTCAGTAAACATAAATGAGCCCATATGCATTAATATTTTAAGTCCCCATTGATCAGTGGGGTGTTGTTTTGTGGGGTTTTTTAACTGAATGGAAGCCACATGCTATTTTGAGCATAAGTTTATTTCCTAGGTTTTCTGTTGTGCTCATTTATGAAGTCCTCAGAAAAATGATTAATGATAATATATGCTTATAACTCCACTAAGATGAGATGATGATGTCCCCATTTTACTGATTGCAGTTGGACCAGATGATTGTTGTAGGTCTCTTCCAACTGAACTGTTCTAGTCTAGTGAGAAGCTGAATTGTGAACTGGATTCTTCTGAGTTTTGGTATCATTTCAAATTTCTTTCACAAGATACACTTAAATGTGCTAGCTGATGAGCTGTAGTGCCAGTACAGGTTGTCTTTATGCTTTTAGATTTATTTAAAAGAAAAATTGCTATATTGAAGTCTCTCTGGAATTTTTGGATTAAAAATATATATCTACAATTCTCTTTAAAAACTTTTTTTCATAACAATACTTTGGAACAATTTATTCTAGGAATGCTTGTGTAGAATATTATGGTGAGGATTCTCAAGTGTTCTGTCAATGTGCATCATGTGACCATTTTAACTACTACTTTTAAAAAACTGCATTTAAAATTATCAGTCAAAAAAAAGAAAGGTAAATAATTTCCATTGCTTCTGTTTGTTTAGCATGTATTGGAGTATGCTGAGTAAAGTCTTAAAATATTTTTTCCAAGTTACTTAAAATACTATCTATAATAAGGATGTGTGGGGTTTGCCCTTAACATTTGACACGTATAGCTTATGGGACTTGCTGTATATAATAGCATTACATTGGATATTCGTTTCCCACCTTGCTGTTACAAGAAATTATTGAGTCCTCCCATTGTTCCCTGTGATCACAACACACTTGTAGGCATCTGTGATGTCACATTAGGTGACCTGTTTCAGATTATGCCCGTAAGTATTATGTTTTTTAAAAGGCTAAATTACTGATTTTAAACCTGTTTTATTTATGTTTAATGCTTGGGTTATAAACTGTTTCAAAACAGCCTTTTTTCAGCACAGGTTGATAAAGTCTCCTTCTGTTGAAAACAGAAATTGTCCATGTTTTCTAGCATGGCAGAATTATTGTTGATCTATTTGAAGTTAGAATACCAAAATCCGATATGAGCATTCTAGACACTTTTTCCGTAGTAAAAAGAAAAATGTAACCATTTATACTGAAATAAAAATAAATAAATATATATACACACATATTAATTAAGCAGTGAGTTTTTCTTTGTGCACTCGTTCAGAACATACAGCTTTTTCCAAGATACCTTCTATATAAAGTAATGATTCTGGCATGTCCTTGCAAAGTACATCACTTAGTTTTGTAGATTTTTTAAAGAGTTTTTACTCATTTTGTAGGAACTGGCTCATGGACTAAGTGAACTTCTATCCTATGAAGGCAATGTCGAAGAGGATTTTTACTCAACCTTTCAGGTCATTGAATGCACAACTATAAGTGATTCTCATATTCATTCAGTAGTTTTTACCAATGTTTCTGCAACGGAGTGGCCCACTACTGTGTGATTGCTGATTGTTTAGAATATAACTGCATGGGCATTAAAGCTTGCTTCAAGACCAGTCTAGTCCTGGGGCATCAGGGCTTACAGAGACTGGCTCCATTACGGGGCTTTAAGCTGTTGTCCTCTGGCAGTGTAGACGGATCTGAATACTGGCTGCCAGGGTCGCATGGCCATCCACCAGTGCATTTCCAGCTCTTTGCTTGCTCTGACAACCATCACCTTGCAATTGGTGACCTGGTTTGTGGAATTCATCTGGCCGCAAAACAGTCCCTTTTCTGTCTAACCCAGAGGCTAGTCAAAGCCTACTCTGGTTATTTTATACGCTTTGTCCAGGAAATCGCACTTGAACAATAGCTTGTTCAAGTTACGGTAGTTTTGCCTGACCTGTATGTCTAACTGCTACTTCAGTGAAGAAAGCCTTTTTCATTTATTCATTGTTTTAGAACACATACTAGTTGGTGAAATTTCATGTTGGTTTATGTATGTGTATTGGACTAGTATTGACCTTTTTTTCCCTCAGCTTTGAATTACATTATTGTCAGACCATATGAGAATTTTTGTAAAGCAGGTACTTTAGAGTTCCTAGGTGAGCTACAGTGTGATGCTCCTAAATTGTTCTTTTCTATGAAAAACTCTGTGGCTCCAGAGCCTGCAGGTCAGTTTGATGTACCACTGTGTAAAAGGGTTAGTTTTTCTACTTTGAATACCAATTTCTTGAGCAATTTGTTGAAAATTGTGGTATTTAACTTTTAAAAACCCCACAACCCTCAGGGATTACAGGATGTGCTGAAGAGAGAGACATGAAATAATAAATACAAGCTTTGTAATTTGTGAGTATATGAATGTATTTTCCAGCATTGACCTTGACTCCTCTTTTTCTCCAGGTTTTTCAGGAAGAATTTGGTGTTATAAAATCTTACAACTTAAAGCCAAATGGAGATAAAATTCCAGTCACAAATCAGAATAGGAAAGGTACTTCAATATGTATCAACTACACATATTTGGTAGATTTAAGTTTGCCCCTTTTTTTCCTTCTTATAAACCTAGGTTTTCTTTAACAAAATGTGCAAATTAAATTACTGTAATCCTTTCTGTTATACCCACCAATTTAATAGCATCTAGAATGAAATGCATTCATTTTTCTTAGTTCAGTACAATTTGAGAGAGCACAACAAATGATTATTTAAAATTATTATGATGTAACAAAATAAAATGTTTTTCTTTTTTAGAATATGTGCAGCTCTATGTTGATTTTCTTCTCAACAAATCAATTTACAAACAATTTGCAGCTTTCTATTATGGATTTCATAGTGTCTGTGCTTCATATGCATTACTGGTAAGAATAAAATGAAACATAACTCTTCTGTTTCAAATATGTGACAATGACTTATCTAAATTAAATTACTCTGGATGATTTTAGGATTTGTGAAGAATCTTGATTAATCATGTAGTTGATTAATCCAACATAAGCAGAAGAAATTAAGCAGGTAATCAGCTGTGCTCTGTAGCATTCCATTGAAAACAGATAAATAAAGCTCCACAAGTTAGGTTTATCAGTATGCATTCACAGACACTTCTCAGGCTCCTGTGTGAATGTTTACAAGGATTCTCTGTATTCCCTACAGTTATGAGCAGCAGAGCAACTATGTCTGTATGCTCTTGAATGACTCCTCTGAAAACACCTATTACTTTTTGCGGGAAGAACACTCAATGAGGTTGAGATTGAACATTCTTCCATATTCAGTCCTGTTTGGCTGTTAGAATGCCTTTTGTAATTTACATCATCCAATGTGCAGTAAGAAGAGAAAGAAGAGGCAATTATAATTTGCATGAGATTTTCTTCATTCCTGTGAAATTAGCGAAGTATGACAGACTTGCAGCAAAGTGAGATGTGACTAACTGCAAGGAAGGTTCTGGAAGGAGATTAAAAATCCATTGAAATGCCGTGACATACTTACATGCAATTTAATGATGTTGTAGTAAATGAATAAGTAGGTTCTGCAGGTGTAAGTTTAGCAGTTGTTAAAACAGTTTATTGTTATATGTATTTGCTTTGCACAGCAGTGTGTACAACCAAGAGTGAAGTTCTGTCAGCCACTGCTACTCATCAACCTCCACTGGGACTTTTCAATGTAAATGAAATGGAAGTTGTAACCAAAATTGAGATCAAAACCCTCCCTCCGAATTCCATACATACAAACTTAATTTTCTTCCTGTCCCGTTTGTAATCTAATCAGATGACAAGCAAGTCAATATAATAAATGCAAGAATGAAAAAGAAGTGAGGAATGAAGGAAATACACTAAAATATGATGTTATCCAGTGATTTGCTTTTTACTATATATAGTAGTAAGAGATTCTTCACAGTATGAGGAATTAATTTTTCTATAAAACATTATGTATCTAGGTTATAGATTTATATTGAATGATACTCTGTTAGTTTTTCTATAATACGAAAAGAAACATTTAATTTGAATCTAGTAGCATCATTTCTCATCTTTAAAAAAAATTTAAATATTTTATCCTTAATTTCTGGCAGCTACTTCGTCCAGAAGAGGTTGAAATTCTTGTCTGTGGCAGTCCTGAACTGGATATGTCCGCTTTACAGAGAAGTACCCAATATGAGGGCTACCAAAAAACTGATCTTACTATACGGTAGGCTTAATTTTTTTCATTCTAATTACATTTTAAATTTAAATTTAAAAACATCATAGAATGGTAGACTGTTGGGATTAATCTCTTTAAGGATAATCTGAGAATGATTGAAGTTTTAAAAATGTATTTCCAAATAAGACAAAGGCACTATTAAATTATCTCTAAGTAGGAAGAGTTAGATCCTGTTGCTGAATACCTTTAAAAGGTTATGATCAGATTGAAATGGAGATAGCTTAAAAAGAGTAGCCTGAAATCCTGCGTAGTGAAATCTGAGTCTTTATTTTTATTAACCCATCTTCTAAGCATGCTTTTTCTCTTCCAATTCTATTTGATACTAAGGACATTTATATTAGGGAGTAGAAGGTATTTATATTTTTATAGAAAAGTGGGTTTGGGCATCATTTGACAAGACATCATTCCAAAATTCATAAAACATTGTAGTTGTCAAGTCCTTAGGAATTTATTTAACCTTGCAAATTAGGATACTACTGAGTAGACTTTTTTCTAGCATATAGATATATATATTCCTATATATAGTCCTATATATATATATATATATAGTCCTATATATTACATTAATTAAATTCTCAGTAAGTAATATACATTATGTAGTACTTGCAGTTGTATTATTATCCTTGTACTGTTTTGTCGTGAAATTGCATCTTACACTATTTTCTTCTCCCTCTGCCCGGAACATAGATACTTTTGGGATGTAGTACTTGGATTTTCTCTTGACCTGCAAAAGAAGCTGCTACATTTTGCCACAGGAAGTGATAGAGTACCTGTGGGAGGAATGGCTGATTTGAATTTCAAGATTTCAAAGAGTGAAACATCCACTAATTGGTAAGTAGTTTTCTGAGGTTTTAAATTTTTTTCTTATGTTAAGTATTTTCTGGATTATTAAAAATTTTTGTTAAATTATTTCATGAGAGCTCTTATCACTCTTGCATATCTTTTTAAAGAAGAGGAAACTAATGTATAAGAAAGAAACTGCATGGACTCCTTTAGTTTGTCTTCAAAATGTGATTATATCCATTAATTGATTGCATAAATTTTGCAGGTGACCATCTAATACAAAATTGATTCTCCAGTAAATGTTTACATTTGAGGCCAGGAATTCTTTATAGAGATTTTTTACATGTTTTCAATTCAAATAAATTATTTGTTTAATTGTTCCTAACATGACAGCTGAGCTAATGAAAATATACCATGAATCACCACGATTTTTTCTCAATTTGTTGAGTCTGTCATGTATAGCAGCCCCTGCAGTTGCAGAAAATGCTTATGTTCTTTCTTGATGGTCTAAATAAGAATTTTAACATGTATGGCTGAGAAGATGTAGCATTCCTTTAGGGTCTCTGGTGAATAAGTGTATGGCTGATACAGAGGTTGCTCAGAAGAAATAGGAACGAAGCAGCCTTGTAATTTCGTTGTGAAGGTTAAATTGTTCATGCCAAGTTTTTATGTTTCTGGTGGTGTTTTATTTTGTATTGAATTGACTTGAGAAATTCCACATACCTTCCAGCTAGTATTTTCCTTCTCAAGATTGGAGAAAGTCAGTTTAAATAATTTGGAAAGCTGTATAGAAAAGCTTACTGCTCTGAAGCTTACTGCTAAGCAGTAATTACTGGCTTGACCTAGATTCTCAGACATTTAGGGTAATCAAAATGCCTAAATGGAACTATATTTTTAAACTCAAAATTTTGTTGGGTTTTCTGTGGAGAGCTGAATTAAATGCGTAAACAAAATTAATCTGGGGGGGGGGTTAAATTTGGTTTATCTCATTCCTGTGGTATTTCTAATGCTTTATTCAATGAGCTAATTACTGGTTCCTGTAACATGTCAAAGGAACGTTAGGATCCAATGAAAAATGAAGAAAAATCAGTCAATGTTGAATCTCTGTTTAAGTTCATTCTCCTGTAAATTGTTCATTTTCTTAAAAGTGGAAAATGTATTTTTAAATAGTGTGCATTTTAAAATTATGTAGGTCTGTGTTTTGCAAGATAATTGTTGCAGTCAGACTGCCTGTGCAGAGATGAATGTAGACATGCTGGCATTGCATTGCCCACACAATAGGATCAAAAAATATAATAGCAATGAAAATTGCCAAATTAATATCTTGTTTCCCAACTTTCCAAATTCTGAAGCACATGACTCCAGTCTGATTAACGGATCTTTACTTGTTTAAAGGGTGGGGAAGGGAGAAGTCGCTTGAGTTTCCAGATCTGGGGGGATTCCACCCCCTTTCAAGAATGTTTGCTAATGACCAAAGGCCAAGCTGCTGCCATTCAAACGACTAAGGGCTTCAGTGAAAACAGAACTAGGGAGCTTTTGACTCACATACTAAAATTTAACTTTTAAGTGTCCAAGTTTTAGAAATTTTTCAGTGTGTTGGGTTAATTCCAAATGTCAGGTTGAGCTTCAGCTCATTGTCTTTTTCCTCTCTCCCCGCAAAGTAATCAGTTGTAGGACAAGTCTATATCCTCAGTGCTGTCCTGCATGTCACTTGAGAACATAAAGGGCAAGAAGATCCTGTAGCTTCTTATTGCCTGTGGCTGTGAGGCAGGATGTTAGTGGCATCTCATACTGGTGGCAAAACAAGGGCTTCCGCTACCGAAGAACAGTTCTCATCAAACTACTCCGTTCTATTAAGGAGCAGAGTTTCCACTGTTTCAGCCAGGCAATCTGAAGAGGTACCTGCAATATATACTTAAACTCAGCTCTCAGAAGAAACTTGCAACTGAAAGTGTGGGTATGGCTAAGACCAAACTTGTGAACTGTTGTTTTTCCAGGGCTTCAGTCAGCTCCTCAGTGCTCTGCACTGAGGCATATGTCTGTAAGGATGTATTTTTACTGAGTTCTGTATCCTTACAGTAACTGTGGTTCATCTAGGTGTCTCTATACCTACTGCAGGACCCACCTTCCTTCTTTATGTTGTGGATTCTGATTATATCCACATTTTGTATTTAGAGAAAAACTGGTTTTGAAGTCATGTGGTACCTGGAGTTTACAAAACCTGGAAGGAGATGTTTCTAACTTAAGGAAAAAAGAAAGGCGGGGAGGGAGTTGCAGGCAAACAAATTCACCTGAGGTGCATATGACCAACAGTGGTGTTATGTGTTCAACAGAACTTGAACCAACAACGTCATTAGGATAAATGTTCCTTTTACAGGTTTTCTTATTTAAGTAATGTTTAACTGAAAATGTGTAGGCAGTTGGCAGTGTTCTGCTTCTATTGTATTATTAAATGTGTTTTGTTGGGGGTTTTTTAATTTATTTTAGGTTACCTGTGGCCCATACCTGCTTCAACCAGCTTTGTCTCCCTCCTTACAAGAACAAGAAGGAACTGAAGCAAAAGTTGATCATTGGAATCTCAAATGCAGAGGGGTTTGGTCTAGAATAAAATGAAATACTTCAAGAACAGCATTTTTATGTAGCATTCACTCTCTTCTAATTGTGCCTTTAAGCTTTTTGTTATGTCTGTTGATACTGTGCCAGTCTTAGCCAACTTAATTTTTTTTTTAATTAAATATGAATTATATGTTTTTTCCTGAATGGCAATATGTTTACTGCTTGCTTTGCCACAGAAAGTAGCTTTCTTCATACAAAAAGCTAGTCTATTTGATAAACACAACCCAACTAATTTCTAAGTTATAGTTTGTTTCTGTTTTTTCTTAATAGCACTTTATCATTAATCATAATTCCTTTACATCGCAGGTATCCCACTGGGAGATAATATACAGAATATTTCTTTATTAGCTGATCCCAGTGGTAGAATGTTTTCAATTAACCTGAATAATAGAAAAAATATAACATACAGCATGTAGCCATATTTTCACAAAGGCAAATAGGAATTTTAGTCTTTATAAAATGTATGCAGTTTTAATATTCTGGTTTTCATTCTCAATGAAACAGGCTGTCTAAGAAGCATGTAAATAACTGCCTGTGAACAAATAGGGTTTTGATAGTGCCATTTACTGCTAAAAAATTATTTTTTATGAATAAGAGGTTTTAGATGTTCTATATTCAGCTTTTACACTTGACTGTACAAGAGCGTTAAAAGGTACTTTTTTCAGCTTGAGGGGATTCAAGTTCAAACTACAGGTATTAAGCAACTTGTATGTTCATTCTTTGACAGCAAACTAACCAGATCTACTGTAGCGTTATAGTAAACAAAACTAGATATTCAAAATAAATTCCACGTATGGTGAAATATTTCAGGAAAAGAATTAAATCCACAACACATGGAGAACTGATATAGTGTATCATGCTATCTTCTTTTTCCAGCAACTTTGTTGAAAGTCTTAAGTAAGCTGTGACAAAAGTCAATACAGTAACATTTCAGAAGAAAGTTGAAGGTTTGGTTAACTTGAAGGCCAGCATTTAAAGACAATGGTTTGTGGTTTTCACTGCATGAACTACATGAGAAGAATTCTTGGTATGCCTGCCCTGAGTTAGTAAATTAGGAGCTGGAAAATAAATTTGTTCTAAAATGCAGATGTAATTACAAGTCTGGGTTTTATTCATTGTATGGAAAGAATTTATCAGCATGCAGTATAGTATTTTTTTAAGATGAATAGCTACTGTGTGTTCTATAGATTTTTCTTTCAGCTGAATGAGGCCCAGATTGTTCAAGACACTTTGGCATCTGTCAGCTTTCCCCATTGACTTCTGCTGGGGCATGGATGCTTAGATATCTTGTAGTATCTGTACTCAATTACTTATTTGCAATACAAGTAAAATATTATATTATTCTTGTTTTCCCTGTCTGTATTATTTACATACAACCAACAGATTTACACATGATGAACAAACTAATCTGCCTAATCCGTAGTTTCAAAGCTGTTGTGGATTTTCTTCAGTAGCTAAGTGTAAATTTTATTTTATTCTATTTCCTACAGAAGGTACTGGTGATTTTACTGTTTTAGTAAAGCAGAGATAAATAGTAGGATATTTTAAAATATTTGGCACTGTATTCATTGTGCTCTCCTTGAAACCAGTAATAAAATTTCCATTTATTTAAGCCTGGAACAAAACTAGGTTAGCACAGAGAGTGTTAAAAGCAGCATTTCGAACCTGTGCATTTTACATTGTTTCTCCCAAATGGAGATTTTAAAATAAATCTTAATTTACAGGATTTCAGATGTTAAGAAATTAATTAAACTTTCACCATTGCACTGAATGAACAAGATAGCTTCAAGCAATGTCAAATTTCTAGCAGCTGAACGTGGATGTAGGTACAAAATCAGGAAACAAACACCTGCCCCTGTTCCCTTTTCTAAAATTGGATTTGTGGAAGGTTGTCTTAGGAATAAGTAGCTACACAGTTTATCTGAATGAAAACACGGCAAATTAGCCAAAATATTTTTTTATGGCTTAAGCCCACTTTTAATAACTATTTATCTATTATTGTTAAAATAAAAGCTTTATCTTCTTATTTTCACTGAATTGCACTTTGCCTTGGGTTTAGTTTTATTTATTGAAGCTTTTTTGATTTACTGTGTAATATTACCTCAGAATTCTAAAAAGGCTATTGTATTTGCATCAGTTTTTAAATAAGATTGTCATTCAATGACATTTTATATATTTCCTGATGTTGATAAATTAAATAGTAAATTTTGTATTTGTTAAATGAAAGCATTGCACTGTATTTATGAAATAAGCCTCTGATCATTTTAGAACTTTTCCTCAATGATGTTTTGTTGTTCTTTTGTCTTGCCTTGTAATCCAGCAAATCTTTTTTTATCTCCATCATTGTTTTGTACCGTACAAATGAAATCTGGTTTGTATAAACTTGTTCATTACTAAGTATCTATTTTTATGTATTAAAATTGTGCAGTCATTAAATCAAATATTTCAATTTCTGTCTTGTCTTGTTTAATTTCAGATTTTGATCTTAATGAGTTTTAAAATATGATCAACTTATCTGCTTTTGTCTTATTTTTCTTTTGAAAAGTTTTCTTTACAGTAACAGTTTCGCTAAAACATTGCATGGCTCACTGAAAAAGAAACTGAGTTTCAACTACCAGACATACACCCAGCAGTATATTCAATGTTTATAGTCAAAATTACAGGTGTTCTAGTGCGTGCCATGGTGTAATAATGCTGTAAAATAGCATGGATCCTGAACTTAATTTTCCTTGGTTTTTTATTTCATCAGTTGCAAGATTACTTGGAGGTACAAGGAGAGACAAAGCCAAGCTGTTGTATGTTTTATCTTTTTCTGACTAATTTTAACATTAAAATTGGGAGGGGCAGGTAACAAGAACATCATGCTTTCTCCTGGACACAGGTCCTGATCACAGGACTAATTAATACCTGACCAGATTCAAACTTGCTTCTTGTCTCCTTTGTACCACTCAAGTTACCTACAGGTGGCAGCAAAGATGAGGATTGAAACCACTTAATTAGATGTCAGACTTTCCTCTTAACTAACAGTAGATATTGTAAATACAATAATGAAGAAAAAAGTTATAAATGTATATCACAAATAATTTCAGAATCACAGAATCAGCGAATATAAATTGGCTTCTAGCAAGTTTGTGGAGGAGGGAGAAGCAGTTGCTTCTGTCTAGCATTGGGTTTTGAAAAAGTCTTCTCTTTCCATGGAGAGTTTTCTAATGTGTTATTGGGGTCAGTGAGAGACTGTGCCAAAGACTCAAAGAGAGGAGATTGATTGTTACTGATCTCTGAATAGTCAATAGCTCAAGACTGATACTTAGAAAGAGGTTAGAAAACCTAGCTTGCTTTGTCCTGCTCCAACTAGGGATCAGATGGCTAGTGCTGGGACTTAAAATTGAAATGCAGTATTTCCTTTTGATTTTTTGGCCAAAAGTGGTGAGATTCCTTCTCTGTAGTTGTAGTTGGTAGTGGTACTGGTTGACTTGCTCCAAAAGCAAATGCTGAATCTGTTGTTATTTTTCATAGCTGTGGTATTTAATATTCTTTCAGAATCCTTCCCTGAAAAAACTGAAATATCTTAAAGGTCTCTCAAAGCCTTTGTTTTCATGTCCTGACTGGCAGATTGTAAGAGCATTTGTTTTTCCTTCTAGAGCACCTAGTTCTTTTCCAATAAAATTTCTTCTTTTGTTTGGGTCAAGTAATTTTCCATTCTATTTGGATTTTTTTTTCTTTTTCTTCAGGATCTGTGCTGTTGTAAGTGTTGTTGAAGGTCCTTGCACTTTTAAAGATTCATAGTGTCTAGAAAAATAATAACAGGATGGCTTGGACTGCTACAGCTGTTTCACTTGTGTTAGAAATGTTCTAATTCATAGTCAGGTGGGTTTTGTTGTTAAATTAATGAGAACAAATGGGCCCCCAGAGATCTGCACCTTTCAAATTGTTAATTAAATTCGTATTAAAGTCTTTAAACTGCAATGGCTTTATGTAAAATATAACAGGGGAACAGGTATGGCAAGCGTTATTATAGTTTGATACAGTTAGTGTGTTCATAACTGTAGAATGTAGAATATTTGATTCAAAAATAATTTGTTTGAAGAACTACATTTAGGAAAGAACTCTGAGGTCAAGGAAGATGGAGAGATGTCTCTGAGGATCTGGTAGAGTAGTTGCTCATTAAATTCTTGAAGGGTGGGAGAAGTTCACATAAGTTGGGCAGTACCTAACATAAGTTCAGTTCTGGTTTCTTCTGCAGGGTTAAATGTTAAATAATACCTATACGTGTAAGAATAGAATATATACATTAAGGGATTTGGGTTTTTTTGTTTGTTTGTTTGTGGTTTGTTTGTTTGTTTGTTTGTTTATGTTCTACCACAGCAAGGCTTCGTTTACCGTTTTTCTTTTTGGCATCAATTTTTATTATTTGATATTTGTAGTGAGTGATGAATAGGTTTTTACTTTCTGATGCACTATTTTCTTCCCATGAGAGTTGTCCTAGATTATGTAGATGTATGATGGTCAGGTTTAATTTACGGGCTTCTTGTTTATATGGTGATTTAACTCTATAGCATGCTTTCATATTAACCGGGAGAAACGCATCTGTTCTCACAGAGTCCTTAGTATCTTTACGCTAGCATCTCTGGCTGCCACCACACTATGGATAATAACAATCCAGCCTCTGCTGGCCTCTTGTAGGCATTATCAGAACAGAACTATTTGTAACTATGTGTAAGTTAATTCAAACCATCTTGTCAATGAGTGAATTTACTCTATATACATTCAGTCTCTTTGCTGTAGCAGAGAGCTAGAATATTCATTTATTTTGCTATTCATTTCATGTCAGTAGCGAAGGGTGGGAACTGTGTTCTGTCCACTGGAAAATCAATCCAGCTGGATATAAAGTAGCCAAAGCACAGTCATTTTGCAGACAGTGTGGTTTAAACTCAAACATGCAAGTCTTGATTTTGGTTGTCTTGTAGTGATTTTATGTAACCTCACACACCGTATTTTCAAGGACTGTGGCGGTAGCATGTATACTGCTTGGGGGTTTTAATAGTTGCCCCTGATTAGTAGGAAGGAATGGGTAGATGGGCCAGTAACATATGCCACTGTGAGCAGAGAAGGCACTTAATTTTGTCATCTCACACATCTACTTTACAGAGGGATCTTTTCCCTAATCTTTCTGGATTCCAAGATGGAGGAATATCCCGCTCAGATTTTAAAATTCCCTGATAAGACATGTTCTGTGAAACTAAATGCATCATACTGATTCTTAAACATTTCCCTTCATTAGTAGAAAAATTGATTAAACATGGCAGATAAATGACCTATGTAAAATAGAGATGAGCACAGGAAAAATTTGGTTAGTAGCAGAAGAGGAAAATCTACTTTCTTATACAGTAGTTCTATAGAATTGCTTTTGAGTTGCAGAAATCTAATTTTATTCCCTTAACTGATGAGGTTTAATTATTCTAGAGAATAATAGAGAGTTTAAGAGCTGAAATTATTTTTCTTTAATTCAATCACCATGTTAGATTAAGGTAAAACTTGGGTAAACTGTAATATTTTCCCATGTGTGCCTCTGTATAGTGCTTACTGCATTGTCTAATTGTACTGAAATCAATAAAATGTTCTGCAGCACTTTTCTTTCAGAACTCTAACTTTTGTGGCAATTTTTACAGTGAAAGAAAAGTTTTCCCAAGCATGGAAAGCACTTGGTATTCGTTCAAACTGAAGCTTTTAAAGTAATAACGTAATTTGTTTCTGTTGCATATAAACAATCTCATTGTATTTTGGTTTGGGTGGTTTTGTTTTAGGATTCAGAATCTATTCAATATCCTATTTCTGTGTATTGATTGAAATGCATTAAGCAATTATCTCAAGTGGCACATTCTGGAAGGTGAAAACTCTTTGCAGTAGCCTGTGCTGCTGGAGGTGACTATAAATCTGTGAAGAGGATTCCAAGTTAATAATTTCTTACTTTGCTCTATTAGTTGCCAGATAGGGGCTGAAATCTCCTGTGGTGTTACAACCAAGCTGTGTTTGAATTACCTAAGGGATGTTTGCTTTCATCCTGTTGATCATCTCCTAGCCCATGCTTGCCCAGTTTCTACTGGTGCTGGGTTTCACATGCTTACAGATTTTTTTAAATGTATTTCTTACACTGAAATATTCAATACCCATGAATTCTTCCTTTCAAAAAGTGAACTCTCTTTCTTCAATAGTCTATGATGTTGGCCAAGAACTCACAGGTACAGAACTAAAATCTCAATGAAGTTAGTTTAGAAGACCCAGTTTTATTTTCCTATACTTGATTTTAAGAGTTAAACATCATCCTATAATCATAGCTGTCGCAGGCAGCATCAACTTAGCTATGCTGACAGCTGTGTCTTCTGTTCCTCACTCCCTGTTTTTTTGTGTAAACTACTGTAAGCATTTAACCAAAATGTGAGAGATGCAATAGGAGTAAGTTTTTATATTAAAGTGATAGTGTTGGAATTTTTGGAGCTCTTTGCTTGATTTCCCATCCCCATGTCCTAGCTGTTATGTTTTTCATTTGTGACTGTTTGCAATGGGTACACTGCAATTGTGAATCTGAAGGTGCAATTTCTTGCATTGTTTTTCATATTGTTAGTTTTTCAGAAGAAAAAATGAACTTCCTGGGTTTCCCTTCCTTGTCTCTGGGGCACCAACTGATGCATCAAGGCTTTTATATTTTATGGTGCAAAGGTATTCTTGATTTATCTTTTGCCCTTGAGCTTCTTCTCAATTTATTTGTTGCTTACTTTATTAGTAGAGCTTATTAATTATATAGGACATAAGCACAGATGCTATGCTTAATCATGCATTCAGTTAGCATTTTCATACTTGTAGGTGTACACTGAAGAAGAAATTACTCCCTTCACGCAGCACAACCAATCCCTGGCTAATTTCTGTCATAGCTGCAGTTCTTTGCATAGTGATACTGCCTTTCACTATGTTCCAAGATCTCCTGTCATTCAAAATAAAACAGATATGTAATTGTAGAATGATAAAGAAATGGAAGCATTCACTCTGAATTTCCCTAGATTAGGAAATCATCCCTTAGGCTATTTGTGACAAATTTTTTTCTCCTGTTTTTTTTAATGAGACCTGTTTTTATTTTGTATTTTCTCAGGACATAGTGTAATTTAGGGGAATTTTACAGACACTTTAGAACTGAGTTGTCACTTATATGGATGAATTATTTGGCTAGCTCTCTTGTCAGTCCTTATACTAGCTACATGCAATGTCAATCCTCTATTTGCAGTGCATTTTCATAAATCAAAGTGATTCTAATATTAATGAAGAACACATAGATAAAGTTGCTGAGAAAGGATAATGAGTTGTTGTGTGTCTAGGGTGCAACTTGTAAATGTGTCTTTGCCTCTTCAAAAAAAAAAACAACAGCTGATTAAAAACAATGGTTCGAGGTGGTAGCAGGGAGGAAGCATAGAGAGTTGCTATGCTTCATCTCTCATTACTGAGGAGCTACACAGAGGCTACGTACCAAAGACAACCTGTCTGGGAGAAAAATCCCTGTGGGATAACACTACGAGTTTCAGAGCAGTCATTGTAATTTTTCCTCCTCTTCCTTTTTCTAGCGATTAGCTTATTATTTTAATTACCTTGGGGATGTTTGCTTTTTTCCTATTGATCTTGTCATAGCCCATGCTTACCTAATTTCTACTAGTGATGGGTTTCACATGCTTTCAGATTGTCAGAATTCAGATTTAAATTGAGCAGTCGAGCTCCACTTGAGCAAGAAGCCAAGACTTGTGTTGGACTATATGAAATCCCGCCCTACTTGATGATCTTTAGAAGGCTAAAGACTTAACAATATCTATCTCAAGTCTGCCTAGATGGACCCGTTTTTAACCAAGCCTGATTCCAGTGCTAGTGGGAGATCTTGGTGTTTGCTCAGCTTCTGCCACAGACTGCTTGCTGCAGCAGAGCCTGCTGCCTGGGGCTTATTTAGCACGCTTTATTTAGCAGCACTGGGCCAGGGGCGTAGCAAAGCTGGCTGCCTGTTCGCAGAGGCGGCTGCCCTTCGCTTCAGCTCTCTAAATGCTTCTCAGTTTTTCGCCTTGGAGTCATTACCACTTGTTAATGTCAGCAAGTCAGTGAAGGCTAGATCCCAGCTGAAGCTCACTGAACATCTTGCCTCTGTATTCCATGGTTGATTTTCCAACCTTGTTAAAACAAGTTTTGCTAGAAATTGGTAAGCGGAGGTGAGCAAAGAAATTTGAAATGTAGGTTTATTACCAAATTGATAGGATTAGTAGGTCAAATACAAGTCATTTCTTTTGAAGAAAATAATTATGGAGAAAAAAATAAACCTATCTGCCTTTTTTAGGTTTCACTTGTTCATGCTTTTTAGTATGTGGACATACGGCTGTCCTGAGAATGTCGTAAATGCAAAATCCTGATGTGCTAAATTTCTGCAACTAGCATTCTTCTTTAATTAGGTGCCTGTAGGTCTCTGTGTGATGACTTCACTCAATTTGCACCCCAGTGTCTTTTCAGCTCGGGGGTCAAAGGAGAAAACCAAGAAGCAGGAGATTCTTGTGTTTTGGACAGATCAGACACAACTAGCGGGTTGTCAGCCGTGTGGTTCGTGACTTTTTTTTAATCTTTTTAAATCAAGGCAGTTTTGGAAGTGTGCAGTGTTGATATCATAGCTTCATTTGTCTTAATTATAGCAGATTAAAAGACAAAACATCTGCAGCAAACACTATCTTAGAGCTTTTTGTTAGTCAGTAATACCAAAGAATTTTTCACATAGCTTATTGAACCTAAAAGCAGTGATATAAAAAGAATGTGGAAGTGTATTGCTTAGATCAGAGCTTCATCAAAATTATTGAAATTACTAGTCCAAAGCAGCTAAAGAAAGATGTCATATTATCTCAACATATGGTACATTCTGGGCATTATATGTCCATTATAGCTTGTAAAAATGAGTAACAGCCTTTCCAGTCTCCCTCAACTACTTTTTTAGCATAGGCAGATTGTCAAGAGAGAACCACAGAAAACGCTGAACCACACATTGGCAACTTGCGTATAATGAAAAAAGGTTTATTTATTTTTGCGTATTGAAGGGTGGGGCTTGGGGGGATTTTTTTGTTTTGGTGGTTTTGTTGGTGGGGTTCCCAGACTGCCCACAAGCAGAGCACAGGATGCCTTTGGCTGAAGGGAATTAAAAAACAAGAGGTAACTCTAGGGCAATGTTCTAGTTTGTAACTACTCCCTACCTTCAGTATTACATCTAGCCAGTACTTTAAGTGCTTATTTCACTAATAACTTAGTTTTATAGCAAAGGTGTCTGATTTTTGCAGCAAGATAAACTAATATACATCAGAAACTAAATTTTATAAATAGAGCATCCATAAAATACAGCTACAGGGGTTTGCATACTTACAGCTGTTCAAACCTATAGCATTCCCCCCTTGTGCCTTCAGAACCTACCTGAGGTTTGTTTGATCCAAAATTGCTGCTAAAATATTAACTGCTAATTTCAGCTCATGCATTTTGTGGGAAGAAACATTCGATTTACAAAGTGAGGGAGGTGTCATGCCTTTCAATGCTTTCCATTCAACACTCAGGTGGTCAGAGCATCTACTGGTGATAGGGAGAATTGGCATTCGGGTCTTCTGAGGGCAGGATTGGAACTCGTGTTGCCTGTAGCCCATGAGGTCCTAAATCTGTGGTTTGCATCAGGCAGATGGAGCCTGGCCCCCTCGTACTGGAGGTGAATGCACTGGGTCAGTCAGAGCGAGCTGTGTTCTCCCACCATCGTGAATGCTGTATGAGCTCTAGCTTTTAACTTCTGTGGTTGCTCTTGTTAAACATCTCCATGTGGAATAAAAGCTTCGTTTCTGATTCAGTGGGAACCAGGGCCTTCTGCTTCCTCACCTCAGGAAAATAAAATAGCTCCCACTTGCACTTTAATCTTGTTTTGATCTCAATCTTTGTTTTCTGAAAATGTTTTCGTTTGGTGACTAAACCAAAATATCAGTCATGCTCTGGAGTCACGCCTGAAACCCTCCCTCCTGCTCACAAGGCAGGCGTGACCTCAGAGGAGGACAGAAGGGGCTGAGAACGGGAAAGCATTCGGCAAAGCGGGGTAAGTCTAATAACGAAAGTGCCACCATTCTCCATGTCTCGGTATGAAACTTTCCTGAACAATGTGCAAAAATAACAAGCCAGAAAGATCTTACTGGCTGAAAAGACAGAGAATACTGTGAAAGCCATCACAGTAAATTGTTCAGTTATTACATAGCGCTAACTTCTTTTTTTATTATCAAACTCAGAAAATGACATCTTTTATTGTAATATCAACACTGTATTCTTTGGGCTGTACTTAGCTGTTTATATAACATCATAAACATTCAAACGAGGCCTTGCCTGGCCTCTGAACTATTGAAGGGATTCTTTTCTCTGGGGAAACTGCCTCTCTCCGGGTGGACTGGTGTAGAGTCAGGCTTTGAGCTGGATAGCCACTAAGTGGAGCAGGCAGGGAGCCTCTGGGTCCCAGACTCAGTTGCCCTTCGCATCAGGTGCGGGGTTTAGTTCCTGGTGCCAGTTTATTTGCACACATTTTCTTGTGTGAGAGCAAGAGACCTTATCACCACTTCTTACTGCTATTTTTCAATATTCCAGTCTGCGTCCCCCACTGTGGATGGTAATTCTGTGTGAACAAGTGCAATTTAAGGCATCCTAAAATTTCCGCTTCTATAGCATATAGAGAGATTTGTAAATGTAATTTTCTTAGCAGGTGTTTGCAGAAGCCATACCAGCTAGTGGATACTTATGAATGCTTTCTAGGCTGTTTCTTCTGCAAAACTCTGTTCTAGATTGCAGAAAATTAAAGAAAGAAGTTTAACTGTTCAGTTTGGTGTACGTTTTTTGCAGATTTTGTTAGTAGAAAAACCTTTACACTTCAAGTGCGGGAGGAGAGCATGCCTATGGCATTTTGAAATTATTTTCATGACAGAACAACAGAGCATTTTGCACAAAATTGTGTACAGGATTGAACCCAACCTGGATTTCCTGACTTCTGCTTCTCTGTTCTAGTTATTAGCTGTTTCTTTCATGTAGATAAATGAAATATAGACATTTTTGAAGAATACTGTATTGGAAAATATGCACTTGGAGTTGCCATGAAACTTCGAATTTTTAACATGCCTTTTAAGCTGAAAAGAATCCATTTTGATTATAAAGCCTCAAGCAGTTTTGCAGAGATAAGTGTTGAAAATGCTGTGTCATTTGCATTATGAAGCATATCGTGTTGAAGTCCTTATTCAAGCCCATGAAAACGCTCACTGATTTCAGCAGACTTTGGATGGATCCCATATTTGCCAACTTGTAAAAATGCTGTCAACATGGAACTCAAGTTTTGACTATAGAAATTTCAGTTTGCCAACCTGATTGGCAAAGACTTTAATACAACTATTTATATGCTTACTAGTTTACAAAATATGTTCCCCAGACTTAACAACTTGATCATTCATTTTTTCCTTATTTATGAAAATCCTAACTTTGTGATTCGAATTGCAATCTGCATGATGAAAATGCATTTTTTAAGCTTTAATTTCTAATATTTTCCCTCTTTATCATGCTTGGATGTTTTGTGACTGTTTATAACTGAAGCATAGAGCACGCCAGAAACACCTAAAGCCCTCTGAATATTCCTAAATTGCCTTATTGTTAAGTTACTTCTTAGAATACCCTTGAAACACAATACCGTCAGTTTTAATTGAGGAGGTATTTGTTTTCAGATATCAGAAGGTAAATAGTGTTCCTGAAGGTTTTCCCACCTGCCTTGAAGTACTACTACACCAAATACTATGTCTTTTTCAAGGGACCTCTCATTCTTTAATGAACTGATTTTTGTCAAGAGAAGTAAAATAGATTGAAATGCTCTTATAACTCTCCAGTCTGAGGGGTAGGGATTATAGTCAGCTTCCGGAACACTGTGGTTCTGAATATACTAAGGAGAAAAATCATCAACAAAAAGAAAAACAGCATGAGCAATTGTGCGCCTGTTTCCTATGGGTATTTATCCAGCATGTATTTAAACTTTTTTACATACATCCTATTCAGTAAGAATTAATAGTACCATAAATTAGCTGCTCCAGTTCTATGTTTGGGCTCAAATTGTGCCTAATCACTTTCTGATATAATTCCCTTATCTCCAGATGAAATTCTGCCCAAGGTGAGTTTGACCATTTCCTAACACGAACTCTGCATCGCTGTCTTCTGCGCAGTTACCGTGAGGGTGCCGCTGCTGCAGTGTACAGACCCAGTCGCTAATCTTCAGGGCAATAACTCCCATACAAACGCTATCTTCCAAAACTGTTGACTACCTTTGAATGTTTAAACTTTTGAATGATCAGGCTGAATTAATAAACTAAATCAATGTCCAGAATGTGTAACCTTTGCAGTTTCTGCAGGTACGTGTTTGTATTGGTATCTCAGCATGGACTGGTGTAACTCATCACTTTTAAATTCATCAAAATCATATTTTGTAAATACTTCTAATACAAAACAAGACAACTTCTCCAGTCTAATTTGTTTTTATTTATTCTGAATTGTCCACTAACCACTCAGTTTGTTGCTCTTTTTTCCCCTCTTTTTTAATAGGAGATAAGGTGTTTGCCAGTTGTCCTTTAAAGTCGTTGAAGAACTTTGACTCTGTCCAAGGCAAGAAATGCTGTTGATAGGTTGACATGGAGTTCATGGGGGGAGCTTGCTCGTGTCACCTATGTTGTCAGCACCAAAAGCTGTGATTCACCACCTTAGCAGAAAGACAGCTATTTAAATAAGCAGAGCCATCCGCCATCCTAAAGATGCGAGTTCAGGCTGGGCAAGAATCCATCCCAAGCTTTTATCTCCACATTAAATCCTCATTCTAGTGTGAAGGAGTGTTTGCTCAGAAGAGTGTTGACAGTTAAGATGGAAAAAAAAAAATAAAATCTGTGCTTAAAAACCGAAAGGATTTCATCTACAGAAACATAGGCAGTCTTGCATTATAAATTTTTAAATCACTGTTAAATGTTTTCTTTTCCATTATCTAAGACCAATTCACTGCCTAATTACCTCATCTTTTAAGTATACTTAATGCATTCTTGAAACACAGTAGAGATTCCACTGAAGGTTGGGATTTGTGCATTACAGACATCAGACTGCTTCTAGTACAGAGCACCCCGGTATCTCTGGCACCCACTGTATAAAGACGGGTTCGTGGGCTCTGCCCCCCCGGCCCGCAGGAGGTCTGGGCCATCAGCAGGAGCCTTCTCCTGGCAGAGGGCTGCCCCTTCAGTCCCCGTCCCACGGGTGACTCCCTCGGCAGTGCTGCTGCGCTCCTCTGAGTCTTCTGGCAACCGCCTGCAGGGGAAGGGACAGAGGTGCCCCACCGTCGCTGCTCCGGCACGGAGCCAAAACCTGCTTGTCAGCTGGATTGGATTTGCAGCTGAAGGAGCAACCTCTTGTGCCAAGGCTATCGGCCTGCCCTCTCGGTAACAAGGCTCTGTGAGTAGTGTCTTAGGGTGACTTGGCAATCAGCGGGCACGCTTTAGGCAAATGAAATGCTATTTCAGACTTTTCTTGAAGCACCTTTCCAATATTCCCACCATCACGGCTTATTGCAGGCGCTTCTCTTAAAGGCTAGCACAACAGCTTACAATGAGATGGGGAATAAAGTGAAGCAAACTCCATTTTATGTTCTTTTTACCTAAAATTTCTTGCTCTCTGAATTTAGATTCACATTAGGTCTTGGCTCTGACAGCAACTACTCCTGAGCCTCCCAATGAGCGATGTGTATTTGGCTGAGCCCACTCACCAGGGTTCACATGCTTTTTCTTCCTGCAGCAGCAGGACTTCCTGAGCAAGCACAGACAAATAAGGAGGAAAATGGCAGAAAAGGTAAATTACAAGGTAGTTACTCTTTTCTTTCCCTGTGTATTCCCAAGTCCTGTATTGTTACCCATTCAGTAAGACCATGAGTGACCACAGGATTCAGAAGAATACAAAAGCCAACTCATCTATCAGGTGCCAGGAAATAATAATGAAAAAAAAAGCAAACAAAAAAAACCAAACCACCAAATGGAAATGGCTAATCTGCCACATCAGCCACAACACATCGTAGGAGCCTGCTCACCCCTCTGTTGCCAATTTACTGCTGTAGAGCAAAGCGTCAGCATCTTGAGCAGCCCATGGCAAGAGGCAGCATTTCATGTAAATCATAAGGTCTTGGATATAGCAATAACTACGCAAGGATTTCATTAGCAAAGCCTGTCCTGTTTCCCTAAGGCTGGTCATTGTAGCAGACTTGCTAATAAATCTGATCTGAAAGCTATGTATCTGATGCTAAATTATCCTTTCCTAAGCCCTTTTCCAACCTCCACAAACTTTCTGCAAAACCCAGATGGGGATCTAACTGCTGTTCTGCTTTTTCAAGCTTGCCTCAGGATTAGCATTATAGAAATCAAATAGGGAGGTAATGAAAATACATCTTCCTGGCAGGGTACGTGCTCTGGGGGAAAGTCAGTTAATGCAGAGATTAAATTCAAAGCTGATACATGCATGATAAGTCTGGATAATATGATTTGCAAAATGATACCGTACTTTAGACTCAGGCTCTGATACCTTTCGTGTGCCTGCCTTCTCTGGGAGAGGAGTCTCTTGTGGACCACTGAGATGCCAAAGTCCTTCTTTCCAGCAACCACACGCTGTATGTGACTGTCAACCAAAGCTGGTAAAGCATCTATTTGTTTAAAACCTACATAGTAGGCTATCAAATTCACTGGTATTTTGGGACTGACAACTGCTTGCTAATGTCTCTAATACTTCTACTGCAGCTGGCATTTATATGAATAAAGATACAAATCTAGCTCTGAATTTAACTCATTTCATGCTGTGACCAAAAAATATGTTTGTGGGAACTTAGTATGACAATGTGCATTCACATTACATGATATATCAGTTATGTGGGTAGCCTGGAAAAAAAAATGTTCTAAGGTGTGTTTATTGGGCAAACCTCTGAAGATACAAAAGTAATAATCTTTGCCATCTTGCAGTACTTCACTGAAGTGCGTTTGTAAGGTAGCAAAATAATATGTTTTTATAGAGCTGTTCAATTATAACAACAATAGTGAACTTAGTTAAAGGTGAACTCTCTCATTCAAGTATGAAATTGCTGATTTGCGGAAGGAAGTAATTTCCTTGGCAATCTTTACATAAGGTCCAAATGGTCATTTAATGCTTTATAACTGGACTTTTCAGGCTTGCTGCAGAAGTCTCTAGCAGGAATACAGGTCTTGATGGAAAGAACAAGTAATAATTCTTGATAAAATTCTGCAGACTTATTAGCATTTCTGTGGGACTTTTGCATCACCTAGAGCAGGCAGCAGCTGGCACCCAGGCACAGCCCTGCAGGCCCTGGGCAGCAGACAGGACCTGTTGGACATGGAGCGTGGCTCTGGGTAGGGCTCGGTGGCTCCACGCTATCCCTCCCTGCTAGCCAGCAGACACAGCAGCAGCCCACCCAAGCCTGGGGGCACTGAGCTGCACCCGGCGGGACCGCAACTAATGCTAACTCAGGTTTCGGCAGCCTCACCAGCATCCCACGGACCTGCTCCAGTTCCTGTTTAGCTGGTGAGCAGACCCACAGCTCCTCGTGCAGTTGTCACGCCCAGCACCCGCAGACCCCACACAGCAGCACCCATCCACCCTCGCTAGAGCATGGGGACCCTTTAGGTCTGTCCTTCCCCAGGGATTCGTCCCAACCTCATCAATATTCCAGTCACTCTCCCGTAGCCTTTCCCAAAGCTCCAGTGAGGCTCTTCTCATCAAAAAGCCCATCTCACTGCAGCTCCCAGGTAACTCCTCCAGTCAACGCCTGTGTAAATGGAGGCAGCCACAGCTATCTCTCTCTAATAAGGTGAACATGATTATTCTGCTTTTTGGATTTAGTACAGCCAACTCATTCCCTGAGCTACATAGTTTGTAAGCGACATTAATTTTGTAAGCATCAGTATGCTTCATTATCGCTCTGTTTTGAAAGTAAATAGCCTTTACCTGGGAATTATGGTATGTTGTCGATTTTCTCTCCTGAGGCTGCAACAAGATTGGAAACTATTGACCCTACAGTAAATCAGATAATCTCCCTAGGCTTCCATTTCCCCATATGAAAAAGTGGGAGCAATGCAGAATTTTAGTAAAAGCTCTGGATACTGAAGGACACCAGACAGTGGAGACCTGTAGAAGTTGCCCTGTCGCTTGCTGAGTAACCTCACCAGAGTTAAATTTCCTCAAAAACATTACCTCTGGATGCAAATTATTATTTGTTTTAAGAATGTATATGTACCTAAAAGGAATGATAATACACTGAGTAGAATGAAGATAATTCTGGACTTAGAACAAACATAGCTGAGCTTTCAGCTAGGGTGAGAGTCTTGATGCCAGAATAAACACACTTTAGTTTTTCTTTGGCCTTCCTTTGGAAAAACTAGCTATGCACACAGAGCTGCCAACTTCTGTTGGCTGAGTTGACACACTTCTTACAAATACAGATTTAGCCCAGCCAGTGATTACAATAGTCTTTCTTTGACTTTATATGGTTGTTTCATATTTCTCTGCCTCTAGCTCAGCCTACTCCCAATTATGTCTTCATAGATGAAGAAACAAGGTTTGTGTTTCTGGGCATCCTTTGCAGTTTCTTAAAATAGTGTGGCACTGACGCTTTTGTGCTTAAGGGGTGCTAAACCCATGACTCCTAGTCAGTTGTTGAAAGCTAATAGCGTCAATAAAGAATGATGCTGAATAAGTATTAGAGAGGCACCCTTTTCATCCCAAGAAATATGTTGTTCTTGATCATTCTCCCCTAAGATTGATCCATGTTCAGCTTTTTTAAAAGTGTTCTTAAATAAGCAGCAGACTTTATTTACCCATGGAATAATTCTTTGTCCAAATATTCACCATATTTAAGCAGAAGGGTGTTCCTGTTCCCCAAAGAAACTGTTTTCTCCAGGACATGGTCTATTAGCATTGCATTAGCAGAACAAGTCTGGAAGCTGGAACACACATCTCTGTGCTACTGACTTTTCTCTTTACCTAGGACAAACAGAAATGCAAAATGGTATGTGACTATTAAGCCATATGCAACGACTCCCGATGACCCTTGATTTCCACTCTGTGCAATGACAAGTACCACTAAACATTGCTTTTTTTTTTCTCCAGGGTCAGAAGTTCAGTGTTTACCCCCTCTTTGTCAGATGCAATAGATGGAAGGGGAGGTACAGGCAAGCAGAAGGAACAACAAAAACAGGTGAGAAAAAGTATTGGGAAATGTTAATGTAATGTAAGCAGTACCAGTATTTGTTACCAGCATATTCTGCTTACAGTAATAGACTGTTACTTTTTCCATCCTGATAATATCAGTGTGGTCCCAGTCCAGTGCCCATGAAAAGACTCTTTTCAGTGCGCTTAGAATGAATCCAAACCAGGGTAACACAAGGAAGACACATATCATTACATACTATGCATATTTGTCTGGCATGTGTTAGATTTTCTTTTTTATCAGTTCTAAAGACTGTAGTACTTTCAAAAGCTTCTTTTTGTGGTATTTTCCTATTTCAGGTATATTTTACACAATATTATCTAAGCTGAAGTCCATTGAAAATCTGGATGCATTCTTATAACTCACAATCACCTTTAAAATCCAAGACAAATTAGTCAGGAAGTAAGAGCAAAATAATATACTGGCCAAAGTAAAGAATTAAAATCCTCTGGATTGGAAACACTTTCTTCATGGCAAGCACTACCTTGCCCTCTTTTATTTTAGAGGTCAGTACAGGCAAGTACATAGTTTGTATAGCAAGAAAGTGCAGCCAATCTCTCTCTATTTGATGGTGGTTTTCTGCTATAAACCACCATTATCTCAGGAGGCTGTTTTGTTTCTTCATGGGAAGCTTTACAGAGGGCAACTAGGATAATGTCCTGAGTCTACAAGAGTCAGCATAACACCACCACAAATTTCCAGCCGGCCTCAACCTTCGTTATTCCTGGGTCAAAGCGAGGGGCTGGGGTGCCAGGAGTGTTGCTCTCATTCCTTTTTACCAAATTGCCTTTTGTCTGCCACCGCTTCCTTACCGCAACAGCCTTTCTTTCTCTTCAACGACAACTGGTAAGGTGCGGTCAGGCTTGCGCTGTCTGGCATCCCACTTGCCACAGCCCCAGCACTGCTGCTAGGATCGTTAACGCCACTGAAATTCCCTCTCTGTAGTCACAAAATTCCTGAAAGAGGGTTTAACAGAACCAGAAAACAATGCGGGCAAAGGCAGCAAAGGGCAGGCAAGCTTGGGGATGTTTGGGGAAGAAAATCGTGAAGCTGCTTCAAAAGAGGAAAGCTGCAGCCAGGGAAGAGTCCAGCTCCAGGGTACAGCTGCTGCTTAGCAGGAGATCACCTGGACTTTCCATATTGCCTGTTTGCACCAGATTTCTATGCTTTCCATACCCTGGGTGACTAGGGGAAAGGAAAGAGAGACACCATGAACCAGAAGTGATGTGTGAGCAGGTTGGCTCAGCTCAGAATCAGGTGTTTCCACCTGGTGAAAGCAAGGACGTTTTGATACCAAAGGTATGGCACAGGTACTCCCAGCTGGCTTGTCTTTGCCTGAAATGGCTGAGCATTTGCCCACGTTCTGTCTTTTCCTTTTTTTCAGCAATATCCATTTACCTCACATTAAAGTATACAAAATATCTCATTTAGATAACGTAAACCTTATCAACATGTTATCTTTTCAACACAGTCAGCTAATCCCAGTCAAAGCTACTGGAATAAGACACAGTAATTTCTAACCATACAAATTATGCAGGATGAGGCTTTTGGCCAAGGAAACAAAAACACCTCATACAGTTTTCTTATTCCTAACACCTCAGGAACAATCAGTTAAGGCATTTGCTCTTGGATGGCAAACAGCTGCCTCTGTTCACTTAACCGGTAGGACTAAGAGCTCTGACCAGACTTAGAGTCAACAGAGAGATTCTGACTGGCATCCTTCAAAATTCAGGGGTGCATTGATGGGCTGCATTTGGAAGAGCCATATCACTCAACTTCTGTGCTTTGTGTTTGTGGTGGTGTGGATCCTCTCTGTGTCTGAGTTCATACCACAGCTGTGTACCTCTGGGATATAAATATTTAGTGGTAAAAGTGAAAAATTACTATGTAGCGTAACTACCCAGGGTTGGCTTCAGTTCCAGTGTTGGTGGATGAGACCTGCGTGGTTGCATCACGTGAACAGGGTTGTATGCAACACCAGGCAGCACTTCAGCTGTTTGCAAGTGAGTCTGTGTTTTCTGTACCTGGAAAGTGCATCGATTTGTTCGCATACCAGCTTTCTGGAAAACTCTGGCTACCTGACCTCATGGCTCTTATCAAAATAATTTTAATATATCAGCTCTGAGAATTATATATTTTCCTGCATTTGCTATGAATGTTTTAAACAACATACACACATTTTTGCAAAACAAAATCTGCCTTTTTTTTTTTTTTTACTGTTCTTTGAGATTAGAAAAACTAAACAGATTCTTGTGGCACTGAAATGACAATAGGACTGCCTGTCAGTTAATGAGTCCCAGGACATTTCCATATTTAATAGCTAGTAGGTATGAAGATAGAATGAAAGCCACTTTGATTGCTTTTTTGGCATTATTACCTTTAAAAAAGTTTAAATACTTGCTTAGAGGCCAATTGAAACGCTTGCTTGGGGAGGCAGGAGAGGAAGGGAAGACCTCTAGTTCATGACATTGTTTTAGTTCATTAAACTGCAGAGTGTTTACATTTTTGTTTGCTAAATGTAGAAACAGCCCATCTCTTGCAGCTGAGAGTGGCATGTGGGAAAGCATGTTGAAATACAAAAAGCAGAGAGTAAAGGAATGGCTTATTAAGCTGCAGCAGGGTTGTCCTGTATGTTTCAGAAAAACATTAGTAGGAGAACGTATTCTAAAATATATTAAGAAAAAGAAGAATCTCACATTTCATAAGCATTTTGTGTTGTTCATATATGGCACATAATTTTGTGTATCTGTTGTTATTTCTCCCATAACCAGAAAAGCCATCTCTGCTTTCTGCTGCAGTAACATGAATGCTGGAGTGGCCACAACAAAGGCTTATGGCTTTATTAGTATTTCCTCACATGCCTACATTAGTTCTTTAAGTGTCATATCACAAAATCCAAGTTTACATCTGTTACTGAACAGGGCAGGTGGAATTGAAGCACTGTGTGTGTGCTGACACGCTTTGGTGGTTAGGGGCAATTTTACTGAAAGCAGAGGTTCTTTGGTCTGCTGGAAGTTTGCTTCGTGGCATCTCCAACATGGAGCAGAGGCTGAAATTCACTGCAGAGCTTCAGAGATCCCTGTAAGATTTTGGTGATGCCTAGGAGCCCTGTACCTGAGCTAGAGGGGAGTGTTCAACCTTTCAGTCCTGGGAATGAAATCAGCACTTAATTACCATAAAAAGAAACAGAGTGGAACCTGTGATACTGATACTCCAGCCTCTAAAAACATAGAAAAGCTATCCACTGCTGGCTGTCTTCTGAATTAATGATAATTGGATTTAAATGTGGTAAGACTTCACTAATAGGATAGCAGGAGAAATCTGTGTCATACACAAGGTATATAGATGGGGTGAATCCTGATATTAACACTGGCAACAAGTAACCTCTTAAAATATCGGCATTAAAGAGAAACTGTCAGGGGTCTTCATTTTTTGAAAGGATAGTCTGAGGTGGTGTTTTGTTAAAAACAAAGCACAAACCAGTGGGGACATGCCTCGGGGTTATCCAAGGGGGGCTGGGGATGGGGAGGAAGCATGCAGGGCTTCAACAGCATGCAGCAAAACTACCAAGTGCCAGGACCTTGCTCCTTTTCCTGAAGCAGGAGGAGCAGCCTTCAGAAGTTTAGGAAATCCTGCTGCAAATGAAGAGTAATGGTTGCCCTGGGCTTCCAGATGAAACCTTCCCAAATCTGTGCACTGCCACAAACTACACTGAGAAAAATGGACTGAAAAGATGTACCTAGTGTTTCCCTTCACCTTCTCAGCTGCAAAGAAAGGTACATAGAGCATATGTTCAGGCTCCCATTTGACAACGTACTATCTAAACCAGACATTTAAAGCTCAGTGTGGATGAAAACTCTCTGTTGCATAGTTGTAGCTGTCTACATCTGTGCTCTCTGGTACTATCAGCATAAGATGCATACCTAAAAAATGGTACTATTGTATTGGGAAAGGAAGGAGAAAAAGGGAGAATGAGAATACCAGTGCCTTTACATCCTAGCTCCAGCAAGCAAATCTAACTCTTTTTGCAAAAAACCTTCATCACTCTAAATTTATCATAAGAGAGCTGAAGCAGAGGTCTAAAAGACTGATTTTGGCAGCAAATGCAGACTAAATGAGAAAAGATTCTGCTTTCAATTGTTCAGTCCCATCCTGAGGTCTCCAAATTAGCCCATCAGACAGTTATTAATTAACATCATACTAGAGTAAATATCTTTATTTAGTAAAACATAAAAGGGCTTGGGCAATCCCTATTTTAGGTCAACAGTCTAGACTTATCATTAAGATAAACTTTTTGCTAAAATTCTGTGATTTTTTTTTTTTTTTTATATACGTGAAAGGTGCTCAAAGAGGACAGAAACATTTAGTGAATCAGATCCAAGAAACATTTCACCATGCTCAAGGCAGACGTTATCAAGAAGGATCATTTGTATTGGCAGTCCTTCAAAGGTTACCCTCTAACCACGCTCAAATCAGGTTAGTCCCATAGAGAACTCCTACTTTATTCTGGGCATGGCTTTAAAGTCTGCAGCCACACAAGTTAGAAGACAACTGTTAAATTTTAACCGACATTACAGTTTCTTTCTGATCTATTAAACTTGGGTAACCTATCATTGGTAAACACATATTTTTAGACATCTGCATGTTAGTAAACACGTGGAGGCTGATCAATAAAGTTCCGCTCCCCTGGGTTTTGAAAGCAGCTTTTTTAGTAAAAAATTGGAGTGGTTTCATCTTTAATGGATTGTAAGATTTTTTTCTCCATTGCTAGCTAAGCATTATGCTGGTTCATTTTAGAAAATAATGAAACTTTAAAAGTTAGCAATATTTTTTACTTTCTTTTCTTTTCTTCTATTTGCCCACAAATGAGAGGAATGAAAAATTAAAAAAAAAAAAAAGTTCTTTTTCACAAGTTATGAACTACTTTTTTAACTCTGTGTTGGGCAGGTGACCCACCGTTCAGCAGCCTGAGAAGCTGGTACAGACCTCTGCCAGTCATCACACTCAGATTTAAAAAAAGAAATGGCAGTGTTTGCATTTCTTTTACAAAATGAACTTTGCGGGTGAATCACATAAACAAAGCACCGGTCCCAGCAAATAATGTTGGCATTTAATTTACCCTCACTGGGTATTTAGAAATTTGCTTATGTGAGAGAGTGAGTTGTACCCTTTCTGCACTCTCACGCTGGGGTTTCTGCAACCTCCCCAGTTACTTCTGCTTGGGGGCTGGGAAGAGGGGATCTGAGACTTTCTTGGCAATTGTAACAGTGAGAAGTATTCTTTATATTCCTCTTCTTGTCTGTGTGTGTGTGATACTTTTGTTTGGTTTTCTGTTAGTGAAAGTTGAGTGAAAGGCTGCGGGAGAGGCTGGTAAGTAAGATGTATTTGGCCATTCCTGAGCCCTGATTCTTGCAGATTCAAAGGTCTGTTCCAGGGTGCTCCAAAGCATTAGCAATGCAGCGGTTTTCTTCTGTGGGGAGGTGGATCTGCCGTCTGGGGGCAGGTCTCTGGCCACATCGATGAGCGTGGAAGGCTGGAATCATGTACATTACAAACATCATCTTCCCCACCCCTTGAAAGGAATGATGTACCAGAGGAAACAAGTTCTTTTCTGTTCTTTTCACATGAGGGAGATCTCAGCTCAAGTCTAAGGTTTTGCTTATAGGGAAAAAAGGTCAAACATACTTGGTGGGTTTAGCCAACTTGGTTTTACTTCTTTTCTTTCTGGAAAGATTTAGTATGTATTTAACATGGCTCTGTAAAGCTGAGAATCTTCTTTCCTTGATATCTCCAGTCTTCTTTCCTGAGCAGCAATTTTCTGAAACACATCACTTTGTCTGGCCTGTCACTGATTGAACATTAGTTATTCTAAAAATGTCCTCTTTGTGTCTAAAGGGATTTGGTCTGGCTGCCTGACAGAAGGCTGCGAAAAACATCCCCCAGCTCTCTCTTGGTCTGCTGCACGCCAGTGTGGAGCCCAGGCTGTCACCCCCCAGGTATCCCATGGAAGATGCTGACAAGCTGCACCACCTTCACTTCTGAAATTTGCCGGAGTCAAAGGGAGAGATGAGAAGGATATTCTGCTTTTCACAGAAGCAGGACACGCAGCAAACTGGGTGCTGTAACATGAATGATTGCAGCACACTATAGATGGACAAAAAGGCTGCATAGACCTAATTGATATACAATCTACTAGATAAATAGTTGAACCGATGCAGGCCTCTTAAGGCACTCTGTTCATGTGCAACACGCTACATACACTTACTGCTGTCCCAGTGACACAGCGAACTAGGAAATGCACCGCTCACATGCACGTGCCCTGGTGTTTCAAGCTACCTTAAAATCCAAAAGGTCTTTGTAAGCTTCAGTTCTGTGCCCACGACACCTGATCATCCTCTGTAGTCAGAAGGAGGAGGGCATGTTTCCCATAAATTTACAAGTGTTACTGAACTTTGGCATCATGGTTACACTTGTACTTCCTCCAGCAAGTCAGGTGGTCGAAACTTTGCAGTTTACTTAAATTATTTAGTATCAGCTCCTGGTTCTTTAATCTTGCCACATGGGTAAGTTTCTGGTCCTTCTATTCTCACATTTGCGATCTCCATGTAGCTTCTGAAAAGCCACAGTCAACTTCCCACAGACTCACGGAGAGGTGGATGTTGGCAGGGACCACCGCAGGTCACCTTGTCCAGGCTCCCTGCCCAAAGCAGGGCCACCTAAGGCCAGTTGCCCAGGACTCTGTCCAATCCGGCTTTGAATATCTCTGAGGATGGAGACTCCAAAACCTCTCTGGGTAACCTGTCCCAGCGTTTGATTACCCCACGGTGAAAAAGTTTTTTCTTATGTTTAAGGGGAATTTCCTGTGTTTCAGGTTTTGCCTACTGCCTGTTGTCTTGTCACAGTCCTGTCAGTGCAGAGAAGAGTCTGGCTCATTCTTCTTTGCTCCTCACCACAACCATCAGGTATTTATAAACAATGATACGATGTTCAGTTAATTACTCCCTGCGGTCTCAAATTCTTTTTAGAATCTGTTTCTTCCCCCTTCAGTGACTACCACCTGGCTTCTTCCATTTTGGACAAATTCCTTCCCATTTGCAAATGTACATTAATCATTCAGCTTGTCAGCTCATGCAGATTGAATTGTAGTAGTTGGTTGCCAGCTCTCTGTCTTCATGATAAATTGTCATACATGAATTTAAATTGTTTCTGTGTTTGAGATTTGCTAAAGTGATTCGAGCGGAAGACCATAGCGAACTTGCTTTTGCTTTTGCTCTGAAGTCTGTGTTCCTACGCAGTGTAACAAGGGAAAAGAGTGGGAATGGAAAAGAGGCAGAGGATGAAGGGACGCTGTTTGGATGACCTAATTTGGTCAGGGATTTGGAAATTCATAATAATCTGCAGTTGTTTACTACTGTCATTTGGTATTCCTACACTAAGAGTAGATTTTACTTGCCAGATCTGGCAAAGGGATGGTTACTACTTATTAATACAGCTTTGTTATTTAAAAAAGAGATTAAAATAAAAATTAATTGACACTCTACACACAGTTGCACTTTACGATTCATAATGCAGCGCATGACCAGGAACAGTCTATTCTATAAACTTGCTCAGATTCCACAGATCTATAGATCTTGAATAGACAGGCCAGTGACTCAAGGCAATCCTGCCAAAAGATGCTGTAGTCATGGCTCACAAAAGCCCACAAAAGTCACGACCAAAAAATATGAGTCACTTCAGTGTGAGCACTGTGCCCTCATCCATGCATTGGGCTTTTATCTGACTGCTTTCCTGTTAGTGGGAACTTGAAAAGTGCCTTATCTCCCAGGAAAACTGTGAGCTGCTAATACGCCACCTTAGGTTGTTGAACTCAGCCTGAACCCTATTTATTTTTACTTCTGCAGAGAGGACACGAATTATCCTTCTGACACCAGATCTGAGTAAGTAGATGCGCTCCATGTGATCACATTCTTTCTATTGCAGGAGGCATCAGCAGACTCCACTGCTTCCTCTTAGTACTCTGTTCCTATATATAATGCTGCGTGGCATGGATATGCTTACATGGTCATGTGGGAAAAGGATCGTGTAGCTTGAGAAAAACTGTGTAGGAGTGAATTATTCTCAAATAGAGAGAAAAGAGTCCCCAGGAGTTCACAGTTGAGCAAAGCTGGCAGGCCTTAGCTGAAAAAAAATTGCATGAGTTGCATACAGTCTCTTATGCTATCTGCAGTAACAACAAAAAGGATACTGGGTCCCAAAAACACCCAATATTTTTATTCAGGCATAAAGGAAGGGCAGATTTTACAGACAGGAATCTCACTCTCAGGTGTAAATAGTGGACTGATACTGTTTCCAGCCCTTCTCCAAACTTGCATGAGGCTCTGATCTTGGTTCCCCAAGTCCAAGGGCTTCGCTCTCCCCATGTTTCCTTCATGCCAAGAAGGATCCACTGGCAGCTGAGGAGCCTGCTCACTAGGATTTGGGCTGGCGCTGACTAGTTGGTGCCTTGGTTTTCATTTCACAGCGGAATCTGAAGGGAAGGAAAGGGGCAACTCTTTCTCCCCTCCTGAAAGCCGCAGTATGAGACTTGCTTCTGTGGTGGTCCCTGTATCTTGAGCAAATGAAGGAACTGAAACTTCCTTGGAAGTCATTATAAAGCCTAATAGAAACTGCTGCAATGCTGCTCATTTAGTCAGCTGTCAGGAAAGCCCTTACTGTCAGATGGGATGTACTTCAATTAGAAACTCAGCTTAGCAAGAGGAGTGCTCTTCAGACTGCAGGGCTGGTTCCCACGAGTTACCAGGGCAGCTCTTGCAGCTAGGTTTTACCCAGGCATACAAGAAGTAACATAAACTATTGCTTTATATGCTAATATTGGAAGACTGGCAACTCAGAAGGTAAGGAAAGTAGTGTGGTAACAGGGAAGGATGTTTCAGCTCTTAGGGTTCAGGCCTGGAACAGGGGCAGAAGACCTAGGTGCTCTTAGGAGATGCCCAATATTCTTCATCTTACCTCCCTGATTTCTTTCCCCAGAGCTTGCAGAACCACTGACACATAATTTCCCTGGGCAACCTCCCCAGTGACATTCAGTACCAGGGATAAAATGAAAGAAGGGCAAAGGGGAAGTGCACAGCATCCAGGATCGTTGAATGGTAGTCACTGAACACGACCAGGTGTGAGAGCTGCGTCTAAAAAACCAAGAGCTCATCTCCAAAAAACAAGTGTGTTTTGTTCAAGCCTGAATGACTTCTATGTCTTTCTTACCACCTCCCTGAGTAGCTGCTAGTTTTTTCTTTCACAGCTTCTTTTGTGATGTCCCAGGAGGGAGATTTCAATTCTGCTGTCAGTTCCAGCCATTTCTCAAGATTTTGGGCAACAGTCAATCCTCATCTAGTCAAATCTGTAAAAGCTAATTCTCAACTGGGCTTTCTCTGTACTTGCATAATTTTTTGCTGCTGTTTGTAAGAGGCTTCCTGGTGTTTGCCCCCTTTTAAGAAAATAATCTGAGCCAGTTTATGCAGACAAACTCCAGAAATGTCCATGTCTTCTGATGGCCTTGAGACTCAATTTCTTTAGTTCCGCTGCAGGCTGCAGCAAAATAAATTGATCTCTGAAAGGAAGCAAAACAGAGCTTGATTTATTTGGTCAGGGTTCAACCTTACCCATAGCACAATGCAGCCCTTCTCTCCAGGGCTGACTAATATCCACATAATAACAAGTAGCCTTTGCAGAACGAGCTGAGCAGCAGCGCAGTGGCAACAGCCGCTGTTGACAGGGCTTGCTAACAAGCAAGGAGAGAGAAACATTGGAAATGCAGCTCATGGCAAAAGAATAGCTGCAAGAGGTGAGAGGGAAAAGAGATGAAGATGACTATAATCAGAAACACTTGAAAATTGTACAGATGTTATTAAAATGAGAAAGAGCTTTAAAAAGGAAGGCGAGGAAGGGAAAAGCATGAAAAAAACAGCAAATTAGCAAAAGGTGCACTGAATTAGCTCTGTACACAAGGCATCTGCCAGAGGAGGAAAAGAGCAGAATGCAATGTTCTTTCTGGCCAGAGTCAGTCCAGCATGGTATTGCGGCAGCACACATGGATTAAAAAAAAAAAATCTGGACTAGATCCAGTAGCTGCAAAGAGAATACAAGGTGATGGGAGCAGGAATTCATTTTATAGCCGAGCTTCCATAAGCTCAGCAACTTTGTCTGTATGATCTAGTAATTGCTATCTGCAGAAAATGGCCCAAGATGAATCTCAATTACCTAAAGCATAAGTGATTAATTTGGCTTTGGGACAGATGGTCAGTTGCTGAGATCAGGCTGGGAAGCTGCAAGGTGTTTTATTTATAGTCAAATAGTTCAATCTACAATGTTTGAATTGTAATTAAAGATAAACTTTTCTAATGACTCCAGCAAAGCTCCCAACTGATTTCATAGTCTGTTACAGACAGTTTGGCAAACATTTGCTAGTTTTTCCAAACATCCTGTAACAAAATTTATTCATCAATAATGAGAAAAGTACTAAGAAATAGACTTGTGAAAACCAATTGTACATGTCACCAGTAAAATTTCAAGCAAAGTTAGGATCTATAGCTACTTTTCCATTGCTAATGTGATGGAGGTAAGAAAAACAATGCCAACAGTAATTTATTTTGGGGGAAAAAAAAAATCCACCAGGCTGAAAGACAAGAAAAAAATTTGCATGACTAATTTTAGCAATCCTGCATTACCTTTTAAGAACTAGGCACTCCGGCCGCAGCTGAACGTTAGAGCAAGGTATGTTCTCTATTGCAGCAAACTGAAACCCTAACCTGGAACCGTACAGTCAATGGTAAGAGCTGCTTCTCAGCACATTTGAAATATGGCTGTCGACTTTGGCAGTAGAAACTGCAATGCTTATGTTACCTGGAAGCATCCTACCCACCACAGCTTGTCAGCAGTTACATATACTTTCAAATAGTTATAGGGTGCTTTATGAATGTATACTTAATAAACAGACAATAAAGAAGGGCCTGTTTTTCAAGTAGTAAAACCTGTGAGCCTGCAAATGGTGTATTTACACATTGGTGATGCTATTGAACAGAAGAGACAGGTGAAATTTCAATATAATTTTACCACACAAGTGCTGAATTGTACAGTCTGCGAGTCCCATGTACATATGGCAGCAAATTCCCTATTTCTGGGTTTTGACTGATATTTAGGTGTACCTTTAGATTTGTACATAAGGACATGTAAGCTATTGCTGTCAGAGTATTTGGAGTGTGTTTTTACCAAGACATTTAAAAACAGACTAGAAAGAAAACCAAACTACGGTGCTTTTAAATGTTCTGACCTGAGTGGTTATTAGGGACAGACAATCATTTCAGCCAGCCTACAGCTCACTAAACAGTGTGGACTGCTATCCAAAAAAAACAAATGCAGAAAGATCCAGAACTGCACAAAGCAGCAACGTGTTAAAGGAGAGGGAGATGCAAAATGAACTCCATATTTCAAAATCCTTCAGGGAAAACCTGTGTCCCTCTTGTCCCTGTTAAGAGAGCTGCTACTGTTCCTTTTGCATTACATGGTCATGAAAAAGACCTGAGAACCAAAGTATAGTATATACAGCTGGAAGGAAAGAGCCTGTGTCAAGGGGGTGTTTGCTGGAGTATATTCTGTGAACATATTACATGAAAACTTTTTAATTCTGAGGGAAATGGAATATCTGCTTTGTTTTATCCCCATAATGCTGATGCCAGGACCCTGGACTGCCAGAACTGAGAATGCCCAGGGAAAATCCCAACAATTGCAGCTGCAGAAGCACCTACCCTGCCAGCGCACCTCTTAACATTAAACCCAGTCCTAAACCCCATTAAGAGCTGTCTCAGGACAGCCCAGTTTTAACCATCTCATCACAGAATGATTAATTTTAAGATTTTTTTTCTTCTTTTTTTTAAACAGACAGATAGAGCCTGATCACTCAGCCTAAAGAGGGTTCCACGCAGGAAAACCGTTTCCACGTAAGTATATTATTTAGTTTATTTATCTTATTTTCATACACAGTTATGCCATAACAGCAGCTCTTTAACTAGAATATGTCACATGGAAGTTTATTGTTTCTTCAAGCATTTTGGAGCACTCACCATATCCAAGATCAAGCCTTCCCAGTTATGGCTGAATGCGAATAGACTCTGCTCAAGCAGCAGGCTTAGTATTAAACGAGAACAACCCTCCATTGATTAGCCACCATTGTAGCACTGTTTACTGTGGGTTTCTATGTTACCTCTGTTTCTGTCTGAAAAAAACAAAACTGTATATTTGCCATAGAAACTGTCATGAGCTATATTAAACAAAGGCACACTTTAGAAAAATCACTAATTTTAGAATGATCATAAATATTTATACCGGACAGACCATAAACAGCACCTTAGAGACTACACTCTGTTTATATAAATCCCTCTTAATTAAGAAAATATTGATTTGATAGACTGAGGCAGCCATAGCCGACAAACATATACTTGAGAAAACCGCTTATACAGTTTGCTGTGACCAAAGTTTCCCCGTTCATACAGCACTCAGCTTTTATTTCTGATTAAAGCTACTCATAAGAGTTGCCTGCCGTATTTTTTTTATAACTATCTATTCATCCTGAGTTCTAATGCTGGAAAGCTTGCTCAGGCCCAGGCATTACAGCTGGAAGCATACAGACAGGTCCTTTCAGCCCTGCTCCCAATCACGCAGAGGGTTTCTGCACAAGACCAAGAGTCCCTCGGCGGGCACAGAGCTTCAGGCTGCAAACTGTAGGCAACAGAGACCACGCACGGTTGTGTGGCTCACACACTGGAGCTCCCGCCCTCCTAAGCTGCTGCTGCAATATAAACCAAATTATTTATTTGCAGCAGTAGCAAAGTATTTGAATTATACATGGTTCGAAAGCACATTGGTAACTAAGACTGTTGGTCTGGGATTATCCCAACCTGGACTGCTGAAAGTTGAACCCAGCAAAGAATGAGTCTGTTTTGCAACTGGATGAGTGTCCTGCTCCTGTCACTGTCCAGTCACACAGGCCCAAGAGAAGGGAGGAAACATGCAGGCGAAGAAGGAGGGCAGGGTGAATTTTTTGGTGGCACCTTGCACTTGGATTGACTTAGAGCTGTTGAGAAACCATCATCCTAGAAATTATTTCTCTAGAAGTGTTTTGAAAATTTGACCTTCGTCTCGAGCCATGTAAGTCTCATTTTCTGCCCACAAGAGATTATTATCTCTGGAAATACGTCTGCCATCCACGAGTTATAATTGCAGTTGGAGGCTATTTTCAGATGTTCTTAACCCAAAAAGATATAATTAAATGTTACTTCTGTACGCAGGCTGTATATACAAGAAAAACATGCTGCTGAAAATCCTTCTATTTCATTTCCAGATTGCAATGGGTTGTGCAGCAGTGTTGTCCTCTTAAAATAATTTTTTTATTACCACAGAGTAGAGCCTGTGACTGTCCTTTTCTGATCAAAAGGAGGGGTTACCCACTCCCCTCATCTGTGAGCAGGTTCAAAGCTGGGGTATGGGAAATAAGGGAGCAGCTGAGTTTCAGAATCTGCACCCAAGCCACTAGCAGTAATGGCACTGGATTCCCCAGTTATAATGAGGCCACATTCCCCAAAACAAAAGTATTATTTATCTAACATTTCCTATCCTGCAGCAGAAAATGGGAACCAAGTTGACCAAAAACCTTGTTAATGAGAAGTTATTTGCCAAGTTGCCATGTCCCATTAAGACAGCACAGTATTTTATACACTTGCACTGTACTTTTTTTTCCCAAGTTTGAGCCCAGTTTCCTGAAATGAAAGTAATTTGATACAAAAGGTGAAGGCACGATGTGAGGAACAGCAGCTGCGGGCTCTGGGTGCACAAATACCATTGCTGCATCTAGTTTTAGTGACACAGATTGTGGGAAAGGGCAGCTTTTCTAGAAGGATTTTTAAGCTTACATGATGGGGGCAAAGTGTAACTGAGCTACAATAAGATCTGCATTTTCTCTCTGATATCCTGATATTCTGATATCCAGATTATGTTGAACTGTCCTTGGTCGCGTTCTGTGCCTTAGTATTATAATAGTTTAACAACGTTCTTAGCAAATTTACTTAGTTAACCCAACTAAAGCCAAACTTCCAAGAACGTGCTGGGTTTGGTGGTTTGCTGAATCTGTGTTTTTATCAGAATGTTTATTTTGGCATTTTGCCCATCTGCTAAACTTCTCTTATTACTTTTTAACTTTATTGCTCATTTGTTGCTGCTCTGCACATAAATCAATAATGGCATCTTATGGTTTTGACTGCAACTTTTTCTAAATACATCTGCTTTATATGGGATAAATTCAAGTCACTGGGTGGAATAATGAATTCTTCAGAGAACTACCCCAAAACACGTTTCTCAAGAAGCGATGAGGCTAGCACAGGGTCCTACAAAAGTACTTCCCTGAATGCTGCTCTCACTGGTCCTTTCTTGATTTTCTCTAGAGAGAATGAATGTTTCTTATAGCATAGCACTTGGCCTTCACATGAATTCACTCCCTTATTAAAAGCAAGAAAACCCTCAGAACTCCAAAAAAGTGCATCTGGGGTTCAAAGGATGGGGGGAGGGGTTGGACTTGTGTGCACTGAGCTCGGAGATATATAGGGGGATTTTTCAGAAGGGGACGGGAGCATAAGGGACAACCAGGGCTCACTCACTGCCTACAGTGGATTTCAAATCTAATCATAGAATCATTTAGGTTGGAAAAGACCTTTAAGATCATCAAGTCCAACCGTTACCCTAACACTGCCAAGTCCACCACTAAACCATGTCCCTAGGCACCATGTCTACACACCTTTTAAATACCTCCAGGGATGGTGACTCAACCACCTCGCTGGGCAACCTGTTCCAGTGTGTCACCACCCTCACCATAAAAAATTTCTTCCTTATATCTAGTCTAAATCTGCCCTCTTTCAGTTTAAAAACATTAGCCCTTGTCCTATTGCTACAGGCCCTACTAAAAAGTTTGTCCCCATCTCTCTTATAAGCCCCCTTTTAGGTACTGAAGGGAAGGCTGCTATAAGGTCTCCCCGGAGCCTTCTCTTCTCTGTGCTGAACAACCCCAACTGTCTCAGCCTTTCCTCATAGGAGAGGGGTTCCAGCCCTCCGATGATTTTTGTGGCCCTACGTCCCCAAATTGCGTCCTCTTAAGTGACAGTCCTTGCATGTCAGCTATGCAACCCTAACCCTGTGAGATGAGTATGTGGGATGGATGGCGTAGATGCAACTGTGCTTGCTGCTGTGAAGAAAGGTTGTAGCCTAGAACATTAGTGCCAGCTCTTCTCTATTTGAGGTCTTCTAAGCAGTGTTGTCCCAAGAAACATAGAGAACTTGGAACTCCATGTGTAGAAATTAGGCTTGCCTTTTTTGTTTGGTTTTGTTTTGTTTTGAGAGGATCCTGGCCTGTCTGAGATTTGCAGGTTGAAATCAAGTTTTGTTGTATTGAGCATAAAAAAGTATCTTCCGGCAGTAGGAATGTGAGCTTGGGGTCAAGCTCCGACATGGGCATGTGGAATCCTTCTCCTCATGGAAATCAAGCCCAGGACAGAGTGTTTTTAATGCAGTTGCAGCAAGGAAAACCTCCCACTGAGTGCAGCTGGGGGTAAGGAAGGATGCCTACCACTGACAATTCTGGCATTTCTCCTCAGCTCTTAAATTGCTTTTTTTTTTTTTTGGTAAAGGCTCATTTAGCAGTTCTGAGAGATATGATATGATCACTAGTTCCCAGAAGCACCCAGACTATAAAGGGCAGACTGCGAGGCCTCATACCCTTCATTTTCCAAAGATTTAAGGCTAGAAACGCATCTGTCTTCTGACCATGCAAGAAGTTAAAATTGTGGTTCCTTCTCATGCTCTTCATATCTCTGCTTTTAAACTCACAATCTGACCCTGCATATTTTGGGGACTTGGTAGTCTTTGTGCTATAAAGGGGCCTGGCAGAAGATCCACACCCCCCTTCCCTCCTCTGTTTGTGAAGCCTTATATAGCCACGGTGCCCAATAGTCTGCCCACCTGCGTTGCCCCTGTAGTCCCATGTGTAAGGCTGTGACTCAGGCTGACCTCAGGACAGGTCTGGAGGACAAGCTGAATAGTCAGAAATGTGGCCAAAGTGCCCTGTGGACCAACCAACTCCCTGTAACTTCAGAGCAGCCCACTCTGCTGCTCAAAGCCACGATTAACAAGAGCAGCTCCTTGCCCCACTGAGGGGTTCTTACCCTGGGGCCAGATCCAGAAGGTGCAAACCTGACTTAGCACACTTTTAGCTGCCTTCAGCCTCCCTGAAAGTCCCTGGGAAGCTACCTGGGGTACAGTCTTTGCCCAAGATATACAATTTCTTCTTCATTACCTGATTCTGCTGTACGCTCACCGCTGAATTACCCAGGATAAGGATGAGGTGAGATAACCTTGATAAAGCAAAAGGCTCGTGATATAAAACGTATGTAAATGAGGCTATAAGAACATACTGAGTGTGTTCACCTTTGCCATCAGCTCTCTAAAGAGAAGAACATGCTTTAAAAGTAGGCAAAGCCGTGTCTGAGGTGAGCATAAAACATTTTCTGTTATGAGCTCCATAATAGAGGCATCAGCTGAATCAGCTGATTAATCCACAGCTGGGTAAGGGTATGTACATTTCAGATGATGTCCCGTTTTTACATTAAAAAGAAAACCCTGTTCATTGAAAATGAAGCTGGAACATTGTTTAATATGGGAGCTGTTGTGGGATCTCTTTGGAAATGTGGTAGTTGTGTCCTTGTGGCACTGTCTGGTAAAGTGAATATATGAATATATATTTTGCTATGTCAGCATTGCTGAAATCAGAATAACACATGACTACGCTTTATTTCTTATTAAGGAAAATATGTGGTGGCATCTCGACTACGTTTATAATAAGGTATTTATCAATAGAGTTTGGACAAACATTTCAGTGTAGACTGTGTTTCTAGCCATTGTTAAATGCTCAAAGATCTGTACATACTTGGAAAAAAACATAACTTTTCACACTGAAGAACTGTTTAAGAACTCTGTGTCGCGGTTTAACCCCAGCCAGCAACTAAGCACCACGCAGCTGCTCACTCACTCCCCCCCATCCAGTGGGATGGGGGAGAAAATCGGGAAAAGAAGTAAAACTCCTGGGTTGAGATAAGAACGGTTTAATAGAACAGAAAAGAAGAAACTAATAATGATAATGATAACACTAATAAAATGACAACAGTAGTAATAAAAGGATCGGAATGTACAAATGATGCACAGGGCAATTGCTCACCACCCACCGACCGACACCCAGCCAGTCCCCGAACGGCGAATCCCTGCCCCCCCACTTCCCAGTTCCTAAACTAGATGGGATGTCACGTGGTATGGAATACACTGTTGGCCAGTTTGGGTCAGGTGCCCTGCTGAGATGCCCTCAGCATGAGAAGCTGAAAAATCCTTGACTATAGTCTAAAAACTACTGAGCAACAACTGAAAACATCAGTGTTATCAACATTCTTCATATACTGAGCTCAAAACATAGCACTGTACCAGCTACTAGGAAGACAGTTAACTCTATCCCAGCTGAAACCAGGACACTCTGTAAAACCACGTAAAGAAATTAGCTTTTTTTTTCTGGAAAAGGCAAATACTGTATACATTTCAAAGAGGAATTCTGCCTTTTTCTCCATGGAAATCAATTTCCTCTGAGTACATACAAGTTACCCATGAATCCCCTTTATCTCTTTAACAGCTACTTCAAGTATTATCAGGGGCATATGGTAATCTTATTATGCATCCTCCTTTCTTTTGAAAGTGAAGGGAGGACCAGAGGTCAAACAACAGACCCCTTGCTGAAATCCAGTGGAAGCTTCATTGCACTGAGGTCCAGATCCAGGAAGGAACTTTGGCATTGAAATCTCTCTGCTCCCCTAACTCCATTTAGCTGCTGCTTAAGCCCACAGGCAGATGAAGTCTATAGCAACTTCAGGTTCTGTTGTTCATGTTTCCCAATTGCCTAGTTCTGGGACTGTGTGCCCCAAAGGTACCTCAGTTGTGAGAAACCCCAGCAACTGAGCAGCTACTTCCAACTCACTCTGATTGCAGGTAAGCAGAAGAATACATTCCCCCTTGGAGGGCTTCAGGAATTGCTTGTGCATTTTATCCAATGGCAATTTAATACTTAAGTGTTCATAGGGCAAGGCAAGCCAGGTTAATACTTTAAACAGTAGGCTGTTAAGATATATCAATATTTTTACTATATGCAAGGAAGCTTTATGTCTATGGTGCACAGTGGAATACCTTGAAAAAGGTGTTTCCAAGCATTTCCTCTCGGATCCGGAGCGAACATTGGCTCATGGGCAGGACACTCTCCTAGAAGACATTATTTTTAATTTTCTCAGATGTGAAAGGGAATCAGAGTGGACATACTGCATTGGGCTTGAGGTAGCTAGTGACAGTCTAGCATAGAAACAAGGGTTTAAGACACCAGTGGCCACAAGAGCTCCCACAGCCTGTGCTCCAGCCGGCAAATTTGTCATCTGAAGAATTCACCATTCTGTGTGGTCTCAGAGAAGTGCTAACACTGAACTGGTGACAAGGGCATTGATTAGGTTCATGCACCATGGATGCTTCTTACAGTATGGGATGCCAGCAGTTTTGTCAGAGTCTTGGAGGAAGGAAATGTACCAAGCAGAAACTCAGTAACTCTGTGTGCTCGCAGAAGGACACCTGGATGTCTTCACCATTTGCGGTTCAGCCCTTGAGAGGCAAAGAGGGAGGAAACGATGGAGTTATCACAGCCAGGCTACCAAAATCCCATTTCCATTTAATCTTGGTCTCTCTGCTGTCTTTATATCCCTTTTTTCTGATTCTTTTATTTAACAGAAATGGGAATCTTGAAAGGAGATAAGTAGGTTTTAATTCAGACTTTTAAGAAAGGAATCAAAAGGGGGAAAACCAAAAGCATCGAGACATTTGGCAGTGCTGAATTAAGTGAAAATTTTTTAAGTACAATTAAGTAAAATGCAGAATAAGTTATTGTGAGGTGCAAGGCTTGACGCACACTTTCATATTGGCTAACTTTAATGGTTTCCATAACCACAGAGCTTTTACAGAGATATTTTTGAAATGCTTGTTTCCCCTTAGGAAGAGCACAAGCAGCCTCAATTCTGAACTTAGGGAAAAGTTGTTGCATGATCAAGACCCAGCTACAGGCTTAGGAGCCTTTATGTCTGCTCTTGGATGCGACTTCCCCTGCTCTCATTCCACTCGCATCTTTCCCTACTTGGCATTCAGACGGTCTCTTCTGCTTACATTAAACAACCCAGCACTTTTGTTCTGACATGTGTTCAAAATACCGTCAGCATTAAAGAAAATATTTGCAGAATGTAACATCTTTATACTAAGTAAACAAATAATGAAATGCGATATTGTAAAATTAGAACATCCATAAAAAATACTGTCTTTATTAGCAGCTGCAAATGCTGTTCAGGGTATTACACAAAACATATTTAGGAGATAAGGAAAGATTATCCACTCGGCCTTATAAAGCACTGAGAGGGCAGCATGTCATTGCTGTAAAATACTTATAGGCAAAATATGTTAAGCACTGCATTCCTTAAGCCACAAACTAGGAGTTTCTTGGTCTCACGCTGATTCGTCTCATACAAAACATCACATAATTAGTAGGCTTTGTTTGGAAAGGTAGACCAGAAGGGGAAGATATCAACAGAGTCAGTGTGCTGGCAGGGCTGTAGAGGAAGCCTGCAGACTTGCACGTCCTGCAGAACAGTCTACTCTCTGCAGCTCAGTCCAGTGATGGTTCACCCTCAGCCTCAAAAGTAGCTACCCCCAGCCATACAGTTTTAAAAAGGAATTAGCAATAGTTAAATTTTGGAAGAAATGCCTTTGACTTTAGTTTACATTGCTAATTACTGTAATTTATAACAAACACTAACCAAGCCAATCACACAATTAACTGCTGGTTCCTTTTACGATACTAGTATCCAGTGCTGTTTTGCTCTTGTTTTAATGGATGCTGCAACATAACCCTGTGGTGGATTCATTATATAAATCCAATCTTTTTTGTTCAGACACTAGATTTTAACTGCAGTTAGATTGACATCAGTATGGCACGTCTCTGCGATACCTGATCAGCCATCTGCCTCCAGCTCCTTAGGAGCAAGTAATAAGCCAGAAACACATGAGAACTGGCAATGATTAAAAAGGCGGAACAACTGGAGAAAAAGGTTTAATTGCTAGCACCTCAATTGTGCCAGGATAATACTGTGAGCACTGACTCATCAGAATAAACTGATTTCTAACTACAGTGCTGTGTTTTGTGAGAATTGAGAGAAGAATATTTGACGGGGTAGACAAATGTGAAATTGCTCATAGTCTTTAGGCGCCTTCCCTGCCCTTCCACAGTGCTTTAATTTGCAGGCTGTAAGTATAACAGGATAGCATATTTCAGGCTACTACAGAAAGCATTTAGGACAACTATTTCATGATCACCTGTGATTGTGAAGCTCAGACCTGATGACTTCCAGTGTGATATTACTAATAAAGTGTTCTGCTGAATCACCTCCACCTCCTTCACCACTGTCTTTCCTAAAGATGAAGTGTAATTATTGCCGACTCACACTAGCACATAGAGCCTGTGAACTTCAGGCAGGACATAAGGTGAGAATAGCTCCTCTGCAAGTTTGGGAATTGAGGACGCATGGAAGGAAAAAATGCATGCAGCCCAAGTAGGGAGGCAAGCACGATGGCAGAATTACTATATCGCCTGACCAACACAACCAAGGGGCTAGCCAAGAGAAGTCTTAACTATTTGCAGCCTGTTGGGAGTATGGTGGGAAATCCAGCTGGAAATCAAAAATTGCTGCTTCTACTCCAGAAGCAGTCTTTGCACTAAGAATATATTTGTTAACTGTGTTCGAAATATTCAGCAGGCCTGCAGAAACATGAAAATGGGTGAAATGGTTTACATCAGCCAAACCTTCACACCTCCATCTTCTACTCTACTCCTTGCTAAACGAAATTCAAATTTGATTTGGAGCTCTGGCCTTTGCTGAATGAAAGGAGTAAAATATCCCTGTGAAAATAGCAAGGGATAAAAACATATGTATTTCTCAGTTATGTTTCCAAATTGGTGAAATCAGCTGGAGGCTCTCCCCACTCATCTCCCCATCATTGGTCCATCTGTCAAATGTAAGAGTAAAATAGAGGTTTAAGAGGAAGCAGATGCTGGCAGTACAACTACCTCAGTGCCTCCTTCGAGCAGAGGAGTATTTCCTTTAGCAGCACTGAGCTGCAGCGCAGCCCTCACTGACCCAGCCGTCCCCTAACCCTGTGTCTGGAGCTGGCTGGGCTCTGCTTGGCAGCCAGCGTGGGAAGCGAGGAGCTATGGCGAGCATTAAGGACCGGATGGTGGAAAATATCCAGGGACTCCAGTCCATGTTCTCTCTTTTTTTATTTTTGTGCTGCTTGCCAGCTTGAGATGCAGTCACACACGTCCTAAATTTATTGAAAGACAGAGATGCTTAATTTGCACTATTATGTGAAGGGAAATCCACCCTGTCCAGGAAGCCATGTGGGCTTGCAGTGTTGAAAAGGAATGCCCTTCGGAGAGCAAAAGATGCTTGAACAAAATGGGCCAAAGTCACTCTAGCAGGACTGGCATTAGTTCAAGAGGAATTGCCCTACAGATACTTCTCCCTCACCAGCGATGTCAGACCGAGTCTGTCATGTAGTCATAAAACCAGCAAACTCATAGCAACATCAAAGATCAGTTGCGGGAGGACAGAATTTAAAATCAATTGGAAAAAATACGTCACAACCCACTGTGCAGATTTGTCTCTATAAAGGCGCACAAATAAACCCTTACATAAAATACTGCAGGGGCTCCCATGCTGTTCTGCACAAACTTGTGACTCAGAGCAGGAAATGCAAGAAGTTGCTCTGACAAAAATTGAAACCATGGATGAAAAAAAAGTCCACCGCAGTCTCAAGATTATTTTAAACCTGTGGTAAATGTCCCTGTGGCACCTAAACCACTGGTTATGTGCCTGTGAATTACACTGCTCTATTTACCAAAGGAACAGTATAAAAATAAAGGTAAATTATTAGAAATTTATTCTGGTTCCTAGTCTTGCCAGAGCAGTGGTAACCCTGCTGTCTGAGAATACCCTTCAAAAGTGTTAGGAGAGACCATTTTTGTAAGTATTGCTTTAATAGCTATGCCTTGAGGGTTTAAAAAATACTCAGTAAACAAGACGAATTGGAAAACAGGTAGAACAGTGTCTGGAAAATGTCTGTAGGCCACTTCAGAAAGCAAATGGTAGAGCTGTTAATAACATTCCATTAAGGGTGGAGAAAATGCACTTCCCATTCTCTTTATTGTTTATAATAAAAGATTTTTAGTTTTGTACATCAGGACCATCCAGTGAAAATCAGGTTTTTTACTATCTTTCGTCAAACCACTCTGCTAACAACTGCAGAGAGCAATTAAGCTATAACCCCCTCCGTTCCCTGGCCAAAGGGCTATAGACAAAAACATTCCCCTCTTGTCTCCTGAAATAACACTTCACCAGGTTTCTGTGCCGGCTCCCATACAGCAATGAGCATTTGACAGAGCTTTTTTCCACAGCTTCCCTCTCCTCCAGTTGCTCCTGTAGCTCCAGAGGGACTTTTGCCTCCCTCGCTGCAGGCTGCCCCACGATGGGCTCTCCTCTCCCCGCTCCGCTCGCGCTGCAGCTGCACCCCTTGGGCTCTCCTGGCTTTATGTGCAGGCCAAGGACTATTTTGTCTGTTGCTAATCTAAAAACAGAAGGTGGCAAATATGCTTTACATTTTTAATTCCGCACATCAGCGATGCCAGGCATTAAATCCCAGAGCTGAGAATGCTTTGAAAAGGCTCCCAAGAGGGATAAGCAAATGCCAGAGGGGCTAATATAATCCGTACGGAAAAGGAAGGGGAGGGCAGTCTTTTGCGTTTGGAATTCACTCTGCTCTTGCTGCCCTAACAGGATAATTAACTATAAATATATGTCTCTACCTAATCGTTCCTTGTAAAGGCATTGCTGCTGTATGTTCACCAGTGGGTGAGGAAGGCATTAGTACATACCTGTGAACTGTAGATCCTGAAGGGTAAAATTTTGCCTTCTCTAAGGAGCTTTTAGCCCAGGCAAGGTGACTGATTATTTAAAATTACTGCACAGGCCTCTCTTTCCCCACCACTGCCATGCCAACAGAAAGTAATTCTTTCCCATATTACCACAAGAGACAGGAAGACTACACCTGCCAGGGCAAACGGCTTCACAGCCACCGTGACCCTGAACCCAGCTCGGGTGTGTGCCCTGGGCAACCTCCCGGAGCCGGCAGGAGTAAGATGTGAGCTCAGAAACAGGCTACATCTCTCTTTTTTTCCCCTCTCTGTATAATGACTGAAGCATGAGGAGGAGAAATCCAGAGCGAGCTCCACTGTCAGTTAGCTGCTTGAGGCTATGACTGCATGATCCCTTAACCTGCACTTGCCCAGAATGTACACTTGTAGCATTTGTATGACATTTTATACTTAAGAAGTAGCATATTTTTCACCAGATAGAATAAAATGCAATGTTATTTATAGAATTGATCTTGAGAATAAGAACATAATATTTGACATTTGCAGTCCACTGCAGATTTTTCTAATTACTAGCTAGAATGAATATCAGAGTTGAGTTCTTCAGTGTTCAGCTACTCATGAATTTTGAACCAGAGTAGAGTCTTCACTCATACTCATCACACAGTGCATTGCCCCATCGCTCTCTCCTCCAGGTGAGTAGAACCCACACCTGTTACTCTAACAAGGTCCACACTGCATTCAGCACAGGCCCAGGTATTCCTTCAGTGGTGCCTTGACCTTACACTTTCACATGAATCAATGTATAAAGTTGCACAACGGGTCCCAGTACAGCTAGGATGCTGAGGTAGGGACCTGTGAAATACCCCTTTTGTTCTTCACCAGCATGGTAAAGGTTTGATTTGGAGGGGAATGAATGACATTCAGTTATTTAGCAAATAACCACCATGTGTGCCCCACAATCAGCACCTGCTGCTCCCACTTTCTCAGCTGCTCCTAATGCAGCGCTCAGTGCTAACCCACCACTCTTAGGCTGACATCAGGCCTGCAGAAGATTTACTTCAGCAATAACACCTATCCCTAAAACATAATTTCTATCTCCTGTAAGTGGGGTTCTTGGCTCTTATCCTGAGGACCTATGGGTGGTCCTAACTCTTCCTATCCCAGTTGCTGGGGTCTCCTTTCCACCAGGAGGCTGTTCCTGTGTACTGCAATTGTACGCTGCCCTGGTGTCCTTCCCCAACAAAGGTGATGACAGACCTTTGAAAGTGGCATTATCCAGCAATTTGGACACCCACGGTCTTTCAGAAGATTATGCCAGGTAAGAAAAGGATGATCTTATAGAAAAAATAAGCCCTAGGGCTGGGGAGAATAGCTTGGAAGTTAACGTTTCCTGACTTCCCAATGCAGAGCTAAGGATAAATGGTTCTGCTGGTGCTGCTGGTGAGGTGAAAGTTACAGACGCAGAAACCATGTGCTGGTCTTGACTGTGCACCTCTGAGAACAAAGGGGAGGGTGGGACTCTTCCAAGGGAACAACAAGGTGGAGCGAAAAATGTTAGGAGCTCTTCCATCACTCACCTTTGCTAGGTGGAGAGTTTGAGGAGTATCAATATTTGACATATGATTGTCACCTGAACACAAAATCATCTTTAACTGTAGCCATCCGCTCTGCAGCTCCTGCGTGTTTCTGTGCTGTATGAGTGTGTGGCCTGAGCTTTTTGTGGGGAGGGGAGGAGGGAATAGTAATGGCTGTGGCTGTACTCTTGAGTTTATGGACGGGTCTGTTTTCCTGGGGTTGGTGGACTTGCTATGGTGCTCAGAGCCAAGCTGAAGAGGTCTGTGCTGTACCATAATATTCTTGACCTGACCTGATGGACCTGCAGTCTGTAATTAGCTTTAAATTGAGGAATAGAACTAGGGGTTTTGCTTATTTGTTTTTTTGGTTTGTTTGGTGTGTTGTGGTTCTGTGTTTGACAGGGTTTTTTGTAAATCTCTATAAATTCTATTGTAACTGTTGGGTTAAAGTAAGGCAGCTGGATGCTTTCAGAACCTATCAGTTTAATTAGCTCTGGGCATGGGAAACTGGAGGGAGATTGTGAGTGGGAAGGCAGGAGACAAAAGCAAAGCCTTGCAAAGAAAAGTCTTAAAAAAAAACCCAAACCACAACCACAAAAGCACACACACAGAGGAAACCACCACACCCTGAGCTTTCCCTGATTTCAGCTAATGATACTTGCTGCATACTATGAATTAATCTGTTAAAATGATGTTTTGTCAAGGGAATATTGGTAAGATGCATTCTTTCAAAAAAAAAAATCAGGTATTTGCTTTTGACATTAGAATTTTGCAGATTTGACTTCATAGTTAACTACAGTTGTGTGTATGATTGGGGGAAGAGGGGATGATCTAGGGCAGAAGCTGTGCTGCGTGAAGCTTTCTGTTTTGTTTTACCATCTTTGCAAGAGAGAGGAATTGCCATATCGGTCTCATTGCCAGCTAGTCAAGTGTGTAGAGGCAGCCACTTTTAGGAACATGTTGTTCCTAAAAGCAAGGTGCAAGATGATGTAAGTCCAAAAGCATGTAAAATACTATGATGACCTGAAATATGAAGAGATAGCAGAGGTATTTCCCCAGTAACACCTTTGAAGCAAATTATTTTTATTTTATTCTTCCCCTTTTATTTATTTTACAGTATAGAAAACTGTAGACCAATTTCTTCCTTGTAGACTTCCAGTTTCTGATATACTATGTGTGATTGCTTGTTCAATGTTTACTCCTCTCCCTTGAATTGGCTCTGGTTGCTAACTTAATGTAACCATAATCTTACTCGCAGTCTCCTGTCAGAAAGCCCAGCCTTTAGCTGTTGAGCAGCCTTATTTTGTCCCCTGTGCTCAAAGAAAGCTGAGGATGTAACACAGGTACAAGAAGGCTGTGTGTTCAGTGCACAGCAATGCCTAGAGCATCTTACAAAATTAACAGCAATTGAGCAGACCCACAGTGTTTATGCTTTGCCTCACCAGAATTAATCCTGGTATCTTCTACCTTACTGTTTGAAAGATGCACTTCCAGAGATCAACACTGGGCCACCTGCAGTGAACACCGCAAAAACAAAAGTCAGTCTGCCTTTTCTGCACGAATCCTACCAAGCTTGCATGAATTTTGTCACTGAAGCAGAAAACACTGTTCTTCACATGGAAGAAAGGAAGGCTGACCAATTTAATGACTAGTCCAGAAAGGAGATAAACAAAAGCTGGAGTGTTAGAAGCAGTTTGCAATATAAGGAGGAGGAGCAGGAAAAAGATTAATGTTTTTAATGGAGGAAATGCCATTCTTAGCATAAATCGTCAGTGAAGCGCATCACTGATTCAATCTGCCGGGCTGTCATAAGCTTCACAGACAGTCTATTGAGCACTACAGAAATGATACGTACATTCCCAAGGCATTATTGTATGAGACAGGTGAAATCAGTTGAGCAATGAAAGACGAGTACTGAGCTGTGTTTTCACTCATGAAGTTGAGGACCACACCACAGGGCTTTTACCAGAGCTAGCTGAGAGTAATATTTCTACCTTAAGGAAAATCCAAAGGTCTAACAGGTTCCTTTCCAAACAAGGATGAAATGCCAAAATATCAATTTTTCAAGAAACAAAGTATTATGTAGCCTCGAGAAGGGAAGTGGGGAGAGGAGGGAAAGCTGTTCTTTGCTCTCCAGCACTTACAGGCTATTGCAAAAAGAAAGCAATAGTTTCCTCTTCTTGTCTACGCAGAATAAAACAAGTAATTAGGAGCTTAATTTTAATTAGGTTAAGACCTCAGGAGCCTCTTTTAAGGTAAGAAGAGGAAAGAATAATTGGAAAGCTTGTGGAGCCTCTGTCACTGGAGGGCTGTAAGAGCAGCGTAAGCAAATGCTGGTCAGGAATGGCTGAAGCACAGGTGATCTTTGAAACAGGAGGAGAGGTTTCTCAAAAGAGGATTTAGCACAGCCTTACTTTCTTTTATTTTGGCTTCACTGAAACATTTTTATTCTTGATTACATTTCATTTTAAAGCTCAGAAGTGTCTGAGAGGGATGGAAGTTGTTGCTTTATATGTATGTAAATACTGTAACATCTACCGCATTACCATTAATTTACCAGATTTACCATATAAATTGTGGTAATTTGTTTAGATATATCTAATTACAGAAAAGGACATTCACTGACTGCCTGTGAAAAGTCTAATTATGTTCTCAGGAAATGTTCAGATGCTGATCTTCCATGGTGACAGATCTTTGTTAATATGAAACACCAGCAAATTTCAATTTAATTTTGCATGGTAAGACTAGGCCTAGCTTCACAAAAGTGAGTAGAGTTTTTAGGAACCCAACTTGAAACACTTATGTTTGAAGAATAAAGTCTGTCAGTACTGTGCCACCCATAGGCTATAACTGAAAGCTAGACACCTTAGTCCTACAGGGCTATAGGAGTGAATCCGGTCATCCGCTCTGTCACCTTAGTGGTGGAAATACAAATCTACAATGCAGCTGGAACAGTGACTTCCTAAGGGAATGAGATGATGCCATAGTTTTGCAAGTTCTGTTTCAAGGACTGCATCTGCTTTATGCCTTCAGGTTTTGAATAGGACGTGTCTGAAAGAGCAGCGTCTAAGATGCATGTTTGAATCCCCTGGGCTAAGACAGTTTTCCAAGGGTGACGCTGCTTTTCTCAATGTCTGATAAATATATTTGTAAGACTAATTTTTTTCAGTTAATATACCTTAGTGTTGCTAATACCTTCCTCTAGGAGCCTGTTACCTTGTTGACGGATGTGAGCTTTAGTGTCAAACAAGCTCTGTTTTAAGAGGATGGACTGAAACTGCATTGCTTTTGGTAGGGAGTGGAGAAAGGAGAATTCCTTTGCTCTCTCGACTGAGGGAGGGCTCTGGAGCTGCTGAGTGACACCGCAGCACCGCACTGCCTCTCCGCTGGGCAAATAAGATCTTGCAAGGCATCTTTGCAAAGAAGCTGGCTTAAAGCCAAAGCTTGTCAAAGGAACCTGTCTTCTGGTGTTTTTAAGTGATTTATATCTCAGTCAAGAGGAAGACAAGCAAGCATTTTCAGTTGTGATGGCTGGTCACAAAACTTGCCTGGAGGGTAAGAAGCGAGTGGATGGGGTACTTCAGGACATGGTTTAGTGGGCATGGTTGATGGTTGGACTTGATGATCTTGAAGGTCTTTTCCAACCTAAATGATTCTATGATTCTATGAAATGCTGCTTTTCCTCATACTAGAAGGCTTCTGCTCTACCCGGTAGCCTTGCATCTGGTTTGCCAAAGCAAAGTCCCGCATTGAGGCAGAGGAGCCTTTGCACCACTTGAGTTACAAATCTCTTCAGTTCACTTTTTTTGTTGTTTTCTTTGTTTTGGGGTTTTTTTTGTTTTTGTTTTTTGGGGGGGGGGGGTGTTGGTTTTTTGTTGTTCTAGAGCAGGGAGGGGGTGGTGCAATATATAGCATAACAGCTCCTGCACAGTAAGACACAGTGTAGTACTTAGTAGAGTTTGAGACTGGTAGATGGCATTGGCAATGGAGGGTTCTGCGTCCAGTGCAGGCTTTGCAACATGGAAGCTCAAAATTCATTCCCCAGGTCAGAAACACGGTGTTAGTGCCATGTTGTCTTTTGCCTTTGGGGAATTACTTTTTCATAATTAAAACTAGATCTCTTGCTGGGAAACCCTTGACTTTGTGTGCAACAGATTGAACTAAACTGCATTGTGTCACTGAGTTAGCATCTTAAGAAATCACATATGAAGTATCTGGTGTGCAACTGGTGCTGTCTAGCCTGTTCTTACTTTGTGCTGGTCTAAACTCCCACCTTGGAGAAGCAGGGGTGTACCAAAACCCTCTGCCCCCCAGGGACTACATCCCTTGGGAAAACAATGCACCATTTTTTCCACTCTAAGTAACTGCAAGGGTAGGTCCATGCTGCAGTGTCAAAGGTGAATGGCTGCCTCAAAGCCAGACGCTTTATTTTGCCGGGAGTTGTTTGGTTCTGATGGCAATTCAGCTGGGTTCCTGGGTATAAGAGGAGAAAACTCAACCTCCCAGTGCCCCAAACAGCAGTATGGCTGCAGGAGGCAGCGTAATGAGCTAAGTCCCAGGTGAAAGCAAGCCAGAAGACATTAAGTGCTGCTGTCTAGATGCACCCATGCAAGCATCTCATATGCTATAGCTTGGCAGGTCAGTCTCACCATCAGATTAAGACAGACTCGTGCCAGACAGACTCACCCATGGCACAGCAAGATCCCTGACAGAATCTGTCAAACCCAAATATTCCAGTTAAATTTGGTGAGGTACAGGGTTGGGGGGTTTTTTGAATGATACAACCCATAAGGTGAACACTTCTGAGGATCCCTCATTTAGTGAAGAGCTTGGATTTCATCTTCAGGGTAATGCCAGCTGCTGACCTGAGGTACCATACCACAGCCAGCTTTAGCAACATCCCATGGCACAGAACAAACTGGTTGTACCTTATATCACAGCTGAAGTTGTTTAAAGAAGTTGAGAAAATAGACAGATTGAGCTAACACAGTAAGAACCAGGTGTATCAAAATACAATTTATTCTTGAAACGGCTAGTTTACATGTAACAGCAAGGGTTACATAGGGGAAAAAGTGCAATTAGTGGAGGAGGCTTCTTTCACCTTAGTATTTATCGTCTCACTGCATTGCTAGTAGCTTCAGACTCAGGCTATTACACTTCATAGCGATGGGCAAAAATGTGATTTATATTTTGATGTTAACAGCACTTCTGTACAGCTAAAAGGTGTGCCAATATTCACATCTACTGAGCACATATTGGACAATTCCTCACACAAGTCTTGCATGAAACACAGATCACCTTTACAGTTTGCCAGCTCAGCTAAATTATAAGCAGATACAAAATATACATTAGCTTACTGAAGTCTAAAAAAGAAAAAACTTCAAAAAATGAGGTACAATAAAACAGAGCAGTTTCCTATTTATGTGCAAGCCTACATTCAGTCTAGAAAAAACTAGTAGCAACCCTGCTCTTTTAAAGAAACTAGCTTTCACAAAGTACAGCTAATTCACCATCTTCAATATGAAGGACCTTGCCTATGTCATTGCTAACTTTGCAATAGGGAGCAGGACACTTGACCATCAGATGCTGTAAGATTAGATCAGGTGATGAGTCAAATCATCTAATGCTGCTACAGACTAGGAAGTTTACAAATTACTTTGTTTTGTCACTTAACCCTATTTTTGGCATGTAGGGTGGTTTTAAAATCTTTTTAAAAAGGCACATTTTTCTTTTAAAATTAGAAGGTAATCATCTGCCTACTAAGTGAGTAGGATGATGAAGTCAAGGTTAGATTTGTTCTCAAATGCAAGACGTTTATTATTCACAAAGCCAATGAGGACAGAGATGTCTTCCCAAAGCAGCGGTCACTTCCACCACTCACTTTGCATGTGAAACCACTTGTTTTCTGTATTCTTCTTTTTATCCCATAGAAATTTCTCTGGGATTTAGAAGACCAGCTTTGGAAAGAAGAAATTAGAACACTGTACGTCTCCAAGTTATACAGCACAGCCTACCTCTTCCCCTTTACCCACATTTCCATTATCCTCTCCAAGTTTCTTAACCTGTATTGAAGCCACAAATCCTAGCCATCCATTCCTACCAGCCTCTGTTACAAGCACGCAGAGGGTCATAGCAAGCTTCTGTCCTGACAGCATCACCTCATCTCTACTGCACTCCTAATAGGTGCAAAATGAATTGTGATGTTCTGTTCATGTAACATCCCTGCGCATGCACACATACTCTCACACATGCAGTTACTACAGCTTGCTAAGGTACCATTGCCTTCCATACTTCTTTACAAGAGTCTCTCTCCTAGTGACTCAGGAGAGTCAACAGCAGAAAGCAAGCAGCGTATACTTAAGATACAGGCATGCTATTTCTACAGTAGGAGGCATACACGTGGGTTTTATCCGGGTTTTCTTTCCTTCCAAGGATAAGGTTTGGCTAAGAACTTCAGTAGCATAATATGGTTTACCAAGTCCCATGGACTAGTGGATTTGGATTTGCTCAGACAGCCAACAAAACCTGCCAGGGGGTTTCATCACGTAGTATGTGAACCAGAAAACTAACACTGTTCTGTTGCCAAATGGAAGAATGCTTCCTCGCTTAGTATCGATCACCAATATGGTGATGAATTTTCAACCTGACCCAAGCTCTGCCACTGGGGAAAGAGACCAGTGGACAGCCTCGGACTGCCTAGTTGATCAGGCTCTCTTTCTTGTCCTCTCCTTGCAGTCTGAAGATCTACACAGTCTTTCTTGGCAGATGGTATCTGAACGCCATCAGGCTTCCACTCTGCATGGAGAATCTTGTAATTCTGACCCTCATTATTGTCCCAGAAGGTATGTTCTCCACTTTGGTAAGAAATGCAAAACTCTATCTTCTCTTCAGGGGAAATGGCAGGAGGCAAGTCAATGGTAAATGAGAAGGTATCATTTTCAGAATCACTGTAAACATTGTTCATGTATACACACTCAACGTCCGTGTAAGTCTTCCACGAGTCAAAGGTAATTCGAACCTGAACCTTTTTTTCAAAGCTCACATTTTTTACTTTCACAGTGCCCGACAGCACCTTCTCTTGCAGGGTGCAGTTCTCCAGGCAGACCAAGTTCTTCTGCAGACGGTTCCTGAAGTCCAGGTAGTCAGCTGAGGGCCGAGGGAAACTCAGAATCAAGTTTTTCTCCTCATGTAGCTTTAAGCCAGATGTTATGTTTTCAATGCCTAAGAGGTCAAACTGAAGATCCCACCCAGGGTGCTCCTGGAACTCAGAGAAGGTGTGTATGGCTGTCAGGGACAGGCCCTTTGAGTCCGCAAACACAACTCGCTTCTTGGCTCGGGCTGCTGAGTGGTTCCAGTCACTCTTCTGAGCTTCGGAGTCACTTTTCATGTGAAGACACGGTCTGAGAGGTTTGAATCTGTTCACAAAGTTGTTTCTTTGGCAGTCCTCAAGGGGGCTGAGAAAACTCTTCAGCGGTGGGGAATGGGCTAAGCATATTCTCATGGCCACGTCCACGGGCATGATGGAACTTGGCAAGGGCCTTGGGTCCAAGATCTGTATCATTCTGAAAAGCAGAAAGACAGGACGTTATTATTTGTTACATCAGGTAAGAAGCGTCTTAAGAATGCATATTTGCTTCATCTGCTGTCTTAATTATTCATGGCCTCATCTTTGCACGTCTTTAACGCAGCCTAAATTAAAATGGACAGTTCAAGCTAAGGAACTAGGATGAGACTGTTCAGTCATTTCTTGCTAACTCTGAACTCTTTAAATTCAAATGTCATCTTGTCTGCTTTTTCCAAACCTCTGAAAAATAGATTTTAGTGACAGCCAATTAAACGTATTTCCTTGAAAATACAGAACATTCTAGTAACCACTAAAACAGATCCAGTTACAGTGGAAGTGCTCAACCACCTTAGCTTCCCTTTTAGAGACTCTAAGCCAGGTCTTAAAATTCCAGCAAGCTGGATCAGCTGCTTCACCTCTGAGCAGAGACAGCACTATATTAAGCAAGTCACCTATCCCATCACAGCATCAAATGGGAGGCTGTGTACCTTGGTGCAGAACCATCACACTGTGGCTCTGAACCATACATGTATGTTAGGCACCCTGGTTTTGGTTAATTCAGACAAATAAAAATGCTAAAGCACCTTTGGAAATATTTTCTATGAGCTATTAACCCAGGTCTAAGTAACAGAGCTCTCTTGCACTGTTAACATTGACTGCTGAGTGAATAGGACAAAAAAGAAAGTGGGTTGGGGGGGCAGGGCACACACTTTATTTTTTCACCTCATCAGACTTCAAGAACTGGCTTAAAAGCATCTTTTCATAATTCCCAAAGTCCATGCCGAAAGCCTACTGCAAGTGTTCAGTAAGAATGCTACAGCTTTATTTGTAAAGATTTATTCATATCCCTCCCTCCCAGATGATGAAAACCACAATTACTATGCAAGAGCATGGCCCATTCAAAGCCAGTTAGCTTGAATATTTGTAAAAATGGGCTTCAACTGCAGCACATCCCTTCTGAGAAAGATGCAGTCCTTGCTGGAAGTGCCGATTTTTGTTGAGTCACAGGAAGCCAGAGCATTTGCTTTGTCACTTAAATAAATGGCTTTCTCCTTTCCAGGGCTCTCACTGGTATTCCAGAGCCCTGCCAAAAAAAGCTGAAGCTGCGCTGGCCTCTTAATTCTTCTCCTTGCTTTTTTTATTGTGGCAGTATTTGCCATAATAAGTAGGACGAGGAGAGTACCAGCATCAAATTAATCAAGTTTGCTTTGCTTTAATAGGAAAAGAGCTAAGGCTTCAAAAATACTCTGCAACTTTTGTGACCAGCTCCTGGGGCAGCAGCTCCTAAGCTTTTGCAGTATCAAAAAAAGGGGGGGGGACACCCCAAAACGACAAAAACCAACTAACCAAAAAAACCCAGGAACACAACCTGGAAAAGGTAGGCTGCTAGAAGAGGCAAAACCGAACCGCCAGCAAGAGATGCGGCGGGTTCAGCAGCGTCATCGCCGGGCACCGCAGAGGCGTAAGGACGCGTTTGCAGGACCCGTAAAACCGGGGGAGGGGAGGGGAGCGGCGCAAGTTTCGAGGCGTTGCAGCCCCAAAGGCTGCAGCCCGCGGGCTGTTGTTTCCGCGGGCCCGGAGGAGCGTACCTACAAAAAAAAAAAACAAAAACAAAAAAAACCACACAACACAAAAAGGGAGCGAGAGCAGTAAAAAAACCCAAAGACCAGGGGAGGGAAAGCAGGCGCGGGGGCAGCGGGCGGAGCGGAGCGGCTCCCTGCCGCGGTG
>NW_010972620.1:13867061-13889702 GCF_000737465.1 Haliaeetus leucocephalus | reverse complement strand
GAAAATGTACTTCTGGACATTTAATTTGAACGGTGCCGAGGGCTCTTCACCTCCCACGCGTGGTGATCTGCAGGCACCGGCTGAGGATGTGACAGGCCAGCTGCAGTCCCCGCGTTCTGTCTGTTGCCCGCTTCTAGAGCAAAGGGGCAGAAATCGGTGGAACGCAGCCCCCGCAGCACTGGCCGTAGCGATGCTGCGTTACCTGCCTCCGAGAAGGCCCCAGGCGCAGGGCCCGCAAGGCTGACGAGCCCTTGCAGATGCGGGAGGGGTGGACAGCCCGCGGGTGGCGGCGCGCTGTCTTCTGCAGGCTGAGAGTCACCCGGAGAAGGTCCGTCCCGAGTCACTGCTCCTCGTAGACAGTGCCCTGGCTGCTAACGGCCTCTCTGGGTCTTCTGCGGATCGACGGGTTCGCTGTCACCTTCTCGCTGGCCCATTTGCTCTTTTCCCAAGGGCAACAGATGACTTGCAGTCGCCCCGAAAGATGTGATACAGAGTCTGTGAACTGTAATTTTCCGAGTTCATAGTTCTTACCAGTAGATGAGACCACAAATAAACAGCAGGAAGTCCTATGCTTTATGTGAAGCAAAGGGGCCTGACGGGGATGAACAGATGACACAGGATTTTTCTGGCTCACCAAATTATTTTTCTGCTCCTGATTTGTGAGCAGAAAAGAAAAAAATCAAAAGCTCTGGTGCTATGTGTGACAGTTTATTAGGAGATAGTATGTGAGCATGGCGGGTGGTGACAAGGACACCTCCATTTTGGATTCAAGCTACGTAGAAGCAGAGAGAAAAAACAGTCATGAAAGGGCTGGAGAGGGAAGACTTCTGCTGACTGATGTGTGGCACACAGACCAGTACGCTGTCTCTGTACATATAATGCGAGTATTCATAGGACAGTAAGACTTCAGTTTCTTAGCTGGGACCCTTGGTGACTGAAGTTCCTGCCTTTCGTGCCAGTACGTGACACCAAGTGTCACACAGATGAAGCCTGAAGCACTAACTGGCAATGCAGACAAGGTTTTGGAAAGTCCCACTCTGTTCCCTGGCGCCAGTTATTCAGGATGACCTTCCCAATCCTCCGCTCCTCAAGTCACATCGCTGCCGCTCACATCCTCTTCCTCTCCTTTCCTTTCTCCATCTTTCTTACCTCTTGGTGACTGCCAGCTCCTTCTCAAAGGTAGATGATATTTTCTCATCGTTTGCCTAGGGAAAGTGCTAGAAAACAGTACCTGTGCTCTGGAAGTCTTGCTAGTTGCAAGGAGTTTATTTGTCTTTAGGAAGAACTACAAAGACTTTCAGTCCCGGCCACCTGCCTGGCAGCAGTAAGCAGGGCCCAACATCCCTCGTGGGTCTAAGGGAGGACTAGGCACATGTCTGGCATTTAGCAAATCTCCTGTATTTCCCCATTGTTATAAAAAATGAGTGAATAACTCTGGAGAAGTTTCATGAGCCTGTGCTGCTTGAATCTCTGTCCATGCAGCTTCCTCCACGGCACCGCTTAGCTGGGCTGCTGTGTTACTGGGGACTACGTGCAGCAGCTGGGGCTGCTGTATCACACTACCTATGTGCAGGCATTAAATAAGACCTGGGAAATTATTTTATTCCACGCTTGAAGTCTGCACAAAAGGAGTCGCCTCAAGGCTTTGCTACACGTATTTCTGCTACTATGTAGTAGCTCATTGCACTGTTTGCCACTATAAAAAATTTTGTTCCCGTTGTGTTAAAATACCTGTTTTGCCCAACTTAGAAAACAACATGAAAGATTATTTAAGGTGACATGCTTAGCAAAAAAACAGTAGTGAGATACAGAGCCTTTCATGGGCAGATCATTGCCCAAGTCAGTAAATATGGACTGGAGACAGCAACTTTGTGCCTACTTGGTAACCTGGAGCACATTCATGGCCGTAGACTGGTGTCCCAGTTTCCGGTTGCCAATACAAGCAGAGAGCATTGTGCAGAGCCAAGGTAACTCTTTCCTCATCTGAGGAGATCTCTCTGCATCGAGGCAAACCGATGGGGTTATCTGAGGTAGCATACCAGTTTGCACTGTCAATGATGATGCCCTCGCTGTGCTTTTTATAGAGGACTCAGGTTTCCAGTTATTTTGGTTCAGCAGCTCTCCTGTCATCGGCAGCTTAAAGTGTAGATCTGTCTGTCTGTCTGTCTTGCCTTCAAATAGGGCTGCTAAAATGGGAACACTGGAGGAAAAAAAATCTTTGTCCTACTGTGCATTTGACAACACTTTGTGGCATATCAGCTTTCCTGACATTTGTAGGTGCACATAGAAGCAATGGCAGAAATATATTCCTGGAAGAGGAAGGGTTGATTTTAAATTCAAGCCCCATCATAGGAGGTTGTACCTTCAACTGCGACTGTAACAAGGAAACTCAAATTGACCACCTAGTCTAGTTCTTTTTCTGAAAACTTTGCACTTGAAATGTAAGAAGCTAATTGCAACAAGTTAGCTATAGTAAATACAGTTTTAGTATAGTGACCATAATCCCAGTAAACTTTAAATATATGTTTTTAAAAATAGTTTGCAGCCTAGATGATCCGGAGGCAATGTAAGGCACAGGCTCACTTTGCAAGGAGTTCACTGAGGTTGCTCGGTGACAAGCAGGCAATTGGGTTCGCACTGTTCTGTTCAAAGACAAATACATGGTATTAGCTCCACAGCAAATGCTTTTTTATATGTGGACGGCCCTCTGGGTCTCTCTGTTCTTCACCTGTCTGAACTAAGTAATGCTTTTCAGTCAGCAGCTCTGAGAGCAGATAATGAGTGATTGTGCATTTCTGTCAGCTATCGGGCAGCAATGGGCTACTTTGGTCATTTGTTTGTTGGCTCTGGTTATTTTACGGCAGAGCAGAATGAAAGAACTGTTTTTTTCAATCTGTATTCTGAAATTGAGTAATTAAACAAGGTTTTTGTGGTTTACGCTGACTTCATTACTCTCAGGTCGCTGTGCTTCTCTGCTGTCCTCCCCCACAGCTCCAGGAGGGAAGAAAGGAGATATGTTGCAGTTGAGGATTTAGAAAGAGTCGCACGGCCTTTGGCATTTGATTGAAGCCTTTTGAAGCAAAGATAAGCAAGCATTTCCTCAGAGCAAATTTAAGTCATGACCACATTTATAGGAAAAAAAGTCCAGAGAGAAAAAAATATAAATCTCCATTTCACTTGCATAGTAATGCATCCCTTGAAAAATTGTTGCTGTTTGCAGGGTGGGAGAGCAATGCTAGCTCAATGCAGTTATAGTGTGCAATGTAACAGGGAAGGTTTTGATTTGGGGCTGGAGACTAAAATCAATTGCTAGGGCAAAGGCAAAACACCGGGGTTACTAGGAAACAGAAAACATCCACCTTCTTTTGGCTGGCACATATTTGGTTCCTGCAGCATCACTCAACACCTGTGAATGAAACAGAGCTTTAATGAAAGAGTATCTGTAATAATAGACAGACATGGTCCATTAGGTCAGGGGACAGCGCAGTCACACAAGGTATACAACAGATTGCTTTTCTTTTCTTGAATTGAGCTCTTCTGTTCAATATTTGCTCTCTGCTACTAAGACTAATTTTGTAAACTTGTGTTATCTATGAAGCTGGGCAGCAGGTTTCTATGAATGTGACTGCGATGCAAGTAGTAATTATTCAGGTACATAGCAAGACTAGTGAAGTCCAAACTGAGTTGAGCCTCTGAGCCTTTGAAAATTTAAAATCAGTGATTTATCCGATGAAATACAGTGAGCAGAAGGCTTATTTAGTCTTAACAGAAGGTTATTTTATTTACTTGCTTCTCAGAGCCTTTTGGGGAACTTCGAAAATTCCTAATCGTTACAAATATATACCAAGGAAACTTGTCCTGGGAAACTCCGTTGTTGTTTTAGGGATTCCTTCAGCACTGGCACAGTCCATATGAGGAATAAATAAGTTTTTGATCTTTTTAGAATTTTTATTACCCCATTCCTCATGGTTCAGCCAGACCTAACATGCTTGAGCCTTTGGGATCCCCTCACCAAGAGGACATCAGTAACTTGTGACCACCTGTTAACAGACAAATTACAGAAAGTCTGGAAAAGAAGTATTCCAGTGCCCACAAAACTCCTCTTTATCATGGTGATACTGCTATGCTTTGGGAGACTCCGAGAGCATTTTTTGTTGGTATCATTCAGGATGAAACTGCTGCTAAACCATGTTTGTATGGAATATGCTGCTTTTGGAATAAACTTTAAATTTTGAAAGAAAGAAGGCAAAAAAATAAAATGAAACATTTCAAAAAGACAAAATGACATGAAGTTGGGGATGGGAATAGTAATTTTTCAGAAATGTATAACTTTTCTAGATATTGCATTATTAGACAATGTTAGAAAACTCAGACTTTGACAGAACAGTAAATCCCTTTTCTACCCAGTTGCAGCTTGCTTGTAGAAATCAGGCCTTTTCACAGATCTGCCTGGCAGAATACACCCAACCCCTGGAAAGGGGCAAGCAGTGTGCAGCCAAAGTCATCAAGAAATTATGCAAAGATGGGTGGGGTTTATGTTCTTTTACAGTGATTATAAGGAGAATCAGTCTCACCAGGATACGATGTAGGCCTAACTCTTTAAGCACTGGCACAGGGTCTAGGTCTGGTTCTTTTTTAAATCAATAGCAAAAGTTCTTGCCAGTACTGGGTCTCAGAACTTTGTAAGGTTAAATTCAAAGGCATTTAAATTCCTAGAAACTGAAAGCTTTGGACTGAATTAGAAGCTAGAAATTGATTTTAAATGTCTAATCTTATGAAGACTGATTAATGACAGATTAGTCAATGGTGAATGAGTCATCGCTTTGGAAATGCATAGTGCAAGAGAAGTGCATTGCTTTCTGAAACAACTGACATAGAAAAAGCAAGAAAATGTATCTCAGGCTGCTTCAATATTTTGTGTAATGTGATCATATTAAATTCAGGATATTTCAAGCAAGATTCCCTTAAACAGCTTTTATGCAAAATGCAGCCTTTTAAAAGTATAATTGCTTTGGTGGTATGTAGTAAGCAACTGATGAAATAAAGACAATGCCATGTTACTTATAAATTGCTGCTACTTAGAGTAAAAAGGGAAAGAAAAACTGAAAGAAGGAAGAACATGAATGTAGGTATTCATTCTTGGAATAATCTGAACTTCCAGTGAACGATTCACAAGGGTGCAGAAAACAAAACACATACATATATTTTATACATGAGTATAAATCTGGCTTATGAATACAGACCAGTTTTTGAGAATGCAAAGGCCCTTCTAGATGTTTGAACGAAATGCGGTATTTCAGTATTTTTTGAAACTACATTTCTTTTCTCATTTTTTGTGGTTTTTTTTTTTTAACCACACACCCAAGAAGGTTGAACCTTGAGATTCTGTGGCCAAATGTTTCATAAATATAAATCATGTTGCCGTGTATAGATAATCAGCGTTTATTCTCCATTCTGTTTCCTAGGCCCAGGCGGAGGAGTTACCTCTGCTGATCGGTAGTCTTTTCCAAAGAAAACAGTAAGTGAAATGCTGCTTTGTGCAATTGGGTTTATGTTTAATTCTGTGTGACCAAGGAAACATTGGTTAAGTAGACACTTCCATCAGCTATGTGGGAAGTATTCTCGTTCTTTGCTATCTTTCAAGCAGAAATGTGATTTCTTTATCCACATGTGAACAATTCCTTACAGCCTTGCAGGAGCCACATGATTTTTCAATATGGTTACCATTCCCATAAGACTTATGTTGAATGAAAACCTTCATCCTGAATGAGCATTGCTATATCTGACAGCAGCCCAGCTAACATCTGCAATATGTTCACCCAGAGTGTCTTGGAGATTTTTAACAGTCTGAATAATGCTCCTTTTCTTGTTCTGCCACCCAAGAGACATGATCCATTCCTGTATTTTAGGTTCTCTTACAAGGTTGGTTTTGTCTTGTGTATCACAAGGGAAGAACAGGGCTTGGAAATCAGTACAGTGAAATTCTGTGTCAAGTTTTTCTTGCATTTGCTATGTGGCGGGGGGGGAAGCTCCCCTACGGCATAGGTCTAAGAGACAAATGAACCTTTTTTCTTTCAGAATTAGTCTAATTTCTAATCACTTCAGCTGTAAAATCAGAGTTTCCTAGAATCTGACCTAGTTATCCTTTTTGGATGCACAACATAAACACATATATGTATGTATGTATATTTCCCCAGTTTCACAGGGGTCAAATTTCATGCAGAGATTAATTTCATTTTTAGATTTGCTGGAAAGAATGAAGCTCTTAAATCCAAGTGCTGTAACAGCATCAGTCTTGTTTCATCCCGCAATGGGAGGGGAAGTAGTTAGGGCCCTGAGTGTAGAAAGGTCTGTGGGCTAAATAACAGATTTGCAATAAATTGGTTTCTTTGGGTTATTCTTGGATGCTGCTTCCCAGAACACAGAGAGTTTACTGTCAAAATGTGCTTGCTCCATATATGCAATAATGCTTACAGTAAGTTTTGCAATCTTTAAAATGGATTTAATCAGTGAGAAAAATCTTGCATGCTTCTCTGGAGAATTACAGTCATAGAATAATGGAGGTTGCAAGAGACCTTCTGAGGTCATCTAATCCAGTCTCCTCCTCAAAACAGGACTAGCTTCAAAGTTAGATCTGGCTGCTCATGTTGCTTGTCCAGCTGAGCTTTTAATACCTCCAAGGACACAGTCCACAGCTTCTCTAGGCAACCTGTGCCAGTGCTTAACCATTCTTATAATTTCTTCCATTTATCTATCTGGAATTCCTTTGCTGCAACACATGACCGCTGACTTTTTTCTTTTTGCTGTACATCTCCGGGGGAAAGTCTGGCTCCATCTTCTCTCTACTCCCTCTTTCGGTAGTGGGAGGCTGCACTCTGACCCACTGTTACTTAGCCTTTTCTTCTGCAAGTTAAGCAAACTCAGGTCTCTCAGCCTCACCTTGTGCAGCATGTTCCAGTCCCCTAACTGTCTTGGTGACCCTCCACTGGTTTCACCCCAGTTAGTCCATGAGGCTTTCTTATTGAGGGACCCAAAACTGGACACAGTTCTCTAGATGCAACTTCACAAGTGCCCCATGGAGGGGAATAATCACTTCCCTTGGCCTTTATTTCAGGATTTTAAACAAGGTCCATGGTGTTCTCTCATACATAGAGCACAAGCAGAACTTCTTTGTTTGCAGTGGCAAAGCCTCTGTACAGGTTGGTACATAGAAATCTGTGAAATTTCTTCAGGGCTCTTTGGTTTGTTTGGGAAACAGCAGTTATCTCATTGGTATTTTGGCATACATAAGTTACATTTTATTTGTGGGCTGGGGGATGCTTTTCATCACTCTTTGTTCCAAATCTGGCAGTTTTGGAAATCATTCTCTCTCTTGTATATGATTTCAGTCATGTATGGAAGGGATATTGCACTTCTGTAAACAGACTATTGCAATCTTTCTTTCAGGCCTTCAGGCATTTTGATTTAACATCTGCCTCCATTTCCAAATGACACCTTTTCACACTTATCTGTGAAACTCAAAGTTCTCCCCAAAATGCTGATACAGAAACCATTTGCTTTGCTTGCTGTCATGGATAGGCCAACTTCAAACCTCTTTGGAGGCTTTTTCTTCAACACTACATCTTAAGATCTTCCTCATCTTTATTTCTACACATGTTGCTGCTTCCATCTTACTATTTCTTCTAATTCATTTTGGTTGTGTGATTTCTCATGCTGTCAATTTACATTTCACCTTCTCATCCCTTCTGGCTCCAAGTCTACTAAACTGGTTCACCACGCTTCCACTTTATCTCCCGTAATCATTTACCCAAGGCTTATTGCCCTGATAGCTTAGCAAAAGCCACTAAGATTTTCATTACTACTTTACCTCATCTCACGTGAGCATTGAGGCTGGCAACCTTTCAGTTTTTCTTTCTGAAGCCCATTAAAAAGGCATCTAATGCAAAAAATCACAGCCACTTTTTCACCATGCTGTTCCTACACCACACCAACAAAAATTTGCTTCAAACCACTTAAGGTTCCTCAAATGCTAGTCTAACCCACACATATTCTTCCTGGCTAGTTCTTTTTAGCCACTGTGTTAACCAGGCAAGTGGATGGACTTTGTTCATTGAGGAAAACACAGCTCATGCACTAACTTCATCTAACTTGCACTCTACTACAAAAGCATAGATCTCACCTCGGTGACACTGACATACATTTACTAGTCATAATGTACTATTTAAGGATATGAGGAGTTATCTGAGGACTTCCCTCTGAAGGAGAAAGCACTGAGTGTGTTGGAGAGGAAAATGAATTCTGTTTTTATTCCCAGACTAGTAAAAAGGAAAAAGGTTCTCTTAACCAGGGGTAGTTAGAAATTTTTCTTTGTTACAAAATTGGAATGTTTAGAGGAATAAATGTTCATCAGAGTGGTTCTTGGAAACATAACTGTTTTTTAAAAAAACCCAACCTTCTCTTTGCCTTTAGCAGGGAGTTACCAGGGACCCCTTCCCAGAGAATGAGACGGGACACAAAATAATACATGGCGTGGGTGGCATGGCATTCATGTCCTTCTCCTGGGTTAGGGAAACCCCATCCTAAAGTTCCTGATCCTTTTTCATATGCCTGTATATTTCCCTGCTGTATATTTACGTGTGCAAAGCTGCATAGCTCTAACAGGAAAGGCTGAGATAAATGGATTCCAGTAAAGGCAGTTTGCAGCCTATCGATAGGGCAGGAGCAAGCTACCTCCTGAGCCAGTGAATGCCTGGCCATATCAACTGGTTGTTATGGGAGAGGAAGTTGTGATTCTGTCCTTTGGGAGTAAGGGAGGAAATGGGAGGAAGTAAAATATTTACAAAATAAATCTTAATAAATCTGTTTCCATCCAACCCAGAATGCTAACTTTTAAACTCTCTGTCTCCCAAGGGAAAGGAAAGTTGCTCCATTTGTAGCTTTTCTTCTCAGGGTAGTCATAAAGACAGTGAGCATGACAGAAAATAAATTCTAGCTCTGTATAAAAATGGAAGCATGGAAATGATATATCAGTTTTATTATTGCCATCATGCATTACATATTTGGCTTCTCCAGATAATAGCCATATTCATAATTCATACCATCTGTATTGGAATATCCCATGAAGAAGGTATTTAAAGAGAAACTTCTCTGCTAGTCATAGCACAGCAATGTTGAAAGCGGGATGGGGTGTTGGTCAATGGAATGTCTCTGGTTTAGAAATGACACCTTGTTATCAGGGCTGCTAGCTCCAAAACCAGGTTATGAATGCCCTGCAGGTATAATACCAGAAAATAAAATAGTATGCCTGGCCCTTTTATGTAACACAACATAAGAACAGATAGAGGAAGAGAAGTGATGATTCATTATCTGTTCATCCAAAAAACAAGATTGCTGATTCATATGCTACATCCTAAAGCTTCACAAGTCTAAATGTATTCTTGAGTATTGTCAAATCTCTATAAAGATTCCGCACACAGGAGAGTGCCCATGCTTTCTGTCATTGATCTTGTTCTAAATCAAAAGATCTAGATCATCCTTAGACTCATTGGTATGTAATGTCTCTTCTAGTATGCCCTACTTCTAGCATCTGTTGTTATAAGTTTTACAGGTAATATAGCATTAGTTTTGTCCTCTGTGTTTTTAAATGGCATGTAGAACTTTAAAAATACATAATATAGTCTATAGCACACTATAGTTTTTGTAAATTGCATTCCAGGCTCATGCTTGTGCCCTGGTTTTTTATTACAGCCATATACAAAAACAAAGGTAAATCAATCCCCTCTTGCAGGTAAAGGTCATTCTGTCCAAGGTAGGGAGCTTCCTGGACTCAGATATCTTTTTTTTTTTACATCAGTTTGTTGAAATTAGCAAAACCTTCTTTCTACCATTTTTATCAAAATAAGGCATTAATCTCTACTTTGTTTAAACTGTATAAACCTATTAGAATTGGATACAATGTTGATTATAAACAACTGTGCCTAATGAAACAGCAGATTTTTTGAAAAATTGGGACCTACTCCAGTGTAAGCACATCAAACTAGTGTGAAGTGATGAATAACTTGTTACCATATAAATATGGAAGGTCCCTGCCATGATTCTGCAGCTGACATTTCTAATGATAGGTTCTCAGCTAAGTCAACAGAGATATTCCTCTTGCTTTTGTGGGTCTTTGAGGTCCTCTGTTCTTGGGATCATTTCCTTTCTTTATCCATATGAATTTGAAAGAGTAATTATACTCCTGAAGATCATTCCCAGAACAATGTTACTACACTCAGCGTGTAATCCTTACAATACAAGTAATAATAAGGGTGGAAACTCCCACTTGAAACTCCTACTACCAGTCTTCACTTGATGGCGCAAGGAGATGCTTAGAAAGCCATTCAGTGAGAGGTGCTCCGAGTTTTAAGACGATTCTACTTTCACTGTGCATCATCAGCCACAATAGTTTGCACAAATTTAATGGAGCACGAGGTTCTTTTGATTATGTGGGTTTCTGTACTTCAGTGCCAGTATCATTCAATCAGCTTGAATGGTGATAACCAACACCAATCTGTTGCAATGCTGTAACAGAAACGGTGTAAAAAACCTATGATAGTTTCAAGAAGTGTTGCCTAATATTTATTTCATCTGTCTGTATTTTTTTATTGCAGAAGAAGTGGTTCAGCAGACCAGCTGAGCAAATCTGCTACTTTCCCAGCAGATTAATACTGGTATAAATTTCATAGCTGAATGATGATGTTTTCATGCCTTATCAAAAGAGTCATAGGTCAAAGATCATCCTCCTTCTAGCAGGAGGGAAAGGAGACTTACAGATATACCTGTACTATATACACTCCAACAACCTGTAGCCAAACTACTGTAGAATTCTTTGAGCCACTGTTATGTTGTACAATATTTTAACTGTTGAGTCAGCATATTTTTAGCAGGGTAAGACTACCGAAACATATTATGACTTCATTGCTGATACATAGCATCATATCTAAAGCCAGTTTTCTTCCTTTTTAAGTCTTATGAGTAGATGAGTTCAATTACCCACTGAGACTTCATTCTTGCAGATAATTGACTACTCATCCACCTTAAATTTGTCTTTGGTAGCCTGGCTCAGAAGGCAGGTGATAGGATGGCTGATGCAAAAAGTATATGCATGGATTTAGAGTGGGTAAGAGAGATACGAACATGCATTCCAAGAAAATGCTTAGTTTGCTTTTTTAAAAAAAATCTGAAAAATAGGGCACTGGTTTCCTGCCAGGGGACACTTTTGAATAGGAATGTCTGGAATTATCTATTAAATTGGGTCTAACTTGGAGTAGGAGGCAGAGAGCAGGAAGAAATAGTGATGGAAAAAATGGATGCCAGGCTAGGAAATAAGTTGAGTTAGAGGCTCCACATCTCAGAGGCTTTGTTCTGTCTCTGAGCAGTGTCCCAGAACGGGTACTGACACGACACTTTGCTATGGTGTCCTATCCTTTCCTCAAAGGGGAACAAGAAGAGAGCACTGCCAGTTCACGTTGGTCATTTCGTCCCACCACATATGTCATAATTTAAATGTAACTTGTGCCAAGAAAGAACTAAGCTAAAAATCTTTTTATTTAGATATATTGCCTACATATGAAGGGAAATTTTAAGTCTTCATAAATTCTGTATTTTCACTGCAGTTAAGTGTTTTGTGGGCACATTTGATTTTATCTAAACATCACTACTGTGGCAGAAATTCTGTCTTGAGTTTTATTTAAAAACTTTTCAGTGTCCTTGAGCAGTGCTAAGCCCAAGGGCCCTAATTCAGAGGTGATGTTGGCCACTGGCCTTCCTTTGCTCTGTTCACTTTGCCTTGTGCTTCAAGTGATGCAACACAAATGTTACCAAAAGGTGAGAGCTAAAGTGGTGCTTGACATTTTAAGAGGCACATTTTCCTGCCATTCCATTCCTCCTCCTACTGCTCTTTTTTTTTTTTGTCCCTGCAGTTAGAGGAGCTGTGCCAGTACCCAGCACGTGTAGCTGCTGTGTGTGCCAGCCTCAGGGCTGGGGTCACACATCCATACAACAAACACTCCACAGTGGAAAACTCATCACTGAATTGAGGCAAGGCAGGTTGCTGGAGGGAATATAACAGGGGCCTCAACTTGCCGTTCTTGCCCTGACGTGAGGGGAAGGGATCAGATCCATCCTTGCCTCCTCTCACCTGTAGCTAACAGAAGACAGCCAAGAATTGATTCAGTGAGTCTTTCTAATTCATTTTGGGTCATGTCAAAGAGGTTTGCTGAAGCCACAGCAGGATTTCAGATGCTCTTCTTTGCCCTAAAAAATGACTAAGAGCAGTCATGTTCTCAGTTACAGCTGAGCAGCAGCTTAAAAAGCTAGCAGCCTGTCAGCTCCAAAGTGGTGCCTCACTCTTAAGTGTGCTATTAGACTTACCATATGCTAACATGTCAGATGCAAAAACAAGGTTTGCATGTCACTGGGTCTGCTGCAAACAAGCTCCAATTCAGCAGCTCAAATGCACAACCATGAATATATCTTTTAAGGAAAGGGTCTAGATCAAATTCAGAAGCAATTTAAAAATAGGAGTGTGTTAGTTTCATATGGGTAAATGCAGGAGAGTGATAGAAGGTGGTAAAAGGCACATAGCAAAGGAAAAGAATGTACAAGTAAGTCCCTCCAGGTCACTGTGGCCTTGCTTTGAATTCCTTCTGAATTTAGCCTGGAATGTCAATGCCCACATCAAGTTGCTTTTTGAACACAGCACAACACAACATGCCCAAGCTAAGCTGCAAACATAAAAACCAGTTCCCCTATCTCTGTCATATTTTTTCCTTGTTAATCACTTGAAAAACTTTCTGATAGCTGATGGAAAAATTGCTCATTAGTAAGCTGTTTAGAGATCCCTGAATTGAAAGGCAGAATGTAAAATGAACGCCAGTCCAGATACCAAGAAATTATGGAAGATCTTTCTCTTCTCTGTGATCAGTCCCTAGAAAAGGTGTTATTGTTTGGCTTTTTACAAACATACTTTTTCCTATAAGAGAAGCAAGGTAAATTTTCCTATTAAGCAGCCACAAAGTGCAGACAGTTGTCACACACTGGTGAAAATATTCCCCCCACCTGAAATTCTGAGACTTTTTTTTATATATTCACTGGGGTTTGTTGTTTGGGATTCTTGGTTAGCATTTATGCTAATGTTTCCATCCATTAATTTTAAGTGCCCCAGTGTTTTGCAAAAGATCACGGTAGAAAATAGCCTGTGTGCAGAATTACAAGGTAATTTCTTAGCCATATTTCTAAGGCAGGTGTTATCAAAACAAAAGCACCATTTTGGCCTGAAAAATCAAGGTCTTTCACTGATTTTAAATTCTGGTTTGAAACTTTTTGACACATAATGCACATCATGTTTGTGTTGGTTTCTCTTCACTCAACTTCTTTTTTCCTGAACAGTGGGCAGAAGGCAGGGTTTCCAAATAGCATCGGCTGTGTTCCAAGATATATCAGAGTGCTTGGCATCAGGAGTGAAAAAAGCAGCAGAATTTGCCAGTACTCACAATAACCACATATCTAGCTGCTTTACACAGCTCCTCCCAATATAGATACAGAGGTGCTATATCAAGCTTTTACACAATATAAGTTTGGAAGCTCTGTCCGGGGAATATGAAGTTCACCTAAGCCTTCACATTTGTGCTGGGATCAGCTGCAGCAGAAGCAGAGGTTTAAAAGAGGACACTGGCAGTTTGCCTAAGAAAGAATAATGGCCAATAAATCCTCTTTCTAAAGTATTTGGACAAAGTGTTACTTAGAAATTAAAAAAATCAGTAACCGGGCAATTTCAAAATACAAACATAGACAGTCTTGGATTCCTTGTTTCTTTTTAAAGAAGAAATATATTTCTGAAGTAGTTCAGTAACTAAAGGTCACATCTGGTTCCTTAGTCTTGTCTTTCCTAACGGATGAGTTTCAGTGCTGTCCCAAGCTGACTTCTGTCCATACATACAGATCTCTAGCTTGAAGAACACTACGAGCTTGACCTGTGTGGAAGCATAGCTTGGAGTTCATGCATTTCTGATGCTCAGACCAATAATAATAGCAAGGTTATGACTACTCCATTCTGCCGATACAACTGTTTGGGTGGTTCTAATATCACTTTGCAGCACATCTGCTTTTACTTAACTCCCCTTTCATTCTTGAGTTAACTCTTTTACCGTATCTACAGTGAACTCTTCTGCCATCTCTACAGGCGAATTACCTCCGTAAAAAAAGACAAAACAACTGTATATATGCTGCTTTGACCATGCAGCAGTGCTGTACTCCCTGCCCATTTTCCATCCATCCTGCTGCCTCACAAGTTGCTTGCAGCCTGCAGCCTTGGTGGCCTCAGGTGCTGGACTTTCAGCACTGTGAGGGACCAGCTCACACCATCTCTTAGCCTATGCTTCCAAGTTGGCATCTGACTGACAAGATTGTTACTTTAGAGAGTGGTCTCAGGGCAGCCATTAATGTGTAATTTAGATTTAGCTAGTATAGTTTCTTACTATACTGAAACATAATGTCTCTGATTTTATACAAGAACTGGTTTTTCTCCTCAGGGGCTTATTAAATATTCCTTTTAAGAATTTTATGAGCTCAGCATCAAAGTACATTATAAATCTGTCCATAGATAAATAAAACTGTACTGAGGAATGTTAGCTGAGGGAATCTATAGCAAGATTTATTTCTCTACCCCTTCTGCCCATGCAGAACTTCAGGCCTCCCTCAGCAGAACTGCCTGGCCCAGAAGCAAAGCCTTTGGTTTCCTTTCCTATCCTAAAGGGCCTGGGAGGTCGGCCAGCTTATTTAGCAAAGCACTTAGGTATGTTACTGAACTTCCCCCACGCAGGTCTCTTTATGTAAGCCAACATGACTTCTCAAAATTTTGTAATACTTTGCTAGCCAGAGCCAGGCCACCTGGGGAAAAAAATGACTGATTCAGCTTTTAGCTAAGGTGGGCTACACCTACAGGACTCCGTGAGATCTCTACTAAAAGCAAAGCAATTCTCTCCCAGAAGCTGGTGTTGCTGTGCTGTTAGATGCAAAGGACAGTTTCTACTTCATACTCTCTATAAGGTGAATCTAACTTTCCAGAGCTGCCCTCTCTGTGTTACCTGAGCAGATACCAAATGAGAATAGCTCAGAAAAAGTATGATTTTATTTGGTTCCAATTTTGTTTTGCTAAAAGCTATTTTGGCTAAATTGGAGGATTCCTAAGACCTTTTGATGTTTCCTTACTGTGATCGTTCTGTCTCGGATAAAATGCTAGTAGCATGAGGGCAGGCATGTATCTGTTATTCTGCTAAGAAAAGTCTGCACTTTGGTCACTCAGATCTTTGCTACATCGAACAGACTGCTTTCAGATCACTTGATCTAGCTATAAAATGGGAAAATGATATTCCTAATAAAATTATTAGATACTGTTATAAAGTGTCTAAATAGAGAAGAAAGTCCCTGTGGTGATTGTGTACTCTCCCACATATGCTGTCATAAGTTCTACAGTGCTCTGCTCTGCTCTGAATACCTGGCTGACACTAGGCACTTTGCTGGTTGCATCAAACTAACTCAAATGATAAAAATAATTTGTTTGCCTACAGTTAAAGATCCCTAGTAACTAGCATGCATTTCATATTTTTTTTTTCAAGGAATATCATTTAACTTGGAACAAATACAAACGAGGCCAACTTCTGTCCAGTGCTTATCTGTTGCATAGGATTTTTGTTTACGAGCTAAGAGGGCCACAATAAACAGCTGGATGCTATGTCCCCATCTACACTGCAGGGGCTATTCTGGTTCACAGTGAAGAGTTTCCATACATGGACAGTATCAACAAAGACAGCAGTAGCTCTGCTGCATGAGCTGTCCAGACAACAAAGAAAGGATCATCGGTGAAATTACTTCTGAAGAAAAACAGTGACTAAACTACCAGGAGAAAGCTATTTCACCGTTACATGCCTGTGGGGCATTTATTCTGTGTGCACGTATATTGTGTGCAGTGATGGCATTTCAGATGTCTTTAAGGTTTTAAGATCTTAGTCATGCCCACTACCTCCACACCAATCTAATCTTCCATTCCACTGTTCTGTTTCCAGTTTTGAAATTGTTCAGGTTACAAGGTAGATCTGGAAAGTAAAATAGGCTCCTACTGGGCACGTATTGGTGAAGTGAGGTAGGAGACTCCAGCTAAGTACTTTGAGATCCTATCCTGAAGACCAAAGGGCCTGGCCAGATGAGGCAAAGAAGTGAAAAGGAAAGGGAGAACGATGACCACTCACTCTCCTGGAAGGACTCCAGAGTGATAGAAGCTGAGACATATTTAGTTTTAACCCCAAGTAACCTTGCTCTTGAAATGGCATCCTGTGTAACTTCATCTTAACAGCAATAGTTAGCATTTATGTAACTCTATAAAGTTAAAAGGGCCTATTTTTTAATTTTATAGAAATGTATTCAGTCACCTCTACAATACAAAAAGGGTAACTTTTAAATATATTTCCCAGATAGCTAAAAAGCCCCATGACATAGGATTACCCTACACACTCAGAAATGTTGCCATCTAAAGAGGAATTTATCAGGTGTTAGGCACTGGCTGTACTGGCTAAGCACTCAGCGGGTACAAGGCTATGCAAAATAATCACAGTCCCAGGTGAAATACAAGCACTACTCTTTACTATTTTTAGGCAGCTGGATTGTATCACTGTGTAACCATGATCTTGAGAGTGACCATAAGGCAACAGCTCAACAATCAAGGTATGTTTGATACAAGAAGAAAACCAGTAATTTTCTGGAATGAATGGAAATATTATTTTCCATGGATCAATAAGGACATAAGTTACTGTTATAAGGCTTCCTATAACATGTGCAGAAGAAACACCTCAGTCGCTTATAAAGAATTACAGAAAGAAGTGGATCACAGAAATAATCCTAGAATAAACTGTTTGAATAAAGCACTTAAAATTTTCCCTCTCTTGCTAGAAAATACAAAATCCAGAGAAAGGTTTTGGTATGTACATAAATGAATGGTACATTGCCATTTGTTTACATCACTCAACTGTGATAGAAAGCAACAATACTTAATCTGCTAATATTTTCCCATCCTTTAAATGTATGATATTGGCAATAAACAAAGCCTACCAATCTACTAACTCTTCTTTCAATTAAGAAATCAATTTTAAAATTGCTTTACATATGGTTTTTGTGTGACACTGATGTCCAAGACATTTTACTTTTAAAATGTTTTAATAGCTGTTTTTAGTAAGCAGTTGAAAAGGAAGCAATTCACTCGCCTATTCAAAATTCTGTGAACCTGCATGTAAAAGGTAATCCAAGTGAAGATATAAAAATCACAACAGTTACATAGTTTGAACTTTGGTAATGTATCAGCATTTGTAGCTGGTAAGGTGTCTTTGAACATAACATTAATAATCTGTCAATGAATGAATGGAAAATAAGGATGAATCTTTTTTTGTAGCCTACATAGACATAACACAAAAAAACCCCTGCTATAGATAAGGAGTTAATCTGCTATTGTGTTTCAGTGCCCATCCTTGTGCTAAATACTCACTGAATCTTTGCAGTAATATACTCTAGTGTAAAATCCAATAAACCCTTTGTATAGCATCAGTGAAACTGTTGGAATATTTTTTTCTTGCATGCACTTAGCCAGGTAATACATACAAAAATAGAGACCTACGTGGCAGAGTCTCAAAATCAAGCCAAATTAATGACTTTTAATTCAGTTTTGCAAATTAGTTTGCTCTTAAGACAGTTCAAATATACAATTATTTTAGAACTTTTTGACCACCTAGGGTTTTCCAAGTTTTGTTAGGCCCAATTCTACATTAAATTTAAGGTATAACCAACTGTTGTGTTGCCTTGATTTGATCTGAGAGGTCTGATAAATAGATTCTGTCTTCAATTTACTCATGGAACAAATAAATGAAACAGAAGATGTCCCTTAAGGGGGGATTAGTCCCTTAAATGCAGTGTGGCTGCCTACTCTGCATTCAGGTAGGAATGCAAATATGTTTACCTGGTAAATGTCCAAATCTTTTGAGATTTATCCATTACAGGCAAAAATATCTTTGGATGGAGATTTTAAACTTTGCTTGCAGGAACATAAGAATTGTTTTAATGGATCACAAAACTTCTTTTCTCCAAGAATATCCCTCGCAAAATGTATAAATACATTATTACTGGTTACAGTGAATTATAAGATGTTGGGAAAATCATCCCAAAGGAAAAGTTTCTAGTTGTCATGTGTTGGTTTAGCTCTGTGATAACTTATGCTTAGCAGGACATATACATAACTGTGTTCACTTCCCACAAGCCTCCTCTTTTTAAAAAAAAATATTTATTTTTATTGGGTTTTACCGACAATTTGTGACCATTAGAGTGTGATCCCAATAACCTTTTGAACCTGCTTCCTACTTTCTGTCACCCAGTTAAAAATCTGCATAAATATATTCTTCACAGCAAGTCTTAGGATTTTTATGTTTTCATACCTGATTTTAATACAACTGTAATGACATTCTTTCTTTTCATCACAATTCCTGTTATGAATCAGTGCCATGGACTACTTTTCAGTAGGAGCCTTCCATTAGAAATATTGAAATTCATTGGATTTGATCATTACTATTTCGTGGTAAAACTATATATACTTCTTGAACCAAGTAACTGTGTTGCTTAGGCTTAAGTCAAGAAAAGCCTCTTTTCTTTTTTTTTTTTCCCCCATACTGTGGAACTAGCTGTTCCAAGAAGCCATCATTTGAATTCTTGAGAAATTGCCTCTCAGAGATCTGTCCTGAAATAACATCTTGCCAATATACGTGCAAGTAGTTGGAGTAGTACACTACCACTTTTTAAAAAAACATTGCATTTAGTTGCTGCTCTGCTTTCCTTCACCCTGCATACTCTATATGGTAGTTACATTACATACTATAGGCAACCAATTTAGGTATCCAAATCAAAAGTATAGGCTTCTTATACCATCAATGGAAAGAGGTAAAGTGCTTCAGAGGGCAATTAAGAGTACAGAGTGAGAAACCCACCTGCTTTGTTAATTACTCGGGGGACCTGGACACTTCTGTTAAATGCCCGGGACAGATTGTCAAGATGCCTGAGCCTCCCCAAAGCCTTTTTTTTTTTTTCAATTGGGACAGAAAACTAATATTGAAATTTGTTAAAATAATGTCACTTGAACTGCAATTTAACTGTATGGAGCGTCTCTCACTAGTTCTTGCTCCTCTGAAATTTTCTCCCTCTAAGATGATTTTTCCAAGAGAACTACTATTCCTATCTCTGTCAGTTCTAGACAAATTATAACATAAGTAGCCCACTGTTTTTGTTCTTTCAGTCAGCTTCAGTAAATTTGAATATGTCATGGTTGGACAGACATTCTAGTTTGCCTTTATGTGCTTTTAGCTTTTTCATATCATTGTACCTATTTGAGATACAAATGAATCTGTTTTGCTGGCATCCCTAGTCAATGCCCATCTTTGGCCCTACTGCTCCTCTGTTGCTTGTGGCTGTCTTCCTAATAACAAATAACAATTTCCCAGGTCTCTGCCATATTCCCATGCTGGCAGCCCATGTAATCCTGCTTTGCATGTGTGGAGTCTATGCTTTTAAAAAAGCTCTCTGTCCTCTCAGGCATGTTGCAGGCACTACAGAAAAACAAACAAAAGCTCCCTTTAAGCCCTCTAGGCATGTTTCTGTCTAGCAGTCTTTGACAGCAAAACTGGAATCATTTTAAAGAAATCACAGGGGTCCTGGACTAAAGGCTTTTTTTCTCTGTAATCTAGTTTCCATGAACTCTCATGCACTTATCTGTGCTTCTGGTGTGAGGATCACAAGCTTCTCCCTACCACAAAAAGAATCTTCTCTAAATGTATTACGTGAACTGCCATCTCCACAGCTGGTCACCAAGCTGTTGAACAGTTCTCTTGGTTGCTGCACACACGCATACAGTATTTTGATAACTAGATCGCCTACCATTACGGCTTGCCAACAACTCACAGTGTATCCCCATCTCCTAGAGGGACCACTTGGCTCCACGTCTGCTCCTCCCTGCAACGCTCAGTCTCTCAGTGTTTCACTGCCTCCAAGTCTCCTTTCATCTATTTTTTTTTAAATCCCTTTATTATTCCAGAACAACATGTTATATTTATTCCACTTTACCCCCATCTGCTGGTAAAACAAAGCTGGCACATATAATACGCCACTAACTACAGATCGAGTGACTGGCAGAGAAAAGGAACTAGCTCCTGCTTGTTTAAGATGATAGCTTGATAGATGGGATGAGAAGGGGAAGGGAGAAAGTAAGTTCCTTTAAAGATCCAGTTGTATATATATTCAGTGTTGCACAACCTGTACTGCTTTGATTTTGCAGTGAGTTCTTATTGCTTAATGCAATCAGCCTCTCTTTTCATTTAGAAAAAGTAGCTTGCACTGAGAAAGTTTCTATTTACAGTTTTAAAATTTTAGCAACAAAACAATAGACCACTTCTGTTTCTCTCCAAAATTAACTCTTTCCTTGATAGGCATGTTTTATTATTTCCTGATGTACAGCATTAATTATTGTTGGTTGGGGTTTTTTTCCCCAAGTCTTATCTGGAAATACTTCAAATGGAATAAATTTTAAATCATTCTCCTTTTGGAATAAGCTAAATTTCTGAACACTTGAAAAGTCCTATTAATTCTAGCATTTTACTTTGCTTCCAAGAGCAAGGCAAACCACTGCAGGGACCAATTAGAAAGAGCTGAGAAATCCTCACGAAATGAAGGGCTGACAGCTGAAAATCCAGATCTGATGGACTGCCTTGTAGATTGGCATGAATGATACCTCTGCCCATAAGAAAACTTTAATCTCCTAAGCAGAAGGAAGAAGGGTTTATTTTTAAGGCTGCCTTAGTCTGTCCATATCAAACATTTTCTTTTGACTCCTACTCTTACAGTATAATAATTTAAAAAATTGTTTTCCATTCACAGAGACCTGCCGTAGTTTTACACTCAAGCTACCAGGAAGCCATACCGGAAAAGGAAGTCAGGCTATAGGTAATTAGAATAATATTATGTTTTCAGTATAATGATGTGGAAAGAATGGGGAGTTTGTTTATTTTAGATCATGCTTTTTATAATCCTCCTCTTTCTCTGTTATTTTTTTTTCCATTAGCATTTGATAGTTGCTTTTGCCAAAGAAAGAAACATAGAGTTTATAGCGAACTAGTGAAAAATTGTTCTAGTTTTAAACTTCAGAAGACCTGGGGAGCAGGATGTGTTTGTATTTATACAGGTATTTACACTTCCACAGACTTTTAGATACAGAGTCCCTTTTTCAGTTTTGAAATGGAAACAGCCAAGTTAATGCACTTGCTACTTCTGCTGTAGGCCTGAAGAAGGGTTTATGAACTCAAAAGCTTCTGTATTTTTTCCAGCTATGCTAATGGGGTAATATACAAATGGCAGCACTGCAGGTCTTGTTTTCAGTCTGTGGAGCCTGCATGTAGAAAGGGCAGTTTTCATCATACATACTTTGGAAAAGTTGGGAAGGTCTGAGATGGCTGCAGGCCTATGAGCCATATTTGATGTCAGTTGATGCCAGAACATTATGGCCACATGTAAACCAGTGGATGAATTATGTATGTGTGACAAAGCTGATAGAGGGACCCTGCTCATAGCCTGACTTTTCCCTGCCTGCCGAGCACAGCTTGTAATTTAAGTGGTGATGAGGAGAAAAGCCAGCGGGATTACAGAAAATACACACGACTAAGGCATCGTGTGTTTGTCAAAGCACATGGTTTCTGTCCCTGTGCTGGCTGCATTCTTCTGTCACACTTCTACTGTGGCTATGCGTAAATTAGTAAACTGAACAGTGCCAAGACAAAGACAGAGGCTTGGACCATCATGACCTGTTACTGTAGCATGGTTTTGGCCTGGTACAGCTAGTAGTCTCCCCCCAAAAATTCCTGGGCACAGTTTAGGTATTAGCATGGACCGGGACAGGCAGCTTGGATGTCACTGGCTTGCTTCAGAGATAAGGATGTTTAGCAGAAAGGAAGTGACTAAACCGTACAAGTTAGCAGCTGGGTCTCTTTCCTGGTTCTTAGGCTGCTTAATTTACTAGTGTAACAATGGCGTGCAAGTTCAATTGAGTTTGGAGGCACTTCTCTTTTCCTGCCTTTGGAACAGGAAGCTACTGACCCTATTCAATTAACTTTTCCAAACTCAGTCGTTTATTATGGCAAGAGTGGAAAAATACATTTCAAATCACCACACGAATCCTCTTCTAGTTAGTTCCATCTAGGCTCAAGCTTCCCCATCAAGCTTGTTAGGCTTCCAAGAGGGAAAGAGATGCTCTCTGTGCCATTCCAAAACCTTGAATTGGCAACGTCAACTAACAGTCTTTTCTAGTGTCTGTTTTCCAGGATTAAGAAAGAAAACGATGTAATTTACGTAAGTTCCACTTCACAGTTATCATGCAAGCACTTAACTTCCTTTTGAACAATGTATTTTGCTATATAAATAACTATGCAAGGATCATTTAGCACCAAAATGCAGTCTTGCACATTTTACAGGAAAAAAAAATCCCTCAGTAGTTGTCACCCCCTAATCGACATTTAATTACTGTAAGCA
>NW_010972620.1:13866017-13866291 GCF_000737465.1 Haliaeetus leucocephalus | reverse complement strand
GCCTTGGCGGAGGCGCCGGGCTGCGGCGCGGCGGCGGAGCCGGCTCGGGAGCTCTTCGAGGCCTGCAGGAACGGCGACGTGGAGCGGGTCAAGCGGCTGGTGCGGCCCGAGAACGTGAACAGCCGGGACACGGCGGGCAGGAAGTCCAGCCCGCTGCACTTCGCCGCAGGTACCGGCCTGAGGCCGCCGTTACCGCCTCTGTGGGGACGGCGGAGCGCGGGGGCAGCCCCGCCGGGCGCCAGGCCCGCTGCCGCGCACCTCCGCTTCCCTCCCG
>NW_010972620.1:13813509-13865861 GCF_000737465.1 Haliaeetus leucocephalus | reverse complement strand
CCGTGGCCGTCGCCGTCTCTAGGTGCCACGCCGGCTCTCGGGTGGCTGGTGAGGTATCACCACGCGGTGGTGGTGGCTGGGTGGTACAGGTGGCGTCTCGTTTCTGTCTTTTCTTTCTTTCTTTCTTCCTTTCTTAAAATAAACCTCAGCTGGCGTTGAGGACATCTGGACTGGGGTTTAGACTGTTCGTGTTGTGGCATGTGAGCTCTGACAGGTGACATGTGTCCCAGGTACAGTTTCCATTGATTTCAGCGGCCCTGCTCATTTTTAGAATTTTGCCCAGGAAGGGTGCTTGTCAGATAATGCTGTTTCTAAGCTTTTTGCATTCTTATCTTCAGCAAGTAGACTTTGTCAGTTCGGGACTTATATACGCAAACAACTGACATCACAGAACAACTGCTTTCCCTGGCAGCGGGCCAGAAGATTCTATCCCACCTTTTCAGACAAAGACCTGACTGTGACTGTTGTTTCCATGTTGTTTGTTTTGATTTGATTACAGTGTTAGATGTAGGACCAAAGGCTGGCAGGCTGCAGAAGAGACAGCAGCTTCTTTTCAGCTAAACAATATGGATAGTAATAAAGATGTTTGTGTCTTTGCTGAATTGTTTTGGAAGAGGTTTCTACTTAAGGTGTCCTTTCCTCGTCTTCCATACACTTAACAGGTCTAAGTTCTTGAAAGCCTTTTCAGGACAGCTGCATTTCACAGATTTAAGAAACTTGATTGACAAGAGATCCCAGGAGACAACTTAAAATATCCTGTTGGGGTAAAACAATTTTGCAGCTATCTTTTCATATGCAGCACTCCTGTCTGTTCACTAATAAACTCTGAACTTCTAAAAAAAATAGTACATTTTACAGCATTTTGGAGAAGTGAGGTTTTTTTCCTTTTCCCCCCTTTTCATCCTAAGGAGTTCCTCATGCAATATAGTAATCTAGTTTATCTCTCTGAACAGGAGTGATCTGTCTTGACTTTAAAAAAACAGAACTCCTGATCTATAGAAAGCTTTTTCTTAAAAAAAAAAAAAAAGGCATAGCAATGAGTTCATGTAGTTATTAGACCTCTAATGTTAAACAAGTTGGCGTGTAAATGGGAGGGGCCATTGCCACGCTTATGTCTACTTCAGACTTGTAGAGAGAAATCAGTTGCTCCTCTCACAAGACTGTAGGAGATGCCAAAAGTTTCTGGTTAACACGTGGCATAAAATACTTGTGTAACTTCTTAATTTAACCCTCTCCTACTGCTTCAGGTAGAACTCTGCTGTTGTCAGCCTATCTGCGAATAGACTCAGTGTGAAAGATGGACATAAGTAACTTCGGGATTTTGGGGTTATTGTTCTTGTTGTGTTTTGCTTTTCCCCTGTTATTCACAGTTGAAGTATTATTAGCTTCTTTTGTCTTCTGTCTCTAAAGGAATTACATTCCAGGAAGTAAAAGCAAAAGTCAGTTCCGTTCTTGCTTTGTTTAGCCTAGGTGTTCTTAGAAAATACATTACAAAACATCTCTGACTAGTTTCATTCAGTTTCAGGACTTGTTTTATGGAAGAGGTGGAGCTGAAATATGAAGATAGGTTCTGTATTGCCCTTTTTTCTTTTTTTTAGTGTCATTCTGGGTTCTGAACTTGGTTACATTTTTAAGATTTTCCCAGATCTTAACTAGCAATTTAAATAAACCAAATTCCTCTTTCTATGTGTCATTTCGTAAAGGTGGATTTTAAAATATATTAAAATGTATTTAAAAAAAAAAAGACCACAAGCTCTCCCTGGGTATGTGTCATTATTAGAAATAATACATATTGGGATCTTGGTGAAGACTGCTCTTTGGACTTTGTAGTACACAATTGTGTGTGTGGTAGATAAGTTGTACTGAAACTTAAGTCAAGAGCCCACCACCCTTCACAACATAATAGGCTCAGTCCTCTCTCACCATAAGCTGCATATACTTCCTGAAGTCAGTCCTTTTTATCACAGTGTGTGTCAAAGTTGAAAGTATCACAAGGTTTTAGGGACGTGGCAGGAACCAAAATGCCCTTCCTGCAAACTAAAATTCATTGAAAAAATGAACACCTGGGGCAGGGGAGAAGAATCAGAGCTCAGTTGTTTCTCTTAGCTTTTCATCCTGTCAAATCAGGTGAATATAAAATATGACACAACAGTGACAGTAAATAAATACTTTTTAAAAAAAATTATATACAGTTACAAGTTTCTGTTGTGATTAATATTCAGGATTTATCAGCTAAAAGTTTGTAACGTTTTGGGGAACAAGTGCAGTGAACTACTCAGCTGTCATAAATGGTAGAAGAGTGTCAGCTGGAGGCCCTGAGTAGCCCTTCTACTTTGCAATAAGAAATAAAGTGTTTATGATGATGACACAGTTATCACAGCTTGCAACTATGCAAGATACCATTTAGTTGGTCTTCTGATAGAAGCCCAAGAGCCAAAAAAACCACCCCCACTCCTTAAAAATGATAATGTTTTTTTTTAAAAAAGTGTTGAAATAGTTTTTGCAACAGTGGCAAAGAGGAACTGTTACAGTAGGTAGTGGCTCCCTTCCCTGTGTCAGCAAAGGCTGTCCCCTCTTTGCACTCTCAGTGAAAACAAGAGAGAGGAGGGAGAGACCATTGTACAGAGTTTGGCCGCCTCCTCTGTACACATACATCCTTTAGAAAATAATGAGAAAATACTGCTCTTTCCATATAGTGCCCTCTTGTACAGATGCTTCCACAAGGACGTAAGGAATCCCTGCTGTGCACTCAATGCTGAAGAGAAGTTACAGAAATTGGTGTGATGCAAATAAGCCTGTCTCAGCATTAAAATAACTACAGGTAGTTTAGGGGTGTTGCTATACTTAGGGCATTTTCTGAATGGATGCAGGCTTTGTGCAGAGAGAAGCTATGGGTTGCTCATGATCTGTATCTGATTGAACCTATATACTAAATAGAGGACATCTGGGTGAATTCTCTACACCTGTAATGAGGTTTACTGGCGCTGATTTTCAATTATGGTATTGATTCTTGCTAAGTTTAGCATTTTACATTCAAAAACATGGCTATACATCAAAGCTTTGAGGGACAGGGGACAGTACAAGAAAGGGTGGTTTAGCACCAGACATGTAACTTCTGGACAGAGAAGTTGATCAGAGGCTTTTCTAACATAACTAAAGCAGTTCTGGAAAACATGTTTTGGTGCAGAAAGAAGATACCAAGCAGTCTGTCATCAAATAACAGCTTTGATGATGTGTTTGCAGGACTGGCACTTGTGAAAAGTCTCATCTGAGTAGATCCTTGAAGACTTTAGTGAATTTTGAGTACGCATTCAAACTAGAAACAGAATTTTTTGAAATTTTGAAGACGTAAGTAAAAATCAGGAGGACACATGTAAGAAAAATAACTTTGTAGCATCTGGTTACAAAAGCTAAATTTATTTAAGAATGAGAAATATGCTGCATATAATTTATTTACTGTGTAGGCAATATGGCTGTATGGGTATACCTTGTATAGGTACTGATTATTTTTTTGGCAGCAGAAATATGCATGTATGTGCAGTGAATGCGGCTTACTGTGCCTGTGCAGATAACTTGTTTTTGCATGGACCATATGTCTGATCCAGATCTCATCTCAAGCGTGCTGAACTCCTGTTCTCTGTTAGGACAGGCAAGGTGCCTTCTGTTAGTTATAAGATGGGTAACTAGAATGTTGACACTCAAAAATGAATTTGCTGTACAGTGTGTGGTTCTATCAAAATCAAGGTGCTAGCAAGCTAAGATTTGTATAATTAGTAATGTATTTTGAAGAATCGAAGCACATCAGTAGTATAGTCTTGTAACTGTTATTTGAAAATACCTTGGAGATCATTCTGGGATTAAAATGTTTCACATAAAATTATTTTTATAATAGTCAGAAATCTGTGGGGAATGTGGTTCCTTACCAGACTTTTGAGGGAAGAGGAGAAAAGACAGAATTTAACAAAGGCTTTTCTGAATACCTTTCCTGGCTTCTTTACCGTTGGTATAAACAGCTTGTATATGAGAGGTCCTCCCAGCAAGTATGATCCAGAAATTGCTTAATAATGGTAGTGTTTGCTTTTTGAGCTCCGAATAGCAAAGGTGAAGGTGTTTCTTGCTGCAGGGTTTTAGTTGCTGTCAGTCTGGGAGAAGGATTTATGCAATAGTCAGGTTTAGTGAAAAGCATGCTATGAAAAAGTTTAGTTGCAACTAAACTAAAACTAAAGTTCAGTTGTAACTACAATGCTGACACTTCTCATATGCTTCTGTGACTTTGTCACTGAAATGCTGTGTAGTTATCAGGAATAAACATAATTTCTAGGTTATGGTTGCAGTGATTTATACCTACCTACTGACCTGGGGTGGATGATTTGTAACAAAGTTTAAATTTGCTACTGTCTTGAGTATCACTGGTGTTGGCAACTGTGTGGTGATTCACACTGAGGGAAAAGCTCAAGACTTCATCCCCACCCAGTTCTTGATCTCTTCAGGAAAACGGTTTGCAATTCAGATATTTAAAGCAAGGAAGGCCAAGTCCTGCAGGCATGGGTTATTTCCCAGAAGGTACTTGGCCCAAGGCCGATACATACCAAAATATGGCTTTTACCTGCCCTAATAATCCCCAAGACCCAAAGACACTTTCATGAAACCTTTGGGGGATTTCTGTAGGCAGTGGCCTTTGGAACGTAACCAGATGGGCATAATGGCTACAAGCAGAAGTCCTAAGTCATTCTGGCCTCTTGTGAAGGTATCAGAGAAAACATAGATACAGTTTGATGTCCTGGTTTATTTGCTGTTATATAAATGTGCAAAATATAGCTGAAATTAAACAATAGTAGCTATAGAATTGGCTTATGAGAGCAATTACCTTATTTGTGATATGTTTCTAGCCCCAAATGTACAAGTGGGCATATTTTTTTGCTGTCTACTAACTTGAATGACAGGTTTGTAAAAAAAGTGCCTCAGAATGTGGAAGAGCATTTTTGTGCTTCAGTCATGATCAAATATTTATAATCATTTTAGGCATCACTGAAAATAGGCATTATGAGTATCTTTAAATTATGGTTGTGCATACTCACATAATAAATTTCTTCAACAGAGAGTGGTCCCAGATAAACTTCTCGTGTCCCTAAGGGTTTTCTTAAGTGATCATTTCAAAGATGGAAACTGTGTGCAGATTATGTTAATTATTCCTTAGAAAGCAAATAACTATGCTTCTGTTTTAACCTGAAAGCAGTGCTTCTTACCTGCTTTTTTAAAAAAAACAAGCAACACGTTTCTGTAAAATACTTTTCATGTTATATGAATCTTTTTTTTTAAAAGCTTAGAATATGAATTGTACATGCATTGGCTTGTAGCCAGTCCCATCCTTACTGCTCCCAGGGCTCATCTATTGGTCCATCCACAAACTAGCTGTGGGTTGGCAGACTATCAGTTTGAGTTAATAGCCATGTAAAATGACTAAAGAAGAGGTTGTGTTGTCAGTATTTTGTTCTTTTTGTTGTTTTCAAGAAGCTGTTGACTCATGGGAGGCCTATCAAGATATTTATTGTTCCAGTAATCTTGAATATTATTTTTCTACTGATTTTAATCTAATTTGTAGGGCTTTTAAAAATAGCCTTAGTGTGTAAATGCTTCTTTAGTAAAGAATGCCAGTTGTGATTGTTATTCAGAGTGGTTACAGTTATTTAAGTTTGTTGGTTTAATCTGTGTATGTGGGACAGGGAATTTTCTTACCCCACCCTGACGCCTTTCTTCCCTTTATCTCTTCCAGGTTTTGGTCGGAAGGATGTAGTTGAATATTTACTTCAAAGTGGTGCCAATGTCCATGCACGAGATGATGGAGGCCTTATTCCTCTTCACAATGCTTGCTCTTTTGGTCATGCTGAAGTTGTCAATCTTCTCTTGCGGCATGGTGCAGATCCTAATGCTCGGGATAATTGGAATTACACTCCCCTCCATGAAGCTGCCATTAAGGGCAAGACAGATGTCTGCATTGGTAATTTTCTCCCACTCTTCCTGTGACTGACTCATTTCTTTTCACTGTGAAAAATCAAGAACCTTCTAAAGACCATTTTTACTCCGTGAAGCTGTGGCTAGTATAAGGATTAAAACTAAAGATCTTTCATAAACTTAAATTCATATGCCAGTTTTATAAGAAACAAATATTTAGATCCGTTTTTGGTAGTTGCCTAAGTATAAAGGTACACATTGACATAATGGGGAAAGAGCTTTAGAATGATGTGATGGAGCTAGATTCTCTTCTACTTCAGCGTAGACTCTTATGCTGCCTTCTGCTGCTGGTCACAGTGCAGTAGAAAGAAGAAAACTGGTTTTAATAATGGATTCGTTCTGTCTCTATGTGTAGCAGCCATGTTAAATTAGTTAAGGATAGGAGCTAATCTCCAATTATATTGACCACTTGTATTGCCTGCACGGTTCTTAAGGGTTAGGAAGAGGTTGAAGGTTAGATATGTGGTCAAGAAACTGATTTTTTTTTTTTTTTTTAAATTGTGTGATTTGCTGTCATTTACTTTATTGAGAAGCACATCTGGAGAGTTGTATATACAATATTGCCTGTTTGGCCCCAATATGAGTGCAAGGTACATGGCCTGCTACTGCTGTGTACAGTTTAGGGCATAGTCATTTGTGGATTTGAGGCAGCATGCTCTGGACCTGATGAGAGGTAGTTACTGTTTTTTCTGGTGTGTCACAGCTGCATGTCTTTCAACTGAGACTGCCTCCTACCAGTCTGTGATTATTCCATTTCTGCTCTGCTTTTTTCTCATAAAATGTGTCTAGTCATAACTGTTCACAGATGACATTAAGGAATTCTGTAATTAAAAATTTGAGAGGGAAGTTGGGATCAGTAACTGGATGCTTCTTTTGTTGCTTGCCGCTTGCAGTAATGATGTACCTCATAAGTCCTGTCTTAGAGAATTGTTTTCTCATGGAAAACTTTGGCATTTTGTAGTACTGCTGCAGCATGGTGCTGAACCAACCATCCGGAACACAGATGGAAGAACAGCTTTGGATTTAGCAGACCCATCTGCAAAAGCAGTGCTGACTGGTAAGTGATAATCTTTAGATTACTTTATGACTAATAACAGTCAAATGAATTTCTCGTATTACTTTAAATTCTCTGTGTTTTATAATTCTAAATAGAAATTCCCACGTGGCTTTCATCATCTTAGTCATGGGATGTGTTCTGGATAGATAGTTTATTGTGCTAGTTCAGTAATGGACTGTCAAATTTTTAGTACTTATGCTCTCCAGAATTTTGGAAGAGGAGGAGAAGTAGTGAACTTCACATATATAGATATTTATTTATCAACTAAAGAAACTGCCTTTTGTCTTCCAGGTGAATACAAGAAAGATGAACTCTTAGAAAGTGCCAGGTATGCATGTTTGGAAGATATCTGGAATTTAGTGATATTTTCAGAATTGTATGTATTGAATATATATATTGGCTTTTGAGCTGGCATTGCATCTAGATGCTAAGCTTTGGCTGTTATCATAGAATCATAGAATTGTTTAGGTTGGAAAAGACCTTCAAGATCATCTAGTCCACCCGTCAAGCATGCCCACTAAACCATGTCCTGAAGTGCCTTGTCTACGTGTTTTTTGAATACCTCCAGGGATGGTGACTCAACCACTTCCCTGGGCAGCCTGTTCCAATGCCTGACAACCCTTTCAGTAAAGAAATTTCTCCTAATTTCCGATCTAAACCTGCCCTGGTGCAACTTGAGGCCATTTCCTCTCGTCCTATCTCCAGCCACCCGACAGAAGAGACCAGCACCCACCTCACTACAACCCCCCTTCAGGTAGTTGTAGAGAGCAATAAGGTCTCCCCTCAGCCTCCTTTTCTTCAGACTAAACAACTCCAGTTCCCTCAGCTGCTCCTCATAAGACTTGTGCTCCAGGCCCCTCACCAGCTTTGTTGCCCTTCTCTGGACATGTTCCAGCACCTCACATGTCTTTCCTGTAGTGAGGGGCCCAAAACTGAACACAGGACTCGAGGTGCAGCCGCACCAGTGCCAAATACAGGGGGACGATCACCTCCCTGCTCCTGCTGGCCACGCTATTTCTGATGCAGGCCAGGATGCCGTTGGCCTTCGTGGCCACCTGGGCACTCTGCCGGCTCATGTTCAGCCGGCTGTCAACCAGCACCCCCAGGTCTTTCTCTGCCGGGCAGCTTTCCAGCCACTCTTCCCCAGGCCCGTAGCGCTGCATGGGGTTGTTGTGACCCAAGTGCAGGACCCGGCACTTGGCCTTTTTGAACCTCATACAGTTGGCCTCAGCCCATTGATCCAGCCTGTCCAGATCTCTCTGTAGATCCTTCCTACCCTCGAGCAGATCAACCCTGCCTCCCAACTTGGTGTCATCCACAAACTTGCTGAGGGTGCACTCGATCCCCTCGTCCAGGTCATTGATAAAGACATTTAACAGAACTGGCCCCAGTACTGAGCTCTGGGGAACACCACTTGTGACCTGCCGCCAACTGGGTTTAACTCCATTCATGACAACCCTCTGGGCTCGTCCAGCCAGCCAGTTTTTCACCCAGCGAAGAGTACACTTGTCCAAGCCATGAGCTGCCAGCTTCTCAAGGAGTATGCCATGAGAGACAGCGTCAAAGGCCTTGCTGAAGGTAGACAGCACCCACAGCCTTCCCCTCATCCACTAGGTGGGTCACCTGGTCATAGAAGGAGATCAGGTTGGTCAAGCAGGACCTGCCTTTCGTAAACCCATGTTGACTGGGCCTGATCCCCTGGTTGTCCTGCACATGCCATTTGAGTGCACTCAAGATGAACTGCTCCATAATCTTCCCCGGTACCGAGGTCAGGCTGACAGGCCTGTCGTTCCCCAGATCCTCGCTCCGACCTTCTTGTAAATGGGCATCACGTTGGCAAGCCTCCAGTCATCCGCGACCTCCCCTGTTGACCAGGATTGCTGACAGATGATGGAGGGTGGCTTGGCAAGCTCCTCTGCCAGCTCCCTCAGTACTCTTGGATGGATCCCATCTAGTCCCATATTTTCTGTGAATAAAACTACAAAAATAGTTATATAAGCGTATTTTTGCTTTCACTTTAATGCTGACAATACAGAAGTGAATGTATTACTTCAGAACAGATCTGCTGAACATTATAGCAAGGAAAAAATATAAAAACATAATAAGCTACTAAAAACTGGAATAAAAATATTTCTGCCCATTTCATATCTTGTTTTTCAGGAGTGGAAATGAAGAAAAGATGATGTCTCTTCTTACACCATTAAATGTTAACTGTCATGCAAGTGATGGCAGAAAGGTATTTTTGTTTAAAACCTGATTTAAAATTAGTTCACTCTTACATGTTTCACAGTTATTGTTTGACCAGATTTTAAGAATGTTAAATACAGAATCTATCTATTTTCTTTAATATATGTGAGAAAGGAAGACTGTGTCTCTCTGGCAGCTAGTGGATTTTTTTTGTTTGTTTTTTAACCTTAAAAGGACTATGTAGGTATTTCCATCTAGGAGCAATAAACAAACACCTTTTCAATTGGAACTTCTGCTTGACCTTCATATCTGCAGTGATAAAGAAGGGAGGCCTTTTCATAGATTCTTGTCACTATCACAAGTTGATACACACAGGTTCTTTATTTGCCATACACCCTAGGCAAGTTACCGCTTCTGTTTCGGGAAGAAGCTAGTCATTGCCATAAGTATTGGTAAAGAACTACGTGAAAAATGTTCAAAATCTCCATTCTAAAAAATACTGGTGGTCTCCTGGGTTCAGCCCCTAGCCTACCGAAGGCTCAAGTTATTGAGTATCAATTTCTGGCATCCTCGTTGTTCTCATTAAGTATGTGTAGGCATCCACTTAAGTTTTGTTCGAATGAGTTTCCCTGTTTAAGGCTTTGTGGTAAGTTACTGGGATCTCCAAAACACCTATGCATCTCTATTTTCTAATCTTCTAGTTATGAGACTCATTCTCTAGGAACTGTACAAAGCCAGTTCAGTTGATGGGTTGGTAAATGAAGAGGATAAGATTTCACTAATTTGTAGCTCTGCCCTTGCTGCTGCTGCTGGGTATGCTTGAGTGGGTTTACTAGAAAAGATCATAGAGCAGTTATCCGACTGCTTTGTGGAGGGTGAGAATTTAAAAGAGAATATTAAGTTTCCCTCTCACTCAGCTAACTTACTGCATTCACAGATATGGATAACAATCTCTGTTGATAATTTCTAAACTTAAACTATTGATTGGCAGGCAGACCTCTTTATAATTTAGCAGTCACTGTTTCTAATGGCCATCTTATTTCCCCTTTCACAAGGGACATAGTTTGTCCCAGCAAAGTATTTATAGTTATGGTAGGCTAAAAGACGAAAGTGGACTGCAGGACTCAAAAATCCTTTAAGAGGGCCTTTGTTGCCAGAATGTATTTATTAGTGATGGAGTAAATTCAGGATTTGTGTTTGATGGCTGTGAGAGTAGCCAGTAAACAATGAACATAGTTATCAAATGTCTGATCCAAGCACTCTGGTTTTTTTAATGTTACAAGTGTTTTAAGGACTTCAGTGATTAGTATTGTTAACAAGTTTTGAAAAAAATAAATATAAAATCAACCCTTGATTTTCTGTTACTGATTACTTCTACATTCTGTCATTTCAGTCTACTCCTTTACATTTAGCAGCTGGGTATAACCGTGTAAAAATAGTACAGCTCTTACTGCAGCATGGGGCTGACGTACATGCTAAGGATAAAGGGTAGGTTCATTTTTCATTTGTTCAGAATAAACAGAATTTGTTAAAAATTGAGATGAAGTAAAGAATAGTAACACTGTTTTAACCATGGAGAATTTCTAGCTTGAGACCATTAAGCCATCTTTAACCTTTCTGTTATGACAAAAATGCAAAGTGTACAGGCTTAAGACTTGTGAATCAGTAGAATCCAAATTGAGCTGACCATAGAACATGTTGCTTTTAGGTATCACTAGCCAAGTTATTATCTCATTTAATAAAATACATTTATACACCACTGTGAAGTCAGCAAATAATTTGATGATTGAATCAATCTTAATTTTCTTTCTATTTTCAATTTTCTGCACTTCTTTTTGCAAAGAATGTGATAAAAATTGAAGATCTGTTTCTCAGAGGTTTTATTTGGACTATATTTTCAAGCATTTGGTTGTTAATGTCAGGAAATGTAATGAAATATAGATATGCTAAGTTTATTCATTTACATAAAATGTAATGAAAAACTATTTTTAAAATAAGTGTTTATGTACATTAAAGATTATGGAAAGCAAACTCTTATTCCTCCTTTTCTTAGGATCACTTCACAGCTATATAAATAACTGCCTGATCAGACAGCTTTATTTGTCCCCTTGGGGTTGGAATTTATGTTTGTCATTTCTCCCTTACTAGCCCACAATGAAATTCATTTGGGGCGATTTCTCACTCGCTTCTAAGACCACTGGGTTTGAGAGAGTATGAAGCTGGCTTTAAAACCTCTGTAGTTCTGCTGTTACTGTAGAATATTGTACAGTTACTTAAACATTAGCCAGTAAGACTTCTTTAGTTACCAGGGGAGAAGATAATCTTACAGCAATGTTCTTGTGAAAAAGGAAATAATTATTGTCACTCCTGAAAATCCCCTGCAGAGAATTCTTCCTGCTTAGGGTTCCGAATCTGAGCGGAACTATTTCATTTGCAGTAAAAATGGTGCAATTAATTCCTCATCTTCTGTTATTTTCAATGTTTATTTTTCTGAAAAATGCTGAGGGGATTTTCTGGGTGGTTCTCCAGCTTATTTCCCCTCAACTTCATTTGAACATCTCTGATACTATTTTTGTAACATGTTCAAGGTGCAACATAGTACCATTTGCAATGTTATAGATGCGTTTGGAATTGAAATATGTGTACTAAGATAATCATCCTCCCCCGTTCTCTCCTATATAGAGATTTGGTGCCACTTCACAATGCCTGTTCCTATGGTCATTATGAAGTAACAGAGCTTCTAGTAAAGGTTGGTCTTTGAAGAGATGAAATTGCATATTGTTAAATAAAAACAGTTTATGATAGACTAATGCAAGTTGCGGGTTTTTTTGTTGTTTTGTACTTAGATTTACAAAACTTAAAGAATGATAGATTGCTTTTGCTCTACATGTTAGTTAGTGATTATTAAACTGGAGCTACAGAATCTTCTGCTTGCAAGGAAGCTTTTTCCTTATAAATGTGCTTTCTGTTTTTAACTCTGTCTGCTCCAACATTGAATGGTTTTGTACCATCACGTAAGTACTACTTACCTCAACCTTCCCACCCTCACCCAAAAACACCACCAAAAAAAACCCCAAAACTGAGCAGTATTGTGAGTTTGACAATGGAAAAATATTTCAGAAGACAGAGTATTAAGAGGCTTTTGAAAAGAATACTGGTAAAGATCATCAATGTTTTAAAATTAAAGAGTAATCACTGTCTTGAGGGAATGACCTTTACAACATCAATTCTGGCCCTGAATTGTAGCTTTTACCCCAAAGAAAGAAAAATGTGTCAGTTTTCCTAACGTAAGTGAAGTCTCAGAACTGAAGTGGCTTATCTGGATTATGTTAATCTTGAAGATAAAATATGATGTGCATTAAACTTCTGGCTCAAAGGTATGGCCTGCAAAAATCTGTGAGTGTTGTACACCAAGGGACTTTCTCAGCTGCTACAGCAAGTCATGATCATTATAACAGCTGGAGGTGTTCTGTTAGATAACTCTAGATGTTTGGATGCTCAGGGAATAGCTGCTGTTGTGCTGTCCTGTATGTCTCAGTCCCCACTAATTCCATGTGTCTATTTGTTTAGCAAAAATTAAGAAAAAATTATTGAAATAAGCATATATTTTAAGTATAAATAGTCAAGGGGTTTTTTTACTTCAGAGGCCAATTGTAAAGTGAATCTTTACAGTTGTAGTACTAGACAAAAAAAACCCCTCTTGCCTAGACACTACTGTGTGTCTTAACTGTTAAGCTAGACTTGTATTCCCTGTTGGATTTCTGCTCCAGCGAATCTTGAATTATTTTTTGCAAAGCACTACAGCTTTAACAGGAGCAATGAGAAAGAGCATGTCCTATCAAGATTTGCTTACAGACAGAACTCAAGGTGCATACAGAATGTTACTGGAGAAGAATTACACAGATATTAATAATCCAGGAGTATTACTTGCAGAACCTTGTACTTAAATGTTTTGGATTGAAGTCAACTTTGAGTGCCTATATCCTTCTAGATATCTTGGCATTCATATCTGGGGGGATATTCTATTCACAGAACATGTATTTATCTTAGTGCAGCTGTTCACTCTAGACTTTTTCTAGAGCAACAAGAAACAGGAGCTTGTTCAAAGGTGATTTAGAGTGTATTAATTAGGCTCTTTCTCTGATTTGACATGTAGCAGAGCTACTCTCCTTTTAGAGATGCTGGAGAAAGCCTGAAGAGCCTGCCTATGGCTGCTTTGAATGTACCTGTGAGACACTAGAGGATTAAAAACTGCAGTGTGCTGAAATGTTGTGTTCTATTGAAAATGAATGTCTGGAGAATGTCTTGGATACAGTTTGCATACAAGCATTGATTTTTATTTTAACAGTCTACTGCATTGAAACTAATGACAGAAGTCTTTTTCTAATGATCTAGTTTTGATACTGCATCTTTTTTACCCCTTTCCCTTTCAAGCATGGAGCATGTGTGAATGCAATGGATCTGTGGCAATTCACCCCTCTGCATGAAGCAGCTTCTAAGAACAGGGTGGAAGTATGTTCTCTTTTGTTAAGTTATGGTGCTGACCCAACACTGTTGAACTGTCACAACAAAAGCACCATTGATTTGGCTCCAACACCCCAATTAAAAGAACGATTAGCATGTGAGTATAAAGTGAGATCAGTTCTACAGTTATAGATTGTAATGTGTACTTAAGTTCCCTAGGCAGTGACCTGCCAGAAATCAGTTTGGAAAATGCTTACACTTTTCAAGCAATTAATTGTGCAATGTTGGACAGTACATTTCACTGTTTATAATTTGAGATTGCTAGATTATCTGAATGTAGGCATTTAAAATAATTTTATTGTCAGTTTTGTAGTCGTGTGGGTGTGATGGGTTTTGTAGCTTTTCTTCCCTGAATACACGCTTTCCCTCACAACCTTGCCAGTACACTTTCATTTTCCATACTTGCTCCTGTCATGGCATCAAGACTGTTGAAATACTCATTTTTATTCCACTGTATTTTGTTTGAAGAAAAGAAAAAACATAACTGTTTAGAATGCTGAATATGTTTGAGTATGCCACAGTCGCTGAAAGTTCAAAGAAATTGATGAAAGGCATTGATTTTTGTCGAGCAAACTTAAGGAGTTGAAAAGAATGCCCTCAAATTCTGTCCTTGAGTGGTCAAACAATAACTTCCTGGCATATGTACAAAAATTATCAGTAAATACTACATTAGACTTCATGTTAGCATCTATAAATGGTTTTCCAAAGACAGGTCAGAAATAGAGATTTATGTATGCTGGAATTGGTACATATGCAAAGAGTGGAACCTAGAACGGTGGTGAGTGAAATATATCTTGTTCAGCCAGTTTGGATATCTCTGGCTTTGAATTAGAAACAAAGCACATTCCTGCAGTGTTTTCACTTAGCTAACAAGTTCTGTCAAGTGATATAAAAGCTTAAGTCTGAGTTGGAAGTGTCTGCTGAATAAAATGAGTATTTTTATCTAACTGAAAGAAACAATCCTCTTGATCCTTCTTGAGTTAAGGAGTGTAACCTTCTGGTATGTATTTATTTCTTTTTAAAGATGAATTCAAAGGTCACTCACTGCTACAGGCTGCAAGAGAATCAGACGTAGCTCGTATAAAGAAACATCTTTCTTTGGAGACAGTGAACTTCAAGCATCCTCAAACACATGAGACAGCATTGGTAATATCTCAGGATTTATTAATTATTTTGCATATATTGTGGCTGATCTAAGCATGCTAGGTAATAGTTTAGAACTAAAAATTTCAGTGTCAAACAATGAATTCAGACCGATCTGGAATATCCAGTGTCTAGTTTGAACAAATAACATTGATTAATACTTCGTTCTTAAGGTTAATGTTAAGACTAATCTAAATTGCCTGTTTAATTTAGGTTGTCTAAATGACTTTTTCTGTAGAATAGCCTAGTTTTAAGCAACAGCAAGCTACGTATGTTAGCTTTGTTTGTAAAGCCTGAAGATTTCCAGCAATTACTGGAGAGGGAGCTCTGGAAAATACCAGAGTAAATCCAAAGGCCCATGTGGAATCTCCCAAATTAGTAAACTTCTACATGTTTGGGGGTTTTTTTCTGTTAACTTTGCACACAATCAGCTCTTTAACTGCCAGCTGATCAGCAAGCGGTAAAACCTGTATATTGCTAGCTAGTTGTTAATGCTACAATTTTTAATGTTCTCAGCACTGTGCTGCTGCGTCTCCATATCCTAAGAGAAAACAAGTATGTGAATTGCTGCTAAGGAAAGGAGCCAACATCAATGAAAAAACAAAAGAGTGAGTGGTTATAAATGAATACTCCTAAGTGTTTGTTTAGAAGATTTTGAAAAATACATTTTTAATTCTCCTTTTTTTTTTTTTAAAGCTTCTTGACTCCTCTGCATGTGGCATCAGAAAAGGCTCATAATGATGTTGTTGAAGTAGTTGTGAAACATGAAGCTAAGGTATGAGTTACTATTCATATTTCTTTTTGTTAAGTTTTGCCTGCTGCGTAGGTTTTCATACCATGAGAATGGACAGCTGAGTAGACAGACTTTTCTAAAATAATTCATTTTGGAAGGTTCTAGATTTATGGACTTAAGACATAGGCCGTCAATCCATCAGTACAGTCCTATACATTGAGGCATCATCATTGTCTTGGTCCTATTTTATAAGAAGTGCGGATGCAGTTCTCACTGTTAACTGAAAGCTTGTAGAGTGTCTTGTTCAGTGCTTCGTTGTCCAGCAGTAGTAATGAAATGCTTAAGGAAAAAAAAAAGTAGGGGATATATATGAATGACAAGCTAGACTGGTATAACAGGTAGACCTTATGTGATGTTGTATGCAGTGAAAATTACAGTGAAGGCGAAATGTTAAATCATAACACAGTGTTTAGTTCAAATTTCCACAAAAAGAAAAAGTGGAAAGGAGATACTCTCTGTAATGCTTGAATCCTCCAAAATTAGGAGTTGAATCTCTCTCTCATGGAAATTTGATTATGGCCTGACTGCTGTGAAGTTTCTAAAGCAATGATCAAAACCAGAGGAACAGTAAGGAATACAAGTAACCTTTGGGTGCAGAGTTTTAAATTGTTAAATACACCTTGACTGAAACATGTAGAAAGTCCTCAGTCTGAAAAACCACAATAAGCCAATGCAGGTAGAAGCTGTTCTACATGTTGGCACTGAGGACTTGTGCTGCCATGAGCAAAATAATGCCTACTTATTTATGTGGTAAAATAGCCATAACTTTATTTACGCTGGCTTATTCACAAGCCTCTAAAAGGGGACTGTTCTTCCTCAGTAAATGTAATTATAACTTCATGAACTGCTTTTTTTTTTTTTAATTTTATCTTTTGAAATGTCATGACCTTTGGAAATATGCTGAATATATTCCTTTAATTAAAGTAAAAAGAATACTTGTGAAACTCTCCCAGTAGCAATGAAAACAGCTTTAATATTAAGTCTTGGTGGTGGTATTTCTTGTCTGTGTTATTTTTAGGTTAATGCGTTAGATAATCTCGGCCAGACCTCTCTTCATAGAGCAGCACATTGTGGTCATCTTCAGACGTGCAGGTTGCTGTTGAGTTCTGGATGTGATCCTTCCATTGTGTCTCTGCAGGGCTTTACAGCCTTACAAATGGGGACTGAAAGTGTGCAACAGCTACTACAAGGTACAACTGATGTATTCACAATCCATTTCTGAACTAATGTCGTGCTTCATTCTACTTGCTGTTTCAAGTGCTGTCAAGAAATAACAGTGAACACAAGTCCAAAAAAAAAAAAAAAAAGGTACTTTCTACAAAAGGCAGTACTGGGTTGTGCAGTTCTTATTCCATAACCACATGCACAGGGAGAGTGCCAGCTCTAGGTGTAATTAACAATATCATTTACTCTCTAGTATTCAGCTACACAGATTGTGAGAGATGCTCAGAATGTTTCATGGTGTAGCCACCTGGAATAATTTTGGAAAAATCCTGATGTAGGGAGGGGGAAGTCTTGCAAGTAGAAAATGAGTTTCAAAAGCAAAAAATGGCTACTTTGCATTTGTGAGCAGAGGCAACAGGGTACATGGATTATAAAGAGTAAGGTTTGGGCATTATATATATAGGTAAGCTTCTTGATATAGTCCAATTCTGAAACTGAAATAAGAATGTTTAGTTGGTTCCACAGTATTTTAGAATGGATAGGAAGCATGTTGCTAAAGGCAACTTTGCAAACACTGTTAGAGCTAATAGCTACAGTTGCAGGTAGTAAGAAAAGACAAAACTTGTGTATAATTGGTTAACTTTTTTTAAGGGAAATCCTTGAAATACTCAAATGATTTCATGTCTTAACAAATTCCTTCAACTACATATACTTACCTGTCATGCAACCTCATTTATTTTGCAGAAGGTTTCCCATTAGGTAATTCCGATGCAGATCGACAGTTGCTGGAGGCTGCAAAGGCTGGAGATGTGGATACTGTAAAAGTAAGCTTAAACCTGTCCTAAAAATAAGAGGGAGTTATATCCCAAACTGTAATTTCTCAAAACAAGCAAACAGCCCTTCACTGACTGCTTTAGAGTTGGTGATCCTTGTCCTAAAACCTTTGTTGCACAAATATCACAGATGACAAAAATGTAATGTTCACCACCTCCAGAAGCTTGTCTTATATAAAAAGCATAAATAAGAATTCACAGGTGTGGATTTGGGAGGAGGGAGTATTTAAATTTTTTTTTCTTGGGACACAATCTTTGAAAAGTAAAGGGTTTATGTAAAAATAAATGAAGAAATAAAGTTTTTAATGAAAAAAATTTTTCAAAGTTAGATGTGTATAACAACATTTTATGCTAAATTAAAAGTGTACCAACACTATATGTAGTGATGTATGTTTTGTTTTGGGGATTTCACAGAAACTATGTACAGTTCAAAGCGTGAACTGCAGAGATATTGAAGGACGTCAGTCTACACCACTTCATTTTGCAGCTGGATATAATAGGGTATCCGTTGTTGAATATCTTCTTCAGCATGGAGCTGATGTGCATGCAAAAGATAAGGGGTAAATACTCAAGTATATATTTTCTTGGCAATTGTAATTGCTGATACCTGTCAGCTCTTGAATGTTGCTAGCTGATAAGCATCCTATCTTTCTTCAGACATTGAATTTTTTTTATTTTCATGGAAAATTCTGTTAGAATGAAGATGTTCAGAATATCCACAAAAGCGTTTTGCAGTACTTGAGACTAGAGTGTGAAGAATTTATCTGGCCCTGTGTTTTTACTTCTCTTAAGTGCCACTGCTGATTGCATTTTTACTACTTCGGCGGTAGATAATCCTACTGTATTAGACTGTTGTGGAAAATTAAAAAAAAACATAGTTTGATTGTTTAAGGTGCATTATGTTTTAAGTTTATATCACTTTGTGAAAAAAGACCCAATTTTTTAAGACAATTTTTCTCTTTTTTAATTGTTTCCAGAGGACTTGTCCCTTTACATAATGCTTGCTCATATGGTCACTATGAAGTTGCAGAACTGCTGGTTAAACATGGTGCAGTTGTCAATGTAGCTGACTTGTGGAAATTCACTCCCTTGCATGAAGCTGCAGCAAAAGGAAAATATGAGATTTGCAAACTCCTGTTACAGGTACTACATATGCTGGACAGAAGTTACTTTCTTTTCTCTCTTGTTCAGTCTGAAATGTGATTGGACTTCTTTGAGAAATTGATTTGTGTTTTGTGGTTTCTAAATGATTGCAGTTAAATGTATATTTTCAGTAGAAGGGATAGTATTAGCAACTACGTTGTCCTTTCTCACACAGTAAATGGAAATCTCTCTGAAGGATTCGAGTGCGTGTCAGAATATTTGCTCAATGAGGTGTAAGATGCCTAAGATGCAACGTGTTTATTCTGTTTACCTACTTACCATCTGTTTTTGTGCACAGCATGGAGCTGACCCTACAAAGAAAAACAGAGATGGAAATACTCCTCTAGACCTTGTTAAAGATGGTGATACTGATATTCAAGACCTACTTAGAGGAGATGCAGCTCTACTAGATGCTGCAAAGAAGGGTTGTTTGGCCCGAGTAAAAAAGCTGTGTTCACCTGACAATGTCAACTGTCGGGACACGCAAGGACGGCATTCAACACCACTACATTTAGCAGGTCAGTGTTTTAATTAACTGGTTTGATCAGAGTTACTAGTTACCGTGGCTGAATGTTCTATGTCTAAGCAACTTTAAAGTGTAGCCTCAAGCTACAGGATTCCATGTTTTCTCTTAAAAAAAAAAAAAAAAAAAAAAAAAAGTATTTTATGCGTATTAATCTTATGTTCCTCTTCTAAACTGTTTAACTCTAGTGAATTTAATTTCCTATTCTCTGTAGCCAAGAGGGTCTTTTATTGTTTATTGACAGAGGGTTTAAAACCAAATACTCTTAAATAGTGTGAAGCTGTCCTCACTAATAGGTCATATGCTGTCTTCACTGGGATTGACATCCTAACTTTCAAGTAATTGAAGTGAATTACTACTTCTCTAAAGCCTGTTGAGGATGGGGTTTTTTTAATATGTTCTATTTATTCTGTCCTTTTTGCAACCTCCAGCTGGTTACAACAATTTGGAGGTTGCAGAGTACCTGTTACAGCACGGAGCAGATGTGAATGCACAGGATAAAGGAGGTTTGATTCCTCTGCATAATGCAGCATCTTATGGGGTAAATATCTTAAACTTTTTGAGGCTTTATTTTTTAAAAAGTAAATAAAAGTGATACATTTCATTGACAGCATTGTGAATCCATAGTCCTAGAAAGCTTTTGCCATTGAGTTGTACTTGTAAAAGACAAAAAAATAATTTGGTTATAGTCAGCTCATTGTATAGGTGAAGACTCTTTTGAATTTGTAAAATCATGGTTGGAGTTCTGAACATGAATGCTTAGAAAGCCAGCAGCCTGAAAGGTGTTCCATAAAATGCATTTCCTTACCTGTGCCAGTCAAACTTTATCAGCAAGATCTCATTTTCTTTTATTTGGCTGGTGTTGAGACACTAATTGTTTTTGTGGACTTCCTGGATCAGGTCTTTAATCAAATCAGTTGGAGTACTTTCCAAACTGGAAGTTCAAATTTGGGCTTTTTTCCTTCAGATTCCCCTGGATTTGGGATTCTGTTGTAGTCTGTCCTTTTTTCACAAGAGAAGAAATCTTAACTTTTTACTGATATGTTACAGGTGAGGAAGAAAACACCTTGTTTTAATACTTTTTTTTAACCATAATTAAAAATTAAATGTATTCTAAGAAAATTCATAATGAAGATTACAGAGAAATATCAGTAATAGTTCTGAGTTAGTTTAATACACTGTGGTACCTTGGAATTTAACAGATGTTTTATTTTCCAGCATGTTGATGTAGCAGCTTTACTTATAAAGTATAATGCATGTGTGAATGCTACGGATAAATGGGCTTTCACACCTCTGCATGAAGCAGCCCAGAAAGGAAGGACACAGCTTTGTGCCTTGTTACTGGCACACGGAGCTGATCCTACTCTGAAAAATCAAGAAGGACAAACTCCATTGGACCTGGTCACTGTAAGTGATGGGGCTTTTCTTAGGAAATCTGTGCCATTTGTGGCAGCTCATCTAAAAACTATACTTAAAAAAAGAAATAGTAATATGGCAACTTCTGCAAAATTTAAGGTACTGTGGTTTCTCTGGTGTTTATACGTGCCTGGTAAGGAAAGTCAGTAGAGCCTTTATAAACATTTAAATATTTTCTTGATCAAGACTTCTTATTTCAAGAAGGGGAGGGGGGGAACAAAAGGAATTCATTTTAATTAGGTACTTATAGCTTGACTAATACAAAAATTGTGGCAATAAAATGTAAGCAAACTTTGTAGCAACATAAATTTAGGAAACTACCTGGCTGTTAAGTTTTTGGGTGTTTCTTTGCTAAGTTTTATAATACAATTCAAAGTTACACTCAGAGTAACTGTTTTGTTGCATAAATTCCGGTTGTCAGTAGAAGTTTTTGTTCATTTTTCCTAGAAAATGAATTCTGTTTAATTGTCCCTAAAGTTTTTTGGAAATATTGAAGTCTACTTTTTATCTTAGTACAGTTTTTATTTATAAACATTTTTCAGTTTCATGTATGCTGTTGGCACAAAAGGCCATTTGTAAACTGCATTGTAAAATGCATATTTTTCCAATATGCATTTATTTGTTTTGCAGTATACTTCAGGGGTCTCAAATAATGATAATGCGTTCTAAGAAAAGTAAAAGTGTTCTGCTGTTTTAATAAGTTGTTTTCTGCTTTTAGGCAGATGATGTCAGTGCATTATTGACAGCAGCAATGCCTCCTTCTGCCTTACCGACTTGCTACAAACCTCAGGTTATAAGTGTGTCTCAGACTACAGGTTCTACAGCTGATTCCCTGTCTTCTGTTCCATCCAGTCCATCCAGTCTGTCTGCTGCAAGTAGTCTTGACAATTTGTCTGGTAGTTTTTCTGAACTTCCTTCTGTTGTTGGTACAAACAGTGCAGAGGGAACTACTGTTCTGGAGAAAAAAGAAGGTGAGGCTTTCTCAGTTAGGAATGAATAACATTTTCTACCATATGGTAAAAAGAATACCCAAGTGTGAAGTTTCCCACACATGCACAGTTACTATGACATATGTAGTATCCCTATTCTTTATGATGTTGTTAATGAGGAACAGAAGTCTAAAAGTCTCGTTGTACGAGATTTTAGTACTTTCCCCTTACAGAATCTTTAAAATGTTGTACATTTTTGTTGTACAGAACCAAAATGGTGAATTGTGTTTTAAAAGAGAAGTCGAATGAAATTTGGCTACATACCAAGCAGTATTTTACTACAAACTTTATCTAGTTTGTAAGAGGCTATTCTTAGATCAGATATCTGGAAAAGGTTACTTCTATAACATTTGAGTTCTCAAAATATTTTCTGTTTGAACATGCATTTCTGGTAGCTAGTTAGTTGCTTATCTCGTGGAAGCACAAAGACTGCTCTTGGGAGGGGTAGAAATGTTAGAGTACTAGTATAGATTAAGTAATAGTTACCACTGGTTAGTGATACAGATATTTATTCCCCATCTTCAGAAGACCAGGAATTTCTGTCTCTCTCGTTATTGCCACAGACAGTGTAAGATGTGTATACTTTATTTTACAATACGTGTATGAATGCTCATTGTGAGTTTTTCTTTTTACCCAGTTTCAGGTGTAGATTTTAGCATAAATCAGTTTGTGCGGAACCTTGGCCTTGAACATCTAATTGACATATTTGAGAGAGAACAGGTAAGTAGCTATATTTATTTCCAGATACTCAGCTAGAAAGCAAGGGAATAAATACTGACTGTTTAGAATAATGTAATGATACAGATGTGAATGTTAAAAGGAGTGGAATAAAGGAAAGGATTTTTTTTAATTGATACATGATATATATTAAAATATGTTTGTGTATATAAAAAAAAGGGGGCAATAATGTCTATATCAGTTTGAGAATGTAGGCATGTTTCCTTTCAGTGGTGTAAATAATTAGTGTTGATTAGTAATTTCTGGTTTTGTATCTATTGGCTTGAATACATCTAGAAAATTGTATTTCTCAATCAGAAACATGAACCTTGCAAGCAATATGAGTTACATAATTGTAGTTTGTAGCATATTTATTTAAAGACAAAAGTTTGGAGAAAACAGTTGAGTAAAAGTAAAGTACGAGAATAGTATACTAAAGTCTCTAATGTTCATGTTCTTTTCACACTTGCTTTTTATCTCAAAAATTGCGAGGTGTATTTTCACTGTCATTGGCAGCTGTTGCAGTCTGTTTATGCTGTTGTACAAAAAGATGATGTTGCTTTCATTATAGATAACACTGGATGTATTGGTTGAAATGGGACACAAAGAATTGAAGGAAATTGGAATTAATGCTTATGGCCATAGGCATAAAATCATTAAAGGAGTTGAAAGACTAATTTCTGGACAGCAAGGTATATACTTGTTTCAAATTAGTATGTAACACTGCCTTTATAGAATCCATTTTTGTAGATGCTTTAGATTATTCCAAATTGTATCTCATTAAAAAGAATTGATAATAAAACTTGTCCTAGAAAATGACACTTCAGATGATAAGAATGTCTTCTGACTTGAAACATTAATTTGTTCTGTGAATTACTGTGAATCTTGCCTTTCAGTTCTGTAATTTATTTTTTTTCCTTCGTGATCACTCTTTTGTGTTTCCTTAGGTAAAGTGTAGATCTAGTGCAAAATGATTGTAAGCTTTTTGAGGTAGGGAGTATTTATCTTCATTGGAGCACTCTGGAGAGCAGAGCACGTTGTCTGTTGATGGGTTAGGGCCTGTTCTGTACTGTTCCATTGGGTTCTGCAAAAAATACTGTGTTTGCTGTCTCAGAAAGCCAGCTGAAATTCTTATATGTACTTTTCTTTAAAAATAGAGTTGGTGTGCTTCCAGTGAACCAAAATTAACATAATTTCTTTGTTTAACAGCTTCAGCTTGTACTGAAGTTTATGCTAAAGCCTCTTTATTTATGCAGCACTGTTGATACCAGCACAATCCTGGGAATAGTATGCTTCATTTAACTATGGCTGCATAAGAGAGAAAAAAGCACTGAAACATCACTTACTATTGTTTTGCTGTGTTTCATAGAAATTGAATAAATTATTTGGAATTGGTAGGATTTTTTTCCCTTTTGAGATACCATCTGTGAGTTCTTATTCTAAAATCTGCACCCCATAGTAATGAGAGTCTCTATCCTAAGCTTTAAATTATTTTTGCTCCTTAAAACAGTATTAACCAACCCTTAAGATAATCCTTTTCCTAGTAATGAAGTATTTAAGCGAATCTTCATCATTTTCTCTTAAGTGTCAGATGTTTTTTGACAGATTCATTGAGTGTTTTGGATAGAAGTTATTTTTAAGGTGTCATTTCAGCCTCACATCCTGTTTGAGTTCTAAGTTTACACAACCAGTAATGATATACTGGTTTTGCCTTCCAAGTAGGACTGATGTATTTTTGAACATACGTATATTTGTACATATTTTAATATGTCTGTATATAGACAGAATGTCAAACATCTAAATCCTTCACCACTCCCACCCCCCTTTCTTTCTAGACTTTTGCTGTCTTGCCATCAGAGGCCTGACATCTTCATTTGTAACATTAACACAGCCATAAGTACTTAAACTGAATATTTGAACAGCTTTTCATTTTTTTCTAGGCTGTGTTTTTGGAGCAAAGAGTATTGTTTGTCAATTTTCTGTATCTTGCCGTTGTGCTCTTGCACTCAAGTATGTTTGCATTGGTATTTTAACATCTCTTCCTGACATTATAGCCATTATTTTGAGGTTAGTGGGGCTTTCATGGAAGAGCTTTATTTTGGTGCTTTCTTGCCAGAGTTTCTTGCTCCTGAACACTCTATTCCAGTTGCACACTGCTAACGTGAGGCTCCTGACTGTAGATGAATCTGTAATTTCCCTTTTCCCCACATTATTCCTTTCTAGAGAGGTTATGACAGACCCAGCATCTAACTCTGGTCACCTGCTAGTTGTCTGGGAAGGCCATGGGCAAAAAGACACCTGATACACACTGTCTTTGTATTCTTGTGTCCAGTAATTACATTCGCATTAATTACCAGTTGTGATTGAAAGTCTGTATGTAAATTGACAATGGATTCTGTGTAAAATTTCAATTTTTTTTTTTAATTTGGAATGATGGAGAAGTTTCCTATAAGGATTCAATATCCATTAAGCATTCAATATCAGGCTCAGGCCTTTTAGGTTCACAGACTCTCTTTAGTTCTTTTGTCAGCTCTTTCTGCACAATCCATGGGAAAAATATTCCTACTGAATTAGCACTTCAAGTCAATTCTCTTGTTCGTGATGCCATTGCCATCAGTAGTCATGGACTCTGTATAGGGACAGGTTGCTCACTGTTTTCACTGCCTAGGATTGAAATGAACTCTTAAGTAAGCAACTGCTTACATATAGTTTCCCTGTCGTGTACATTAACATACTGAGCTAAGCACTGACAAATGGGTTAGTGTGTTTGAAATGTTTATTCTTGTTGAGAGAATGATTGATCAGTATCCACAGATCAATGAATATGATTGCTGTTGATCTGCATCCAGACCCAGCTGCTGTGCTTGTCATGGCATTTCTAGTGTATGCATGGTAACGTATGGGTAGAGGTTATAGACAGAGATGCTGAAAAAGTTTGTTTGAAGCTAACAAAATTATTTGAGGGATCACACTTTGACATCCACGAAAATGTATGTGGCTGATGGAACGCAGTTGAAGTCATTGGTAATCTCTGCTGCCTTTAGCAGCTAACATCTTCATCTTGTAAACTGAGTTCTGAGAAAATGGTCCCTTTAAAAAGAAAAATCTCTTACTGGTTAATCGTTCCATATCAGCAGTCTTAAACCAGTTTCTGAAACTGTTGTTGTCTTTTGTTATATTCACAGGACTTAACCCGTACCTGACTCTAAATACTTCTGGTAGTGGAACTATTCTCATAGATCTTTCCACTGAAGATAAGGAATTTCAATCAGTAGAAGAAGAGGTATGCTTTCTTTGTAGTCTCTCAGTATTTTTGTTATTTCTAGTAAAGAAGTAGATAAAGAAGTATTGCTAGGCAATTTAACAGTGCAATAAACATCTCTAAACCTAAGAAAAACTTGCATAAGGATACCCCAGATTTCCAGCTTTGCACCACTAATAATCTGTGCTCATGATGTCCATAATTTTTTTCTTACTTGCGTTATTACTGCTTGTAGCATTTTTAAAACCTCTGCTATATAGAAAAGCTCTTTGATATAACTTATAAATTCTATGTTACCGATGGTCTGTTATACACAGTTTTAAGTCACTACCTTCCAAAGTGTCGTAATCACATGTGACAAAATTCTGAAGAAACAATATTCTAAATAGATTAGTGACAATCTTTTTCAACTTGAAAACTAGACCATGGACTATTCAAGATACGTTTGGGTTTTTTTCAAAGAAATCATTAAACTTGTTCATGTCCATCCACAAATTCTGGCATTACTTAGCATATAGTCATTACCTAAAAATTTGTTGTATGATTATCTTTTTAAGACAGAATTAGTTCTGTTGATTATTTGATTGTGTGAAGGGTATGTGTTTTGAATGTGTTCTGACACAAAGTGATCTTTAAAATTGACAATCTTCAGATGCAGAGTACTGTCCGAGAGCATAGAGATGGAGGACATGCTGGTGGAGTCTTCAATAGATACAACATCTTAAAGGTAGCTATTGCATTTTTATGGTAGATGGTTACACCTTTAGAGTTTTGGCTGAAAATAAAATGTCCATAAAATGTTCTACATTTGTTTGTTGAGTTCCATAATGTGGTAAGATGTGGCGTTTTGAGTCATGCACAAGAAAAAGACTATCTTCTAGGGGAATTCAAAGAATAAGATTATATAGAAAAACTGCTTATGGGTTAACAGTCGTTAAGAAATTTCATAAAAAATTGACATAGAAGGACCTCACAGAAAACTGCAGAATGTTTGAAGAAAAAGATAGAAGGTTTTGTAGGAAACAAAAGGTTTCCTTTGAAGGAGTAGCAGGGGAAAAAATGGAAGAAGTGAAAGCAAAACTCTTGATTGAAGCATGGAAGTAAGGCTACCTATTTTGGCTTGATTTAATGCCAAAGAAGCTTAAAACACCAGGCAGTAGACAACCTTGCTTTAAGTAATTTAGTGGAATTTTGGTTTGCATTTTTTTTTCCCCTCAAGAAATGGTCATTTTCATTAAAATGATAGAGATTTTGATTTGCAAGTAAGTACTACTAAGTTCTATTCTAAACTGATGTTACAGTTTCCCCAGTAGAATTTATATGCTGTAACTACATGCATAAGGCTTTGCCAATGTCCAGCATACCTCTGCAGAGAGTACATAATTTACTTTCTTTTAAAAGCGTTGTAGAAGTCTTTGTGGAAGATTCTTCTTATTTACTGGATGATCTTTCTACCGGTGGTTTGGCATCAAGCTACCTTTGGAGTGATACTCAAGGGGAATTGTGACTAAGCCTGCTAAATTTAAATTAAGAAGTATTGCTTAACAGATGTTTAAAATTAATTGATTCTTATTTAAGTATATAATTATGATTTACTTAAGTTATGCTACAACAATCAACTTCTTCAGGGTAAGTGAGAGAATTTGTGTTTCATTGAGTTCCAAGGAAAGTATTCTTGTTTAAGTTGGCAGTGTAAGTGTACGGTGGTATAGCTGCTGTAGGTTAAACATCTGTCAAGTATAGCAAACAAGTTTTCAGGTTCAGAGTGGAACGTACATTTTGACTGTTTCAGATTCAGAAAGTGTGCAACAAAAAACTATGGGAAAGATACACTCACAGGAGGAAAGAGGTCTCTGAAGAGAATCATAACCATGCTAATGAAAGGATGCTGTTTCATGGTGAGATATTGAAATGCACTTTATGAACTCGTTTCACCATCAACACTCTTTGTTGGAGGGTTTCCACTGACTCAAAGTAAATTTTCTCAATGGAAATAGGTTCTAGGTTTTGCATGAGTTTTATATGAACAAGTGTTTGTATATGTCACAATGGGGACATATAATGCACTGCATCTTTCTTCTGAAATTTGCATTTCCTTGTCTCTCCCTAAAGGAGACTTCAAAGTTCTAAAACATTTTAGCAATTATGAATGGAGATTAAAGGGTGTGCCGCCTCCTTGGTTAAATTACTAATTCTGTTTCATCAACTGTATGACCAAAATGATTAAGGGTCAAACTTTATTCTGCTATGGGTTGTTTGGGGTGGGATTTTTTGTTTTCTTGTTTTTATAATTTGATAAGTTCTTGTTCATCATTCCAGAAAAGATAGCTTATATTTAGCAAATTAAAGCCAATTGAAAGCTCTCCTGTGCACAAATGCTTAATTTGCTTGTCAGGACAAACTATGTAAGTTCACAGTACATCCTTACAATGAAAGCTACATAGTTCCCAACATAATACATTACTGTTGGAAGCAGCAATAACACAATAATTAACTGCTTGCCCAAACTTGCAGATGTCTAAATCCTGTCTTTTGACTTTCCCTGTAAGAGGAAATGGCCTCTTAATGGAATGACCTGTCTTTAAAGGAAAGTCTTTTAAATTAGTTAGATAATAAGAAAATTATCCCTGGAACACAGCAGTTAATGCCTTATGAGTGTTGTGGTTTGGGGGTGGGGTTTTTCTGGTTTTGTTTTTAAGTCTTTAGTTTATATAATTTTTTTAAGCATTAACATATGTCTTTAACCATGTATGCCACTTGCAGAAAATGATGAGTAATTTTCATAGGTTTTTCTCATTCTCATCTGGAATGTTCTGCTTCATATAAGGTTTTATCATCTTTAGGCTGGAGAATAAGGCTTTGGATTATTTTCACTATAATTCCCAACATAACTCTGAAATGCCATGTTCTCTTAGAACAGCTTTTCTCTAAAGGTGCTTTCATATTTATATATACCGTCATGAAAATCCTTACTAAAAAAAACCCTGCACTTTTTGTGAAAATTAATGGGTATCAGGTGTCTTGAGGTGCAGAATTTGAATAGATTATTCTTTAAGGCTAAATTTCATGACCATTACAAGTAAACAAAGATTTGTTTACATTTATTGCTTTTTAAATGCAGTCTACTTGGTGTTAGGAAGAAGACAGGATATGTGTAGCAATTCATTCAGTGAATGTTGGTTAGAATGGAGCTCTGCCAAAGGGAGTGCAGATTCATAGAGCCTTCTCTTGCAGCAAGAGTTGTCTCCGATATTGTGTTTTGTAAATCCTTTTTGAAAATGTACGCTTAGCAGCTGCTGTCATTTGTAGCAAATTGGCTGTATAAATCTGAGGTCAGAATTTCTGGAGATTGATTTCCTTGTATGTGTAGAAAAACTGTACAAAAAAAAGTTGGGAATGGATAATTGAATTGTGACACCTACAAAAATCTGTATACTGCACTTTCAATATTTTACTTCCTTTCTCTTAGGCTCCCCATTTGTGAATGCAATCATTCACAAAGGCTTTGATGAGAGACATGCCTATATAGGCGGCATGTTTGGAGCTGGGATTTATTTTGCTGAAAATTCTTCCAAAAGCAATCAGTATGTGTATGGAATTGGAGGTGGCACTGGATGTCCAATTCACAAAGATAGATCTTGTTATGTTTGCCACAGGTGAGTCCTTCAGAAGAATCTGATTTTTCCTTTGTGTATTGTGTCATAGATCATCAAGTCAGCAGAGTCTCTCTGAAGAAAGATTTACTTGGTAACCAAACCTTCTCAGCACTCTCTATAGGCTGGACTTAGTAAAGACTTTCAGAAAACTTTGATATTTAAGTCTTAAAGAACCTTTAACCATCTTCAGTGCATTTAACCAAACCTTTGCCCTTAACTTGTAAAAATCAGATTTATGTAGCCAGCGAGTGAAGAGGATCTGCTAGGTGCTTGTGTGAAAGATGCAGCAATATGAGGGTTTAGCCCATGGCCTGTTACAGAGAAAGAAGAAATTCAGTGATAATTCAGATGCTGTATTTCTTTGAGGAGGATGTACTTTATAACAGTCAGCCCCCATGTCACTGCTGCTTCATGCACTAAAATACAGATGTCTATTTGTGGACTCTCTACCACTGAGTTCTTAAATCCACTTTTCTGCAGAACACCTGTTATGTCTGATTGACACCATCAGTTCAGAATCAAGTTACTCTTAAGTCATGGAGTTAATTGTGTTAGTGGCCATCATTTCAACCAGGAGAGTATTTTGCATGTTTGTGTGCATACTGTTTTGCATTGGTATCACAGGGATAAGGTCATCTTCCAGTTTCCTCTGGCACTCAGTTGAAGAGAATAATCTAGAGTTATAGGGGATGTCAGAGTCTTTTCATGCTTTCTGAAGTTTTGAATAAGAAGTTTTTTTAATTTGTCTTGTGTGAAGAGTTAGAAAAGCAAAGGTTTTGGCTATGCAACATAGTACATAACATTGGTCTACAAAAATGCTGAGATTCCATTGCCATTGCAGTAGTACATATGTAAAGAAATAAGTACCCTTGTTCTGTCTTTTTATAAAGAAAACAACGTAACATACTGACAAATGCTAGTATGAGGTGTTTCATGTTGACCTAGAGTTTGCATTTGGCCTTGATGTTGATTTGGCTGTTAGATATAAATCTAGTGTTAGAACACAAGTGAATTATGTTGTTAGTAAGAGTGATGGGAAGGTGGGTACCCTCAGAAAACTTTAAAAAAAAAAAAAAAGAAAAAAATTTTAAAAAAAAAAGTCCAAAAAGGTAGTGACAATCTTTGAGACAGTCTTTGAGTATGTTGTTAAGCATGCTGTTTCCAGTAATTAAGATAAACATTTTTCAATGTTATTACCAACACTTTCCTCAGGCAAAAGAGCTTTTCCAAAGGAAGTGTAACTTTAGTCCTTCAAAACAGAACTTCAGAATTTTGTAAACTACAAAGAGTGACTAAAGTGGCTTTAATGTTCCACTATTCTCCTCAAGTAAAAGTTTCAAATTACAAAGATAAGTCTTTCTGGAGCTTCACAAGCATTTTGTATTCATGGTCCTTTTTCCCCTTTTAATACAGGCAGTTGCTATTTTGTCGTGTAACACTGGGTAAGTCTTTCCTGCAGTTCAGTGCTATGAAAATGGCTCATTCTCCCCCAGGACATCACTCAGTTACTGGGCGACCCAGTGTAAATGGATTAGCATTGGCAGAATATGTCATCTACAGAGGGGAGCAGGTAAATAGCATTTTGGTTTAGTTTTTCAGACTTTTTTTTTTTTTTTAAAGGTGTGTGATGTGCTCGGTGTTTTTCTTACTTTCAAGGTGCTAGGACTTGCTTTTGTCTTAAAACAAACTCCAGCTGTAGTTGCAGGTGAAAGGATTGGTGTTTCCTGAATGCCCGAGGCATTTTACCTTTGACATTTTGCCTTTTTTTTCCTTGGCATAAATACTTTTTTCCCCTCTCTAGCAAACATTCTGAATTTATCCAGAAAATGAAGTAATAATAAAGAATGTGTGTGTCACTCTTCCAGGCTTATCCAGAATACTTGATTACTTACCAGATTATGAAACCTGAAGCCACCACTGAAGCTTAAAACAAATTACTTGTGGGAAATCATTAGACTTTGGATGCGAAGATACCAATGGCTGCCATCTGCTTAATTACAATGAGTTGTTGAAAAAATTTCATCCACAGGTGGTGTGGTAGCAAATGTGAACAAAATATACCATTTTTGACTTGATAAAGCTTTAATAATGTACAGTATGTTTTTCTAAAATTTCAGAAATGTCCTCTTTTTCAGCACTTTAACAGATACCATTCCAGGCATAAACTGGGGTTTGGCTGTGCTAAATTATAAACAAAAATTAACTTGAAACAATGGTTTTATACAATACTGCATTGAAATTTAAGAGAAATTGTAATGCTCTATACAGGAACTCATTTTACTAATATTGTGTTCTTTAAAACACTGCATTTACACTGAAAACGTTTTCATTTGTAAAACTGTAAATAAGAGCTTTTGTACTAGCCTGGTATTTATTTACATTGCTTTGTAATATAAGTGTTTTAGAACTGCAACCTTGTACAAAATGTTTTTTCCAGATGTTGGTTTGTTCATCTGTGTTTTCTCATGCACGATAGATTTGAAAAGCCAATTTTTTTTTCAGGGTTTATCACTTATTTGTGAGGGAGAAAGCAAATTTTATCTGAAGCGGTTTAGAAATATCCAACTTTAGATTGAATATGCAAATTTTTGTTCTGTATTTTTATTTATGAAATATACATTCCTGAGAATGATGGGCTATGAAAATAGAATGTTCCAGCTGAATACTAAAGTGTTTTTCCACCTACTTCCTAGAGTTGCATATTTTATTTCTGTAAAATGTCTTCTGAAGTTTTTTATTTAACTATAGGTATAGTTAACCTGTATCCTCACTTCAAGGCTAGTAGACCTTGCAAGTTACAGTTTTAGTAAATTATTTTCTTTGAATGTAGTAGGAAAATTAACCTCAAGGAGGTCTTTCTTGAGTTCCTCTTGCTTACATTTAAGCCGGGAAGTTAAATAGTTTATTCCTAATATGAGGGCAAACAACTTGGCCTTTTTTGTATGCTTATTTTGGTAAATTAATCTACCTTTTGATGCCCTCGGGATATGAGTGTTGTGACGTGGAAATGTTAAAAACCATACTGTCATCTCCTGTGTTTCTTCCATGTTAACATTCAAGTTGTAGTTGAAGCAGGTGTGTAGAAGTGTGTTTTATCTGCAGTGCTTTTGGCTGAGTGGAACTGGCTGGGATGCAAGGTTCTGCTCCCTGTGGCTGGCCGGCTGGGTGAGGAGTGTGTAAGCAGGATGAGCAGCTCTTCCATGGCCCTGATAAGACCACTTGGGCAGAGGAAGAGTACAAAAGGTACAAACCCCTGTTCAAGTCTCATTCAGGGTTATTGAATGCAGCAGTCAGCTCAGTCAGCCCTATTGTAGCTCTCTTGTGTATTCTGCTTCTCTTCCATCTGCAGTTTTTACCTACATATTTCAAAAATATGTAAATACAGATTATAGTTCATTTGGGGTTAAAGTGGTTAGGAATATATTTTAGTTGTTTTATATTTCTACATACAGGACGCTATCCCAGAAGACAATTTGTTTGCAGGGCATGTTATCATACCATGGTTTTAAATGTAGTAAGTGGTCAAGATAATGAAATCGTCTTGCTGATGTGGTGGTTATGTGATTATGCTCTATGTAAAAATGTATTGAACTTTACCCAGTTATGTGGGAAATCTGAATAATAAGATTGCATAACTCTTGCAGAAAGTAATATTGGCTATGAATAAAAAAGGCTTTGATTTTTAGGTACTTTCTCCCAGCATGTTGCCTGTTTCTTAGGTATAGTAATGCTGGAATTGGTGTTCATGCAAAATCTGTTAAGTATGTTTAAAACTTTTTTGTTATTGCTAAAATGCTTCATTCTCTATGAATGATCACTTAATGTCTTGTAAAATATTGTGGTATGATAGCATTTTAAGTGGTACCACAATGTTGTTTTTGTCTGTTTGGGGATTTTTTGAGCTGTTTTTTTGCATGACATACCTTGCACTCTGAAGATGGAAGCTGTAATGATTTGATAATACTGACTATTGAGGTGAATCTTTAATCTCTTGTGCAATTAGTTCTGCTTTACTCATCCTGAAGTGTCTTTACATGTACTGTATAACATTCCATATCCATTTAACACTAAATAAATTTAATTCACTGGTTTTCTGGTAGCGTGGGAGTAATTACAGATGCAGTATGTCAACCCATTGTTCTAAATGTAAGCATGCACAAAGCTATAGCAAACTACATCATTAGAGGGGGGAAATTAATTGCATTAAATAGAAAAGCTTTTAATGTGGATGAAAAACTGTAAACACTGTGGAAACTTGTAGTTTGGTATATAGCTAACAGCTTTAGCTACCAGTGAAAATGTTTTAATAATAAATCTAGAAGTAATCTTCAATTCATGCATTTAAAACTCCATTATATGGTCCAAAACTGAAAAAGAAAACTGCTTTATGTTGGTTTTGTAAAATGAAAAGTAACCTGAAAATTCTTACCTTTCAGATAACTGCATAGGTAGCAGGATGATGCATACATGAGCAACAGCAAAAGTGCTGCTTAGATCACGTGTAGGATCGCCAATAAGTAAATAGTTTTATTTCAGTAGGACCACTTTTATGGTATGAGATTTCCAAAACCAGACTTGTATAGAAGATTTAAATAGATATGAGCACTAGAGGGCAGGAAAGCAAATGTTTAGTAAGATTGGGGGTGATGAAAATCTTTAAAGTATCTTGGGAGTACAACTTCTAATAGAATTGCTTCTGAAAATTCCACAAATCCAGGTTGTAAAAAAATTAAATTTAACTTTCCATTCTGCAATAGTCTTTTAAAAACTAAGTAGTTATTATAAAAACAACTGCTGCAACTAAGCAAATTGAAAATGCGAGGGATTTTTTCTTAAAAACTTTACTCATAACTTAGTTCTTAGAAATTAAAAAAATAATATAGCTAGGTTCTTCTGTCATATAAAACTGAAAAACTTGAGATTATCCATACACTGCATGTTCAAGAGGTATGTTGGCACTGATTTTGAATGGAAATAACCGCATAAAAGGAGTTGCCCCTGTCTTTTCTACCCTGAACTTGCTCATTAAACACCATGATGTGTGTGTATACATATGTGTGTGTATGTATGAGTACACATACACACACTTGCTCACTCTCCCTTATTTTATTCACCGGGAAGCTGAGAAAAAGTTAAAAAAGTGACTTTTCCAGCAGACCACCATTGTTAGTGAGTGTGCTTCAGCCTAGGAGCCGTTTCCCCTTCTTCTGCCCGTCTCCTGAACTTGAAGTAATAAAACAGTTTTCTCTTCTGCTGAAAACAACAACAGAATCCCATGGGTGGCTTGCCTTCTGCCTTCCAGTAAAAAAGTATAAAGGCTTGATTTGTACTCATCTAATGCAACAATACAGCAAAGACTGCCTTCTCACCTTCAGTGAACTGGAAAATCGGACTGACTGAGGTCTGCACTTCTGTGGTTCTTGGAGTTGTGCTTTTCCTGCACCCACTGAAGTTGCAGTAGGAGGTGAAGATAGTGGCAGCAAGGGAAGTGCTATAGTGGGGGGTGTAGAGGGAGGTGCGTGCCTCTTCTTGCCCCTCTCCAGCAAGCATAAGCAAGGGTACTTCTGAGAGTATCAAGGGGTTTCTTCCCTCTGCCTGTGGCTCACTAGATCAGAAAAAGCTGCAGGCAGCCAGAACAGAAGCAAGATAGAAAAAGCATGTAGATGACTGGTTTGAAGTTAACATGTTCTGCCCTAAAAGGGGGCAAGGTTGGTAACTGAGAGAAGACAAGACAGGAGGGGAGAGGTAATAAAAGAACTAATAACCTGTAAAGAAAGAAAGGCAAGTTCTACAAACACTGAAAAGTTATGGTAGCAATAACGAATATAATTATTAGGAATGGCCAAGATAATTGTGGTACGTCAACTTCTCAACTTATGTTTGAGTTAAATAGCAAACAAGCATTGATGTGTAGACATTACAAGGATTTCAAAATATGTCTTCTTGAGAAGAACACACGTTTAGGAGGAGAATGTTGCAGCAAATTCAAAACAGTAACATTAGACCTGGGAAATAATGCGCGCAAGAAAAAAAAATAGGGTTTAAAAACTGAAGGCAAATGTCCTATACAATAGTTCTTAAAAACATTGGTTTTGAAGCATTGATTATCAGTGTCAAGCTGAAAAACCACAGCATACCAGTAAATTAAAGCATGTCACATTAAATTATCTGCCTGGATTCTGTCTAGTGGTAGGATGTATATGGGGAGGTGGGAGTATGGATTTTAATGTAGCCAGAAAATTTGAAAAAGGAAGTGGATGTCAGATCCATCTCTCCATCTGTAATCTTGATAGAACTGCTAAATTTATTCAGCCGCAACCCAAGTATGTTTCAGCTGGGGTCTTAATGGGTGGCAGCGAAGGGGATCGTGGTGGTTTCTTACATGGTACGATTGCAGCATACCCAATGCTACTGCATAACACGTGTGCAGTGACACAGCTATGGGAACGCTTGCAGTTTTTAAGTTAGGACCATTAAGAGTTTTCAAAAGGTCATAGTAGTAGTATTTGCAAACCTTATTATTTAAAATAGATGTAAATTGTTTAAGGAGCAAAAGAAAATGCACTAGTGCCTAAGACCGTATGACTGAGATTTTTTTGTAGTTGGGAAAGCAGCCTCATGTCAGCTAATAATACTGTTTACACATCTAGGTTGGTACATGTGGGAAAGGATTAACTTTGAATAATGAAGCTAATAGAAATAGCCTGAGAAATGGACTTGAAAGTAGTCACTTATTTCTGGGCTAGTGGTGTATACTTTTATGTTGTCTAGCTGCTCTTCAGAAAGGTAACATTTTCCGGCAATATATTTGGAAGCTTATTTCACAACAAGAAATTTATTCAATTTTGTGAGGCAGTGGGCATCGAAGGTCAATAGACAGGTATAGAAGTAGAAATTCTTACTAGCCTGATAAAGAAGCAGGTAAATAAATTATACAGGTAATATGATTTACATATAAGTAGAACTGAGGTTACATGAACAAAGAAAAAGGATTTTCTTGCAGAAATGAGTAACAGTAAATCAACTAGTGTATATAATATTTATGACCCAACTGAGGAGGATATTGTATCTAATAGTTTTTAATTATTGAAGTAGTCAAAGTGGAAGCTGACAGCAGTTACATTAGGTATTGTCTTAATTAATGATAGAATCAACTACCAAGCAATCCAAAAGTGTCATCTTTAAATCTGTATATGATGAGTAATGCCTGATAGATAATGGTTCCCTGTGTGGGAGTATTTTACTGAAGCACTGCAAACATGCAATGGAATAAATTAGATTTGGGTTGCTATTATAGGGCTTCATTTTGAATAATAAATACTCATTAGAGCACCTGTTTTCATAAAGTCTAATTCAGGATTTAGGGAAAAAACTGGGAGAACTTAGCAGTAGGTTACTAAAATGCAAAAATTTACAAATAATCAAAAAACTATATAAATAAGGACAGTTTCACAAATAGCATAGTCCCACTAATAACGTGGGGCCCCTGAAGCACATAGTATAGAAAGTGTTATTTAATGCAAGGATTCTAAAACCAGGAATCAGACAAAGAAATCTGACTTCAAAATAAAGGGACTAATGGTAAAGCTTATTCCAAAAGACGAATGTGAAAACGCACTAGAAGCTGCAAAACATGGGTTTTAAGGGAAGAAAAAGTTCTCCTATTGGGACTAGAGCTCTATGAATGGAGAATAGGTTAGTGCATTACTAGTAAGATGGATTTCCAAATGTGCAGAACAGAGAGACGATGAAGAAAAAAATGGTGTTAAAAAAAAGGGGGGGGGGGGGGCAGGCATTGAGTGAGCATCTCTGAGAGTCGTGGCAGATACGTTAACAGAGAAAATCTGGTCAGTGGTATACCAGAAGATCTGAAATTGCCTACCCAAAATTAGAATGAAAGGCACTAAGCGTCTTGGTAAGGAGATAAAAATAAAGAGTGCTACTCTTAACTGTGGTGAAGAATAAGTCAGGTTGCTGGATTTCTGAAAAAAAAAAAAAACAACTTTAAAGTGAACCTTCTATACAACATCCTATTTATATATGCCATGTAAGCATTTTAAATATCTTCAAGAGCCTCTGAGCATTTGTATGATCGGACTCAAAATGAGATGGAGTGGCAGAATGATGAGCTGGTTCTAGCACATTTCAAGCAATCCTCAATAGCAGCACAGAGCAGACTAGTCCTGGGAAAATTCTAATGGAAATAACCTGTTATGGATAGGATTGGACAAAAAATGTGGAAACCTTTTTTTTTTATGTAATTGTGTATTAGACCATATTCCAAGGCATTTCTGAACTACCACCTGCTATTACAAGTGTGCTGAATCAATTATAATTTGGGAAACACCTAACAAAAAGAACAGATGTTTGTAAAATACAAGAAAGAAATGATAGTCATTTCAGACCTGGACCAATTAAAAGGAATATTTCACACTTACTGTAAACGGAAAGATTTTTTCAGTGGCATGCTTTTAAAACCAGTTTTGGATTATTTTATATACATAAGTACCATGTGTCTGCTGTAGGGAAGTAGTCAAGCAGAAATACTGAAATCATGACAATAATTTGCAAGAGATATGAGAACCTTGTACGTGTGGCAACTTTTAATAGCCAAGGACTTGTACAAAATGGTCCGTAAACAAATAGTTAGGGATTTAGGTGTGCCTGCTTTCTGTCTTCTGAGAATCCCCTCCCTGTTCCCAGAAAATGCCAGCTTTTCAGTAAAGGAGTTTAACAAAATATATGAGTTAAATATTTCATATATCAAGTTTTGTTTGTGTTTATTTTTTTGAAAAGAAGAAAGAATAATGATGCGATGTTGTACAATTAATAGCTTAAATATTATTAATTGTGTAATAGGGTGCACTGTTATGTATTGCAGATGTTTAATTGCAATATCAATAAATAATGTTATTTTCCTTAAAAAAAAACAACCTTTAAAAAATAATGCTTAATATGTCTCCTTCACTGGACAGATTTTACAGTACAGATTTTCGGGAGTTTGTGGTTCAGCATCTTTAACCTACTTGAAATACTGTTAAAATAGTGGATTTAGACTCACTGACTGACTAGTTTTAGCATAACAAATTTTGTCATTTATCTGTAAACACTGTGAACTTGCATATATTTGCCTCAGAATTCTGTTATTTTCAGAAAAATTAAACACAACTGTATTTACACATACCCTGATTTAGGAATAGGGGTATTTTAAGGTTATTAACCACAACAGTGGCTTCTCAAACGCAGACACAATTCATCCTCCCCTGTTGTATCTAATTCTGGAGGTAAAATGTACCCAGGATTTCAGCAAACTCATGAAGTATGTCCTTTAGTTTTAAAACTTACTTTATTCTGTTTTCTTCTTTATCATAGCATTTTGTCTCTTTTGACCCAGTGGAATTACTTTATTTGTTTAGCTGTGGCTACCTAAAAAAAGCCTTCCTTCATTATCACTAGTTCCGCCTTATACCAAGATCAGAACAGGGTTTGGCATGTCATACTATAGGGAGAAGGCTGTACGCACATTTTGTCTCTCAGATTTACTTCCTGAACTAAGCTTTCGCTTGTTCACGTCAGGAGGGACTTGTGGGTAGTTCAGGAAGATTCTGGCGGCCAGACAACCTGCTGCTTTTCCCTGAGCGATACTGAGGGGTCTCCGTCGCGTTCTGCATCATCACTGCCGGAGGTGGCTCCAGAGACCCCCGCTGTCAGAGATGTCACTAAACGAATAGCGTTGCAGCCTGCATTCACCTGAAAGACTCGGGCTCTCACTGGTGGCCTCGTGCACCTTCTCCCTTGTCACAGGCCACAGGGACTTGCTGGCATTAAGGATCTCAGCTTCTTGGGTCAGAGTCCGCCCTGCTACGGGCTCTGGGCCTCATCTGAAGAAGCACTAGAAGTCTGTTCTGTGTGGCCGGAGCTTCGTGATCTAAAATGTTTGAGTGATGTGGGTGGCATGTGACAGGAATACACATACGCCAAATGAACAGCAGTTTCCATGGGGATCTCTACCTATAGACAGCAGACAGCCCTGTATCATTTTTATTGCTGGAAATTCCTGTTTCTCTACAGATGTTTCCCTACAGCAGTCTCTATAGTTTTGCCTGATTTCTTTTCTCAGCCCAACTCTGTAATAAGGCAATTCAACCTAGAGTTCTGTGATAGTCACAATATCTACTGAGAAGCTGAAAGGCATTTCAGTTTAGATTAAAGTGAGGTTTATCCAGCTTCCTCCCAGGTAGCTTCACACAAAAATATCTGCTGTGGCGCTTTAATGTACACCCTGTAAAAGCAAATTATCATAGAATCATAGACTTATTGAATGGTTTGGTTTGGAAGGGACCTTTAAAGTCCACCCTCCCTGCAGTGAGCAGGGACAACTTCTACTAGATCAGGTTGCTCAGAGCCCTGTCCAACCTGACCTTGAATGTTTCCAGGGATGGAGTATCTACCACCTCTCTATGCAGTCTGTTCCAGTGTTTCGCCACCCTCATCATAAAAATTAGGATGCTGGTTTATACTAAAGAACCTAAATTGCAACTGGTAATTTTAAACTTTGTATTTGAGAAGGATAAAATGAGTATATATTTCTAGAGGTCTTTGATTTAGAGAACTTTGCTTGCTTTGAAATAGGATATTTCTGTTCTCAATGTTAAATCATAGGAGTGAGATCACATCATAATAAAACCTGTTTGCCATTTTAAGTAGTTTCAAGTAAATAAGGACTATCCACCTGAGAGAAAAGGAACTATGTCCCACTTGTATTTATAGTTCCAGATTCAAGAAATTAAGTTGAGGAACATATAGTACTAATTGTTAAGAACAAGATAGATTAATCTGCATACTAACGATGTAAAATGCGTGTGAAATCTAGCTCCATATGTGCAAAGCAGCACAAGTGAGACCACCAGTTCTGACAATCAGTCATTCACATTTCCCACTGTTTTCCTCTATTGTAGCAAAATGTGAGAAGCTGCTCTCAGGCCACACAAACAATGCTCTTTATTGGTCTTTACTGAGGCATGATCAGGCATCTATGCTGAGACTGCCAGCCTCAAAGAAGTGCTACTGCATGACATCTGGCAGCCTGGTTGTGCTACAGATAGATTTATGAGCTGTGAAGGATGGTCAAATTAACATCTTCTGCATTCTTGATAGGATTAGGGTTTCTGGGACATGCAGCCATTTGCATATTGCCCTGACTTACCACATTAGTATTGTGTTCGTGGCTCATTTTAATAGGTTTTTGTGGAGGGCTTTCTGCCTTTCATTCCTACCACTTTTCAGTCGCAATTGGCAGTGACACAGCTGTGTTGGTTTAACAGACCTAGCAGAAATCACACTTCTTGCTCTGACTTCTTCTAGTTAGAATCTTAATGCAAATCAAGAGCAGCAGCAGTTGTAATAAGCTCTTTCATGCAGGGAAGGATGCTTTTCACTAGGGATGAGCTCACGCGCACACAAACACACACACGAAGTTGAATGACTAATGCTTTTCTATGAGAGCCCGTGAAAGTTGTCCCCAAGAGTCAAAGAGAGAAGATCTGACCCAAGGTATCTTTCTACAGCCTCAAGCAATTATTGAAGGTCTTGCAAAGCTGAATTTCATCAATAAAAACTTAACTGAAAACGCTGTTAGCATTAAATGCCTGTTACTTTCCCTCAACTCCTCCCCACACAAGACTTAAGACTGCATGATTTTTTTTTTTTTTCAATGCTGATCATCCGGTGTTGCTAAAATATAGCTTGTGCTTGTCACTAGACTGGAGGTGGCTTCAGTTTGCTGTGCGTGTGCGCTGACAATGGCCACGCACCCCTCGGCAGCTCCCCGATGGCCCGGTGCCTGCCTGGGTGGTGGCACAGGACAAAGCCTCTTCCTGGGGGACGGGAAGGGGTCTGGGCTGCAGACGTGGAGCCCCGGTCAGCACCAGGGCAAGGCTGACAGCAGGGCTGGCAGAGGGGGCTCGTGGGGCCCCCCTGGGATAGCAAAGCAGGCGAGGGCTGGTGAGGCGCGAGCGTGGCCAGTGCCGGAAGATGCTGTAGGAGAGCACCCATGGGTGGCCATCGTTCCTGCAAGCCCCTAGGGTGGCTCTTAGCCTTCAGGTGTGGGTAGGAGTGATAGCAGAGGATGTAAAATGCAGCTTAGATGCACCGTTAGAGCCCAGTTAAATGCAAGGCCAAGGACTGTGTTTAATTCAGCTTCTGACCAAGATACTAGCAGAGAAGCTGTTGGTTCACGTCAGTGAGGCCATGATTTTTGTCAGAACAGAAAAAAAAATATCCCATTCTCTTCAATAGTCTAGCGGGTTGAACTTCTTCTCTGAGTGATCAACCTCTTTAAAAAGCTATTTTGTCTGCCGTCCGACTTTGTTTTCCAGCTAGAAGTAAGCGGTGTAAGTGAGACGCGCTGTGGCAGGATGCTGGAAGGGTGGTTTCGGCTGCACAGAGCTCACTGGCCGGTGGGCTTGGAAACAGCAGCAAGCAGCCAGCCCAAACCCAAAAATCCAGCTCCGAGCATTTACAGATAGAAGGCAAACAGAAGTGCAGTTAATTCTGTGTAACAGGATGGATTTCAAGTTTTCGGTGATCTTTAGAGCCAGAGATCCATGGCCTTTCCATGCTGCAGCCGGGACAGCCTGGCAGCCTCTAGATGCTCTGGCGAATATGTGTGAGGAGTTTGGTGGTTACTCTGGGTCATCTTAACTCTGCTGTGTAATTCACTGTATGTGATGTTAAGTGAAACCCTGCTGGTAGCTAGTTTGAAATCACGCTTTCTTCAGACCAGACATAGGAAAACAAATAAATGGATCTTTGTGGACCCCTAATTCCATTCAGTGGCAAGAAACAAACAGCTTATGGTGCAGATTTACAGCCATTTCAAATGAGATTTCAGCAGTCCTGTCGCTGAGAGAGCCAGGCTCGCCTGCCCTTGGACACACTTCAGCTCCTGTGCCATCCCTTCCCCGATGCTGATATGACCATCTGGGGGATCTGATCCAGCCGAAACCTAACCTACCCCAGAATGCTTCAACCCAGACGGGTTCCCTCATCTCATTTCCACTGTGGCTGCATAAATACTTGCACTGACATAAAAACATGGGCAATAGCAAAAAAGGAGAAGGACAAGGCTGCGTCTTCCAGCTGCAAGGCCAGCTTCTGCTGACTGAAGTTGATGGCGTAAGCAACATTCCCCAGCCTTGGGGTGCTGGTGCGAGATAACCGGGTTAACTGCACAAGCGTGTGGTGAATAGGATTGCCAAGGTGCATGGAAAAGAGTATCCAACAAGTCACTATTTCGACTTTACAAATAGCACTTACATGTACTTAGTCCTTACCTAGAATATGTAATAATAAAAAATAAATGAGCTATTCTTCTTCAGGAAATGATGAGTTTTCCAGCCTTATCTTCTGATCTCCCACTCCAATTTTTCACACTCACTTCCACTCTTATTTAAAGTTAGCTGGTGCCTTCTCTCTAGAGCCAACTACTTTTGCTGCAAGTGATGCATGAGGGACATATTGTCATAAACCTTGTTCAGGAGTTAGCGCCAGATTTCCAACAAGAAGTCTACTCTGCTCTGGCATCTTAGTTCAAATAACTTGAAAGGATTTAGCATCTCTGAGAGTCCCATTGTGCCATCAAGTTGTGGGCAGAGGAACTACATAGGCAGAAACGTACACCATCATCTGGGTCTAATTTCCCTGGGCCACAAAGAGCATGGAGAGGGCAACAAAATGTCTGCACGACCATGGCAGGTGAGGACCCACATCAAAGGCAGAGCAAGCTGTGACAGATTGTGTTCCGGTGGCACTGGGTGCGTACTCCTAATTTTGTGATGTGATTTTGTTCCTAAGCCACGTTTGCTATGTGGGCACATTAAAAGGAAGAAGGCAGCCGGCACCAGGCGATTTGGGCTCTCCCCACCATCCTGGCGCTGGCAGAAAAGGTCAGCCGGAGCATCTTGGTGGCCCAGTGATGTGTTGTCCCCACAGGTGCTCCCTCCACATGGCTGGCCCTGGCCCCAGCCCTGGCCCCAGGGCTGCCTTGTCTCCCAGAGACAAAAATAGGAACCTTTATCTCCCTTAGAGCTATAATAACTTCTTAAACCAAACTATTTTTTTCTCTCCTGGGACTGTTTTCCTACACAACTATGGCACCATAAAGTTCCTGGCTCAGAGACGTCCATTGAAAGAAACTGTCACATTACTGCTGCTGTTTACCGTGGACTAATAAAGCTTTAAAAAGCCCCCAGAAGCTATTGAGATGCTGTTGATGTGTACGTGTGTGGCGGAGCCGGGCGCAGGAGGACGTTCATTGGCCCCGCGCGGGGTGGGATGACATCAGGCCCCGCTTTCCATAGGGCCTCCAGCTTGCCCCGCCGTCTGCTGAGGGCTGCAAGAGAATAGAGTCGAGGGGAGAAAACCTTCACACTACACCCTCTCGGCTCCAATGAGAATACAGGCAGCTTCAGCTAGGGATAAAAGAACTTTTAAAAAGAGAGAGAGAGAGAGAGAGACTGTAGTCTTGGAGCTGCTATTAACAGGAGATGAATCGCAAGAGACCATTTCATGCCGAGGCACTTTAGAGAGCGGCATCCCCAAGAGCCATTAGCTCTCAGCAAGAGTCGTGCTGAAGTCCTTTGCTGTCAGGACAGAAGCATGCATATAAATTTTATACCGTTTGTCTTTGAGCAGAGACAAAAGATCAGCTTTAAATCCTAAACATCTTGTCTCGACTAACACGAAGTAATACTCCCGTGTGGCTGTCTTGTTACTCTTTTCCCATCAAAAGAGTACTAGTGATAAATTTATTCATAATTTTGAAATGTTTTGCTCTTAAAATTAAAAAAAAGCAGCAAACACATGGGGTTGAGGCTGTATTTGTTCCTGTTAGTGCAAATCATGCGACTGCTGATGATGGCAACTTGGGGAAGCACACAGTAGTTTTTTTAATTGAAAAAAAGCACAGCTTTAAAAAGTCAGCCACTATGTTTTCTTCTCCTGCTTTTCACTAAACTAGCTCTGAGGATGATATATCTCATGTATTTTCTAGTTACAAGTGCAGTCTGAAAAAAATAAGAAATTACTGTCAGGTTTTTTGCTCTTTTTCAACCAAGAATTCAAACCCTATAGATATTTTGGGAGCTAAGACCTTCACTTACTCATGAGAGAAAAACTGTGGAATCCAGTAGTCACACTAAATAGGGGGTCTGGATATAATTTGCAGAATAAAATGCTTTAAGATCTTTTTTATTAAATTAACAATGTGTGCCAAAGTGGACATTACATACAATTTTACATTTTAGGATTTGGATCTCTTTTATTGCACCAGGTTTTGTTCTGTGTATTTCCTTTGTTAAATAGGTATTTTAACTTCGGTACTTTGTGAATGTGTACTAAGAAATTATTTAATTCTGTGTTCACCATGACACTTTCATCAAACATTTTCTCATTTTATGACAGTTTAAATAGAAAATAATGTCATGTCAGAGTCTGAAACTAATTACAACTTAATCTTAAAAAGCCTTATTTTACAAGGAGCAATTATTCCTAGATTTCCTCTGAAAGACGAACATAAAACTTCTCTAGCTGATCCAGCAGCTCCACAGTGGGTGTAAAATGGGTGACTGAATTGCACGACACAGGTGCAAGAGTGGCGATGGTGCTGTGTGTCTGGGGCACTACCCCAGCAGGCAGCAGAGCCCTCTGCCCAGGGCCCGCGCCCGCAGCGAGCCGTTGTTAAAGACATGTACCGTCCAGGGTGCAAGGGCCAGCAGCAAAGACAGAGCTCTGAAATATGGGGGGGGGGTGTGTGTGTGTGTGTGTGTGTGTATAAAATATAATGTGTATATATAAATATATATGTAGTTTATATAGATAAATATACATATTTTTTTTCACATCAGTGAAGCATCCCAGTGTTTCCCTGCTGCGCTGAGACCCCATGGGCCAACCCTCAGTGTTTGTCCCTGCTGGCCGGGGCTGTGTGGGAGCCCGGGGGGTCTCTCCCGTGGGAAGGCTGGATCCGACAGTAAAATCAGAGCCCGGCGGTCAGGCCATGCCGCTATTCAAACAGCAGGAATGTGGGCTGAGCTCAGGCTGCGCCTTGCAGCCCCTCTCACGCCCTCTCCCCCCTCAGAGAACACATGCATCATTAACCTTCTGAGTGTTTGAAATAAATTGGGGGAAATATTTGCCTTCCAAGAGGCCAGCGCAGACTGTACACAATTCACAAAGCACGGCACATACCGAGCAAGGTTAAGCCCTAAAACGCTGAATTATTTCTAAAGCCGTAGATATTTCATACATGCTTGTACTTAAGAGATCCCTTCCACATAAGGAAGGAGTGTGAGGGCTGGGACAGTTAATCTAAACTCTGTAATACTGTATGGTTAAAAGCCTCTTTCATGTAACTGCATTCATGAACTGAGCTTGGAATTCTTAAAAATCCAAATTATTACAAAGGAAGGGGTTTGGTGTTTGGCAAAACGACAAAGCCTGCCATTCACTCGCCTCTTGTGTTGCTTGGGTTTACAGTGAGTCTCTGACAGGGCTCACGGCGCAAGGGAGAGCCTTGAATATGTCAGAGGCATTTAAAGATAAATTCCCAAACATTTCAGGTTCTGTTATCTAACCAGCTTCCACTTGAATGGTTTTTTTTGTTTGGTTGGTTGGTTTTTGTGCCTCCGCCTTATTCTTATTTGCTGATAGCCTGATGGCTTTGAAGTTGCACCACAAATCCCAAAAACATAGCATCCCTCTGTAGGCTCCCCCAGAACTGGTTGGTCATAAACTCAGGTAGAAAACATCAATGTCAAATGATCAGATGTGGAAACATTAAATATGCAAACATGGGCACATAATGCCGGTAGAGCTGATAGTTGAACTGAGACTGTCTGACCAGATTTCACCTTTTGAAACTGTGAAGTGTTCAGAGGAACCGTGAAGGCATGAATGAGATGGAAATTCAGCTCTCCTCTTCCTACAGCAGTGCAGGAAAGCGGGTTAAATCCCAGTTTGTGTCAAATACCTGACAATTAAGCTTAGTTTGTGCCAGACTCAGCTTAGCTCTCGTTATCTCGTAGGAAATTGAACTTTCTCATTCAGCCCATGTGACATTCAGCCTCAAGGAGGGTGGGGACCCAGACTGAGAGTAAATCTCAGTAGCCCAAAACACTAGCCACATCCCCTTTTCCAAAAAACAATTTCTCATAAAAATCTGTAATAATTAAAGGACTTCTCCAGCCTAGCTGAGGCCTCGATTTAACCAGCTTTTGGAATAAGTAAGATTTACACACGTGTCCTCGCTAATTGTGTAGGGCCTCGAGCACTGGTGCTCGGAGGCAGCACTAAGGGCTCCCACAGAGAGATGGGGGGGCATGCGGGTGCTGAAGCCCGGGCCTGGGAACCCCGCAGCACCCACCCCGTGGCCAGGGCATTGGGGTGCTGGGGGCAGTCTGCGGGCTGGCTGGGACCAAGTACATTGCAATATACAGCACTAAGTACATTTTTGCACTGCTGCACATGTAAATAATGACATCTTTGCTCAAGTATCTCTCTCCCCATTCCATCCTCCTGCTTTTTTCCTAATATCAGGCATTTTTCACATGGAAGTGCCTAATGCAGAACCCAGGAAAGAGTAATTCCTGTTGTGCGCTGGGACAAAAGACTGAAGTGCTCAAGTTTGGGGTCTGGAACCCCAGAGCCGTCCTGGGAGCAGCCACCTCGGGTCTGGCAGCTGTGAGGGGATGTGTGTGCTGCCGGTCCCCACGCCACGTCTCCTGGCAACCTCCTCTGGCAGTCCCCCACTTTGTTTTAGGTTTCATGGCCACCAACGTTTCAGGGTGAAACTCTCTGTGGCTTAGCCATTTCAAGGTTGTTGGGTTTTTTTAAATCGACCTCGATAGACCGCTTCCCGCAGTACCATGCTGCTTGTGCTGGCAGCGACCCAGCGCCACTCGTGGGAGCATCGTTCTTTACTTGTCTGCACTGAGACAGCACAATCTCACTGCCTTTCGAAACTGTGTCTAACTCTGCACGTTTTGAAATGGGTTGGGAAGAGGGGAGCGGGAGCAGGAGCAAAGCTGGGCGCTGTTCCTGCAGGTCCTGAGTATGTAACAAATGAAAACAGGACAGAGAAAGTAATTTGCAGAGTCAGTATTAGTAATGTAGGTGTGTGTGAGAGTACTTGTGTGCTCTGCTGCAGTAACTAGTCCACTGAGGACGTACAACAGCCAGTGCCCGCTAAGCCAAAACTGTAAGTATTTAAAATATGTTTATGACAACTCAGTAACACTGTGCACTTTAAATTGCAATAGGTATACTATATGTGGTGGTATATTGGCATGCATTGGCTTATTTTAGTTTCAGTTTCCCTTCACAAACCAAGAATAACTGGATGGATGGTCCTTCCAAGGACAAAAGCTAGTCCTGTTGTCCAGACAGGGCTGAGCAGAGTAGCCTTTTGTGGATACTGGACTTTTCTCCCACCTCAGTCCAGCAGAACTCACAGGCGTTAAACTGACTTACAGAAATGGAAATGCTCTCAAGTAAGACACAGCCATATCTGCCTAAAGCTGCCGTCACTGTGAGTATCACTCCTACGCTGAACCTTTGGAGATTCCTGTTCTTAGTTCAGCTCTGCTCAGCTAGTGAAGAAAGATTTATTTCATTTATTAATTGTGTGATGTCACTTTAGGAAGGGATTGTTGCAAACAGCAAGACAGCTTACCGCCTGCTTTAACCTCGCAAATTAGAGTAACATCTTGTAATTTTCCCTTCAAAATCAGAAAGTGGTGAAAGCGAGATTATTACTTTGCCGTTTAATAAGATCAAGGGTTTTCTATGTATAAAAAGAGTAATTAAAGCCAGCTGCACTACAAACATACCCAGATTCAGCATCACTGATTTCTCTCCAAAGGAAAATCAAGAAATGGTATTGCCAGCTCTTGAGGTTCTGTTGGAACCTCCAGACACTGAGATATGTCTCTGTATGGTCTCATGAATACATGATGAGCTGTGAATTCAAACTGGCTACCATCTCTACTGAGCAGCCAAAGGAAAGAAAACAATGCTGTGTGTGCAATATGGCACAAAAATTATTTTGGGGTTTTTTTTCAGTCCTGAAAACTTTCAAAGAGCTAGAGCTCCCAGCATTCAAAATGCAGAAGCTAAAAAGTCAATTGCTTCTTTTTTTTTTTAAATGTAAGGCAGCTCATGCTTTTCCTTGAAAGACAGGATCCTGATACATTTAGCTGGCAGCACTCTTGTGATGATAACCCAACCTGCAGCTGCATGTGGGGAAGGTGCCCTCTCATTAATTATGCCCAGAACCACCTGCCTCTGGGATGGGAGAGCTTATCAGGCCTGCGGGGCAGGCAGCTGGGGTTTGCTCCTGGCAGGTTAGCTATGCTGGATTTTCTTGCTGAGAATATTGGGTGGCCAGGAGGAGCTGAGGAGGGAAGGATGAGATGACAGGAGCCAGCCAAGCCAGGAATCAGAGAAGCGATGAAGGACCACCACAGCTGCAGTGGGAGAGCAGAGGTAAGGCTGGCTGCAGAGCAGATGTGTGGGCGGATTTGGGTGGCTGAACTAAACCTGGAGGGGTGACAAGTACTTGTTGTGGTGGAACTGTCATAGGGCTGGAAAGGAAAAGATTCTGTTGGAGGTGAAGGTCTTGGCTACAAAGCCTCCCTGTGTTTGGTTAGCTTAGCTGGTGGTGTCAGCTGTCACCTAACCACAGGAGAGGATGAAAATGTTGAGTTAGGAAGCAAAAAGCCACAGTCTTCCCCCTTAAAAACAAATCTGAGGATCTGACTGTGGTTTTCCAGCCTTTGGGATCTGCGATACCCAACGTACAAAAACTGAGTATTTGTTGCCATTTAGCTCTAGGTGTTGGTGTTATTAACCACAGTAGATGCAGTGAATACCATCTGTTGGGTTGTTGTGTTTCATTACTTGGTGATGCTATAGGAAAGACTTCTAGCTCTTTTGGAGAGTCAGGGGAATAATGTGGTAAAACACAGAGCAAGGGATCCTCCTCTTTCTTCTCCCTGTTGGGTAGAACAATGAATTTGTTCAGAGTTCCTAGTTGGGCTTTTAAACACAGGGTAATGTGGGTAATCAGATCAGTTGCCATGGTGTTCCACCTTTGCATACGATGATGTGAAATGCAAGCTCTAACGGCACTGCACAGAGCTGCTGTGCCAGTGCCATGGAAGTAAAACAAAGCTGCGTATTATTGCATGGTACCATTCAATGCTATGGCCAGCAGCCTGCTGTATGGCCGTTTGTACGACACTCACATGAAGCAAACTGAGCTGTAATTTAAAAAAAGATTGTGCAGGTTATGTACATTGATGAGGAAGCTTTTGCACAGTGCTGCTGAGGATTGTCCAAGCTACCTGCTGTGAAGGAAAATGTCTTGGCACTAAGAGCTGTATGCAACAGTCCAGATCCTCTTGAGAGCCACTGGGCAGCTCCTTATTGCCTCTTTGTGTCCTCCTCACAGCCATCCTTAAAACCATATAGAAAGACTCTGCAAGTGCTCCCAGTCATAGGCAGGCACCCAGGGCTGTGTAGGACCACAGGCACCTAAATGTGCCTGGGGCAGCCAAGGAGGGCTGGTTTGCAGAGCAGGGCATGCTCATGGCTGCCCTCCTACCACCCCTTACCTGCGCTGTGACCGGACTCAGGTGTATGTGGGGCACTTGGTATATGAACCAGGTCTGGGGACTGCAAGCAAGGGGTTCAACTCAGATACTCCTTCTCTATTAAACATGGAGATTAATGGTGCAAAAGAAGAGCTAAAGGACAGATTGTGAAGGTACACATGCACTTACAGAGCTACATAAGCAGCGGTTCTGTTTTGGTGCTCTTGTTGGCTTTTTCCCTTTTCATGTGGCTTTCTTCAAGCACGTTATGTTGCAGGCTGGGTGCATTTAGAGGTTGCCTGAAGGGGCCGCATTTAGGATTAGCAATAAGCAGCTCTCACTGCATAACCTTTCTGAACACTCTGTAGTTCAGCTTTTAAAAAATAATTTCAAAACTAACACCGAATTTGTCCCTGGGCAGTAATTCATCAGTCTCAAATTCTCTGATTGAACAATTATGTTACGAACGTCCATTAAGGAAAGTGAACACTACTATCATGAACACTACTATCATGTTGCCAGACTTTGAGCATCCAGGTTGCAAGGGCTGTAAGCCAGAAGCTTGCTCTCTTGTCTGGGTTAAGTTCAATTTAAAACAGTTAGCTGATTTAGCTCAGTTGCATCATGTCTGCAGGCTGCTGTGCTTGCCTGTGAGGCTGAATAACACTATGTCCTGAAAGCTTGCCAACAGCTTAGCTTTGAAATTCAAACTTTTGCAACACACTGTTACCATTTCCCTTGTATGAAAAGGTGAAATTCTGTAATCCAGCAAGGTAATAATGCTGTCATAAGAATATATATGATGTGGCTAAAGGCTCACTCATCTGTAATGCTAGAGCTTTGACACAGCTATATTTTCCCTGAGGCAGAGAGCTGGTTAGGCAGGGACTGCTAACCTTATGCTAGCTTCCTCTTGTAACCCATCTGCTTTCCCAAATGATTCTTCAGGTTAAAAAGAAAATACACCTGGTGCCTCTCGATGTGACTGCTCCTTTGAACCCTCGTGTTTGAGGGAGACTGGGGTCAGGCTTTGGCATTGCCCTGTCTGCTTTATCCATGGCTTATGTGGTTGTTTTACTGCACCTATCAGGGATTTGATGTTTCATCACTGATCCTGTCTCATGTGAGGGGACCACGATGGGCCCTCTGCTGCCACTGAGATACTGCTCCTCCGTGGTTGGTCTGCTGGTGCACCGAAGTGTTCTGGTTCAGGAATAATGTATGAGAAGCAGCCCTCTGAGTGACTGCAGGGGTAAGTTTGAGGTATCTCTGTGGAACAATTAAATTAATGTAAGCCTTAATCAAAGACCTCTCTGCAGACAGGTATTGTTCCAGTTTCTGCACAAGTGACTCCCCAGGAGCTTCTTTTTTATGAATAAAGGGGCTAGGTCCTTCCCACATTTACCTCAAGTGCAGCCCTGCTTTCCGCACAGCTGTACTGGGCAGCGGGCAGAGAAGTTTTGACATGCAGTCAGGCATGGGCTGTAGAAATCACAATCCCCCCTTTTAGAATCTGAGTCGGATGTGTCTAAAAGAGAAATTGGGACTGAGGAAAACCTGAGCTCTCCTTACCAAAATGTACCATGGAATTGTGCTTCAGTAAGCAGATAAAGTAGTTAACATCCTAAACCCCTCTTCCCCCTTGGTAAAACAACTTGCCTACTCCAACACTACGTCCCTCTAAATGTGACCGTTGCTTTGGCCTTAGCTCATTAGCTAGGTGAAACACCATCAACCTCCCAAATCCAGTTTGTGTACCCAGCTGCTCCTGAGTTTCTCAAGTCTTTTCACAGCTGGTTTCTCACCCAACTCCGTTCGTGTTCCTGTTTGAAGTCAGTCAGTGATCATCTGCTCTGTGGAAACAGGACTGGACTGGCTTGTTTAGCTTGTGTGATCTTTGTAAGCAAGAAGGTATTTTCTGGGGCTTAGTGTTTAGCGAAGTCTCAGTTGTTCCGTATTTTGGTACAAATGTCTGGTTTTCTAGTTGGGCAATCAGCGTAACTTCAACCCTTAGGCTTACAGAAATTGCTTTGGTTTGGGGGAGGGAATAGCTGCCTCTCGGTCGTTATGTCCTTTGAAAAACCTGGACGTACTCAGAGGGGCGAACTGTCCCTAGGTGCTCCCATCTCGGTTCGCCGACAGACCTCACGCACGCGGTTCAGCGCTGCGGCGGTGCTGCAGGCATTAGAGGGCTTTGACGAGAAAAGAGTTACGGGAGCTTCTTCTCATCAAATAGTTACCGCTTTATTGGAGGGGAAAAGAGGAGAGCTGCCGGTCGAGGG
>NW_010972620.1:13812340-13812572 GCF_000737465.1 Haliaeetus leucocephalus | reverse complement strand
GACGGACCGCCGACGGTGGCGGGGCCCGGGGACCACCACCCCAGCCGGGAAGCCGTAACCCCGGGGCGGCGTGAGCCGAGAGCCCGCGCCCGCCGGCTGCAGCATCAAAGCAGCGAGCGGCCGCCGCTCGGCAGCCAGCCCCGGCTCCAGGCGAACGGCTGCCCTGAAGCCCCGTCGCTTCCCCCCGAGCGCGGTTTCCCCCCAGCGCCCCCCGCGACTCTCCGCTCTGTCA
>NW_010972620.1:13805632-13812330 GCF_000737465.1 Haliaeetus leucocephalus | reverse complement strand
GGGCTGCCCCCGCCGACGCCCCTCCCCGGCCCGCCGCCCGCGGGGGGACAGCGCGGGGGGCTCTGCGTCCCGGCGGCACCGACTCGCGGGAAGTTCCCCGGGCCCCCCTCCCCTCTCCGCTCCCCTTTTGTTCGAGGAACCGCCGGTACCGCAAAACCATCCCGCCCTTGGGAGGCGGCCGAGGGAGAGCGGTCCGAGTGCCGGGTCGGGCAGCAGCGGCTGTGGGGAGAGCCTCCCTTGGGCGGGGGCGGGGGGGGGGTTCTCGTGGACGAGAATCGATTTATGGTCCTTTGCAATTGATGGGGTTGGATCACAAAAAGGGATTCTCACTTCGGAAGTGAAACACTGGTGTGGATTATTCTAGGATGGTTGATTTTCGTTAATGTGCAGACAGGCTTCTATATAGGCAGGATGTGTTTAAAAAAAATGCCAAAAGTTTCAAGAGAATGTAGACGTGATGTTACTGCAGTTTCAGAAATCTCCGGTCGGAATTAGGCTCTCAAAATCCACATGGCTGCAGTTTCGTGGGTGATGATGTACTTTGCACATCTGTTCCAAACTACTTGGCACTCTTGCGAAGATCGAAGACGACAAACCCTCGAGTTACCAGCAGCTCCCCGCTGTCTCTGCCACCGACCAGCAGAAGAGCGTGTCCCAGCTCAGATCGCTGAGCCCAGCACTGCACAGCAGAGACGCTCCTCGCCCAAGGCGCTTGCAGGGGAGGTCCAGGCTGTCCCCTGAGCTGTCACAGGCTTTTGGAAAGATTATTACTGAGCTCTGTATATAGATACACTCATACCCCCATGTATAGTTATACTGATGCAGAGATACTACCATCCAGACCATCGTACTACCGGTGTAATGCAATGGTGGAACTGCAGCTATCCTAAAGCAGACAGGGCTGCAGGTGCAACGTGGGCAGAGACAGCCCCGGCTCTCACCCCTCAGCAGCTGGCGGGGCAGCACCCTCCCCAGTACGCGGGGACACCCAGCGACAGCCACCACCAGGGCCGGAGCACGGCTACAAAGCTGTTGGTAGAGCAAAGCTAAAATGTAACTGCCTTCGCACAACGAGATGAATGTTGCTGTAATGAAGACTGACTGGGACAGTGGCACGTGCTCTAGGTTTTCTTCTTGTGTCATCCCTCCTTTATGGTGACTTCTGCAAAGATCCCCCATCCCTGCAGTAGGGTATCCATGGGAAAGGCATTTGCAACTATGGGCACAGAGGAAGAAGCATGCCTAGGTGCCTTTGGAATCATCTACACCCAGACATGTAGACATTGGCTTTCAGATGCATTTACGTTCTAAATCCTCATGTGGGTGAGGATGTGGTTTGATCAACATCTTAGGCTAGTCTAAGTGTGACTCCCTCCCTGTCTTCCCTAGGCCACCCATTGCTGCCCGTGTCTTTGCGGGGCACCGGCTCTTGACTAGCTGCAGCATGAGCTGGATCCAAGAACAATTCAGTCTGCCTCCAAGGCTGGCTACCTGGGCAGCTTCCCTGATGGGTCAGAGCAAGGACATGATTTGGAGCAGTGGCTCTGGCAAAGAATCCCGTAAGAGTGCCTTAGCTACCCCTGGGTATTTGCAGGTACGGGTACCCCTCTCATCTTTCCTCATGGGGCTGTTCTATTTTGGACAAATAATATTCAGTGGGACTCAATACAGGGGAGAGAGCGGCTGATACTGACTCATTCATCTTTCTGTGCAATAAGTCCTAAAAAGGAAAGACTTCTGCAGAGAATGGCTGCTGGAGAAGAGGTGGGTTGCAGACTTCTTTCTCCAGTTCGGGGGAGAGGGGGAGCATTTTCAGATAGATCTCCCATTTCCTAGCTGCATTTCATACTTAGAGCTCTCCCTAGTTGGTTGTTTGGGGTGGGGTGGAAACAGCAGGGGAGAGAGGGTCATTAGAAGGAAATAAAATGGCTTAGGCAACAAACCACAGAAGAGGGTTTAGAACCAAGAATCTCAAAGTGGAAGCTGCTATCTCCTTCTGTCCTGGAGTTACATACATAACTATCTCTGAAGGACAAGGCTTAGCTGACTGTTAGCTGCGCATGACTCCTTGCTCAGCATGCTGGGTTGTGTAAATCCCTTTCATGGGTGCTGAGGACTTCCCATGGGCTGTAGGAGGAACCTTGGCATCTAACTTAGGGCTGTGGGTACCATGAGGCACCATAAAGAACTGCATTGTGACTTTTAAAACCCTCTGTGGCTCCAGTGAGCGTAACGCACATCATGTGCCTTAGCTTATTAGTCCACCAAACCTTGGAGTTGCTTTCAGATTAAGTTCTGACCACCTGTAATTGCTATATATTATCACCCTGAGATTCTTGTCCATTTTCCACATTCTTGCTGTCATTTATACAATGTGAAATGGAGTTGCCTAGTATCTTTGAGATCACTTTTATAGCAGGTTATTCTAAGTGTATCAGGTTTGGAGGGAGATACTACTGTGTGTTTTAATGAACGTTTTGCTGTTACACTTTTTGGACAGTTTACTTTAAATCTCATACAAGTTATTACTGTTCAAGATCTAAGGAAAGAAAATGAAACAGAATGAAAGCTTGCCTAGCCTCCCCATCTAGTAATTTTATTCTCCTTAATCTTCTTCACCATGTTCTCCCGATACCTGTATTTACGCACACGTTTTCCTCCATGATTGTGACTCATCTTTTGCAGTAAAGCAGGTGTTAGTCTTTGATGTTTATTGCTTCCATATTAATTTTCCTGCACAGGTTACAATTTTATCTCTTGGTTTTGATGGGGATATGGGGGCAGAAGATCATTCTTACAATACTAAAATCACTGTATTTGCAGTTAAAATAATCTGGTTAGTCTGTGTTGCTGCTGTAGCTGGGTTTTGACTTCTCTTTCCCTACTGCCCCCTTGCCTTAGAATATAACTTTTATAGTCCTAGAAGTCAGCTGGTTATGGAGTTATCTTTGAGAACATGATCAGTGTGCGCTGTGGCAGAGATACTTGCCTTGTATCCGCAGAGAGCCTGAAACAAATCTCCGAGGAGTTAATGGGCCTGTCCATCTAAGTAAATGAAATAAAGAGTGTGCTTACTATGTGACTTCTGCAAGGATACTAAACTGGAAGATGCACCATGTTAGACTGTGATTTGGACTCCAATCCAGATTCTAACCAAAATTCAAAGTTAACATGAACACGCACAGGAACAGCCTAAACCATGGGATTCAGCTCAATGGAGAGAAGTGTAAGATACAGGTCTGAAACACCTGCACAAATCCAAGATGATTGATGCTGACTAAATAACGTGTCTGCAGAAATGTATGTAAGGCTACAGTGAATCACAAGCTGAATGTGAAAGAACAGTTTTCATGCAACTGCAAAAAAGGCAGACATATAAATAAGGATATTGCTTATGAGACACAAGAAGTAAGGCATGGGCTAAAGCCAGGCTTTGACTGGGGCATTGTATCTGGTTTTAAGCATTACTCTTCAAAGAAGAGAAAGATCAGCGGGATTGAGTGTGCAGAAGAGCAATGAGAATATCACAGACCTGGAGAACTTGATTTATGATGTAACAATTTAAGCAATGGGCTTGTTAGCCTAAAGAAGAGAAGAACTAAGGCAAATATGGCAATAGTAAAAATTCAATCACTGCCTAAAGCTGTCTCCTTCTTAAGTATCTTTCCACTTCAGAAGTTCAGACCACAGCTTTAATCACACTTCTCATTAGCCAATGAATAAATTATCCTGTTAAACTTTAACTCTGTAACTGAAAAACCTATATTCTGTTTATATGCCACTTCGCCCACACTGAAGATATTGTACAGGAAACCGGGTTAGGGCTTCAGGGTTTTGAGCTTTGAAAATTCAGTTGAGTTAACCATTTGTTTTTTATGTGTCCTGGTTTCAGCTGGCCAACAGTGTATTCCATACCATGTGACGTCACATCTAGTTTAGGAACAGGGAAGGGGGGGGCAGGGATTCGCCGCTCGGGGACTGGCTGGGTGTCGGTCGGCGGGTGGTGAGCAATTGCCCTGCACATCATTTGTACATTCCAATCCTTTTATTACTACTGTTGTCATTTTATTAGTGTTATCATTATCATTATTAGTTTCTTCTTTTCTGTTCTATTAAACCGTTCTTATCTCAACCCAGGAGTTTTACTTCTTTTCCTGATTTTCTCCCCCATCCCACTGGATGGGGGGGAGTGAGTGAGCGGCTGTGTGGTGCTTAGTTGCTGGCTGGGGTTAAACCACAACATTATGAAAGCTCCAGTCACTGTTAAGAGTAATGCTTATTTCTCTTATTCTAGCCCCAAGGGTTGCAGCAACAATTGTTAATGACTGCAAGAACAGTTTTGCTTTACAAGTGGAAAGTAGCCACAGCCTCCACCCGTGTCATTATAAGCTCCTTTTCAGAGAAATGGGTAGTGTAAAGAACATTGATGATTCATAAACCTAAATTGTTTTAAATATATAGCATAAGCATAGCTGTGTTTAACCTCCTTGTTAGAGCTATCAGTTTTCTGATTTCTTGTTAGTGACTCAAGAGAATAAAATCATATTTAATGTGGTAATAAGTATCATCTACAGGGAGATAGACTGACCTTCTCAATTACCTGTTTTTGTTCAGGGCAAACCAAGCTCTGCGTGGTATAAAAGACAAAACTGGTGGCTGAAGAGCCATGCAGAGACAGATTTCTCAATTTGGTTATGAAGCAGAATAAAATACTACCTTACACCGGGAAGGTGCCTGACAGTCCCATTCATCTCTGTTGGGCACCTCAGAAGTTCAATCTCTGAAGGGTATTATGTATTTACTGGTTAGAGGTGTCTAATGCTTCATGTCCAGTTCTGCTGGAGGATCTTCTGAATGCAGGGAGTTATAAGGTCCTTCACTCTGAACTAGCGCACTGCAAGGCAAAGTTGTGAAGCATTTTTCATCATCTTTCCTCCTTCCATCACAAGCTGGCAAATAAGCATGACTACTGAAAAGTTTTGTAAGATTATTTAGACGTTAATATATTAATTAGCACCTTTGACCTGCAGATAGCTGAAGTTCTGGGGTTTGTGGCCTGTTTCCAGTAGTATAGAAGGAACAAAGTGAAACAAGGATTTTCTTGCTCAAATTTTCCCTTCTTTTTAAGTCTCTTCTAGATCCTATTTAAACAGTTCTCTAGGGTCAGACTGATTCCTTTGTCCAGCTTTTTGGCACATTTGTGTGTTAATTCTTTCCTTCCCTGCTAATAAAGTTCCAATGAAGTTCAACCCAACCTTTCATTCAAAAGACGGCTTTTTGCAAAATGATAGAAAAATTAAAGAAACTGCGTAGTATTGCTCAGAGATTAGCAGATTCATAAGTCAATTTCTTATGCTGTGGAATCTGTTTGAAATTATCCATGTACCCATTCTTCAGTTAACAGATCATGCTGCTGCTGAATGCTGTCATGGAAGCCAGGCCATTGCAGGGTACTTCAGAATCATCCCAGAATACGGGTTCTCCTCAATTCATTTGCTTTAGCAAAAAATGTTCCATATATGTTTCCACCATCTCTTCCATCTTGCATTCCCTGCAGGTTTTTTCACAAGCTGGTCTGACTCATTCACCTTGTGTTCTTCAGTGCTGTGTTTCTCACACTGGAGTTCAGGAAAACTTAGTGATTTGAGTTTTTAGTAGTGGTTCCTTTGCTCCATAGGAACCACTTTGTTCCTTGCCCCATGTGCATATTCCTTTCATGCTTTGACTTGTATATTCTCAACTCAGATTGTTCTACTTCTGATTAAAGATACATAACTACATGCTAATTTTCCTAAGCATGTAATTTTTCATATTTAAAATGCCGGCTATTAAATGTTTCTTCTATGATCTGCCTTCCACTGTGAGGATGTTTCTTTTTCAGTCATGTTAAGGTTACCATGCTTATTCTTTACCTTCATAAGCAAACTTATGAAGTTTTTTCAGTTGTTTCTCAAATGTTTGTCAAAGAGTCATTGTTGTCTCCTTTTGCAGAGAACCCACATGACCACTACTTCCTACCTTCATTCTTCACTGTATAATTAATGGACTGACCTCGGCATTGACAATGCCCCTTGTTGAGCTTGGTATGGGAGCTGCTAAAACACCACTACCACTCTAGGCTTTTCTATCAGCTGATCAAAATTTTAAGTCTTGTGAAAGGCTGAACTGCAGCTTTGCCTTTGCCATTCTTTAAGCTCGTTCAAAATAAATCAGGCTCTGGCTTCTAATAGTGAAGGAAATCACAGAAAGAATTGATTTCAGCTACTACTAAACAGAGGGCTTCATCAGGATACCAAAAAAGACCATTTCCTTTCATAGAACCTATGTCTGGTCATCCTACAGTTGATTTAAGGAAGCAGAAAATATATTCCTTATTGTTGTAGTAACACACATACAGACCTATATGTAATTAAAAAACCATGTAAGTATTGTAGAATGAAAATGAGTTGCCTTTTAAATTGATCTTGGCCACTTATTTTAGAGACAGACAGAAGGGATAGGGGGAACCCATTTAATCTGAACATTTCTAGAGATGTGAAGTGTTAAAATTAACAAACGCGTCTTGAGACTATTTCTTTGCTGTCTTTCATAATGTGGTGGAGATGACCAGCATGCTATGAAAGGCTTATTTCATCATTTAAGTGAGAAGAGTAGCTAAAGAGTAGAAGGGGGGGGGGGGGGGGGCAAAAAAGGGGGGG
>NW_010972620.1:13791956-13805622 GCF_000737465.1 Haliaeetus leucocephalus | reverse complement strand
AAAAGAGGAGGCGCGGGGGGGGGGGTTAAAATGATGCAGGAGATCAGCTATTAAAATGTTACCAGAGAATGCTTGTATCAGATGGTGTGAGAGAGTGCTTTTATTCAAGAAGTGGCAGGCATAGCGTGAGGATACCAGACTCCTGGTAATGTAAAACCTGGTACTGCAGCATGAACTCCCCATTTGCCACGTGTGGGAGGAAACACGTTGTACAGATCGCTGAGAAAACTCAGAGGGGTGGGATTGCTTCTTATTTTTCTTCTTTTTGTGAAATGCGAGGAAATTTCACATTCTGAAAATGTAAGTTGTGAGGGTTTCATTAACAAGATGTAGTTGCAGAGCTTTTCAGAAAGGAAACAAATAATTATTTGACAACCAAGTTGTAAACGGAAGACTGAGTTCTTTAAAATAGCTTAAATGTCTTGTGGTTTGAATAAAAAACTTTAAAGCCTACACATTGTAATACAAGTTTAAAAAAAAAAAAAAAAAAAGATTTCTAGGATGAAAGATCTTACCTACCAGGTTCCAGTTAAAATTCCAGAAAACCTAAATAGCAATTTTATAAAACATACAATAAACTGACCTGGTATGTTTAACTTTATTTCATAAAAAATAATAGAAATAGTCTATTTTTTTCTGAAGAAAAATGTAACAAGGATAATGCTTTCTGTATATCAGCACAGTAAAGTACCTTACCTGAAACTGGAGCAAGTTCAGACATTTAACTTGTCCAGAGATTCAGTTTATTCAGAGCTTAATTCTCTTACCAACTGCTGCCAAACTGAAGGCTGGAGACTGGTTTTCCGTGGCGTGAGCTGATATGTAGACTACTACAAGGAAGAGTTAATGTCAAAAGAGGTAATTATGAAAGATGGCAGGTACCTAAAAGGTGGATGTTTTTCTAAAAAAACCCCACCATTTTTTATGGGTTATGTTTGGTTTTATGTCGTGCTTTTATCTAAAGATCTGAGGTAGTGGGGAGAGTGCTGGTGTGTTAGACACTAGCAAGCAATGAAATTGGCCCTGCCCTATAAATTAAAGTGATTTTTATGGGGCAGAAATACACAGGCTATATAAGCCCATGTATAGTCTGACAACACATGATTCATGGCTCTTGTATTACAAAATTAAAACCAATTTGATATTGTGTTTTTTTAAGTAGAACTACACTATGCATAAGTATCAAATAAAAAACCCCACACCATAACAAAGAAACATCAAGGAAAGATACCTAATTAAAAGGAGAACTAAGAACCTAGTATTAATAAAAGCAGCTGAGCAGCACGTTCTTGCTTGTGTGTGTTTGCCTTGACACTACACAGGCCACCAAGTTTCCAAAAGGGTGTCTTCTGGTTTGATACAAATGTGCATCCTGTTACCAAGCGTATGCTGCAGGCACAGTTTTTCAAGCACTTCAGGCATTTTCTTTTCTGTGTTAGAAAATACAGTATTTTATTCTTGTGGTAGAAGATATGGAATAATCTGCCCATAGAAGTGAGTAATAGTAAAGACTGCACTTGTACATTTTTATGCATCCGTTTTCTTGTTTAATTTGCTATTACTAGTTCTTTGGTCTGGATCCCTAAAAGCCCAGGAGCACTGTAGCTTCTGCAAGTTCTGCTGCCAGACTCTGCCTGCACTTGTAGTCCTAACACATCTATGAAACGTTTCTGGTACACATGGCAGTTGTGGAAAGTTTGGAAGTGATAACAGAATTTATACTCAAATCATGATTTTCCCTTCACATACCATAGCTGCTGCTCTTCCCGAAGAACAAAATTACTTCCCTTGTTGCCTCGCTACTCTCAGTATATACCAAAGGATTAGCAACGTAGGACAGAATTGGGCAACTGATAAATGAAGTTCCTTCTCTTATTTCTTAAGTAAGATAAAAATCACTCTAAGAGGGTTTTCCCCTCAATTTAGAAAGAATAATTAATCACGAAGCCTAGAAACCTTTTTTACACATATGGTAGTGCTTCAGAGTTGTGGAGAAACTAGTTAAGTCATCCCCTTTGCTCTGCAAGAAAGGAAACAAGTATTATTTTTGTGGTACATACAACAAAACTGAAATGCAGGTAGAATGTGTTCCCATCCCTAAATCAGGAATGTCAAAAATCTAGGCATCCTGACAGACAGCCAGATAAGCCTGTCCCACTGGAGATGCAGGCTGGCTCTGGCTGTATTTTGGTGAGGTCCAAAGGAGAAAATCACATAAAGTCCTGCCCTGACACTCCACTGCTGTCCCTGTGCTACAGCCCACCGTCCCCTCAGGGATGCGATGGACTACATCACTGGGTGACCACTGAGCCTCCAAACAGGACCTGGGACTTGTTAAGCCTGGAAAGGATCATTCTTTGGGACCTACATTTTAACCTTTCTAAAGACCTGGTGTTTCTGAAAGAAGTCTTCCCGTTGTGGACTGAGTGCATCCAGAAGAAAGCTGCTTGTTGGAGACAGGAGACAAGAGGTGTGCAGAGCGTTAGTTCCATCGCCAGACAAAGCACCTCGTGCATGCACTTAGCCCTTTTGTGCAATCTCTCTACGTCCAACATGGTCAGGTATGTGTCTTTTCTTCTGTTAGCAGATTATAGTTGCTTCCCCCTTTCTGCATCCTGGTCTCTCTGAGCCTAAAAGGCTCCATTAGAAATGGAAAATATCTTTTCCACAGCCTGGTTTATTAGGAGAGCACAGTGATGAGACCTTTATAATTACCAGGTCAGGTGGTAACAGAATCATAGCAAATACCATGGTATCAGGCAGCGAAGGAACTGCTTGTAGTGTATGGAAGATGCATGTTAGTAGGCAATATAAAGCAGTGGGATTGCATGCAGGCAGACTGACATTTAAGAAAATCTATTTTATGGATACAAGGTTACATGATGTCAGATGCTCAGCCTAAAGGCTATCAAAATCACAATGACTCCTGCTTGGTACATCCAGTTCTTCCAGGTTAACCCCTTGGGGGTGCTGAAATTCTTTGTATTTTCCATCGTGACATGTATCAGTAGACTGAAGTTATAGAAGTCTTTGTTCCTGGAACAATGAAGAGCTTTTTTCCTTTTTTACCACACACAATACCCTTCCCAAGAGTGAGGGGTCCTCTGCTTCTGAAGTCCTAAGTCAGAACGTAATGTTAATGAGGAAAATTGTCTGCTTCATTGAAAACACACTATAGCTGAGGCTGAGAGACAATGATGAGCATTTCCTGAGTGGAAAGGTATGACTTCTCTAAGTAATACACAAATATTAGTGTCAATACTCAGTGGTATTAAACTACATGAAAATTTTCCTCTGTAATGCTGTTCTGCCTTCAAGGTTATTTGTTTTTTTATTGTATATAGATTTCCTTCATCTTCTGTCAGTGTACTTCCCAGGCATGACTCTTTCGACTGGACTGCAGGGGAGCAGGCATGTTGTAGCAATACCTAGGGACAAAAAAATATATTTGAAAGCATATGACTTGAGGCATTGTTTGAACCCAGCTTGTGCCTCCCCAAAATCACACATTTCAGCTTTATAAGGTAAGACATACTAAACAACTGAAGCTCAACAAGACATTTACAATTCAAATTTTTTGCCTGTCCAGCTTGCGTGTCTCTGAAAGTTAGTCTTAAATTCAAAAAGGGGATTATTCAGAAGCAAAATAAAATGTTGTTTCTATAAAAAAAAATAAAGGTAATGCATATTTAGATAAGCAGCTATCGTGCATTTTCAGGAAGCAAAAGTGATGGTAGTAGTGAGCACAGTGACTTGTGCTTCAAATAAAATCAGTTTATTTGAATTGTCAGATATCAGCGCAACACAACAGGCATTATGCTTTATCTTTATTCCCTTGTCCCTGGACTAGCCCCAGATGTGCTAAGATGGTGCCTCTGAGGATCATGATAACAACTTTTTACCCTACCTCAAGGAAATGGCCTCCACTACAAACATCTTTAAAGCTACTTTATGCTTCTTCAGTAGCATAAGTTGTCAGCAGTAGAGTGAAAATCTAGCCTCTTTTTGAAAGAAGCCTGCAGTAAGCTGTTGTGTCCCCAAAATGTCCCATTGTTCTCAGTAATAGTTGCTCTGATGTTGTGCTTTCTTGTGCCTTGTATACACACATTGTATGAAGTCATTTAGGCAGCAATCTTGAGAGCTATCTATCTTAATACCTATTAAAATCTAGCCTTAAAAGGTTCTCGAAATGCGTCAGTGGTGCAGAACTTCTATTGCAGCTCCATCGATAAAAATTGCCCTTTTTTTCAAGAAGAGCCTTCCTATGAGTAAAATGCTGTTAGGCTGGGTTAAAAAGTCATGTAGGTGGCCAGACTGGCCCTGGTGAATACCTGTGGTCAGTGCTAAAATGTTAAGACAAAACGGGGGGCCTAACAATACGGAGCTGGAAATGAAAAGTGGGAAAGGAAACAAAAGCAGAAGTAGTCGCTGTTACTTTTTAAAAAGTGTTTGAAAGGAGAACGTCACACCAGAGGAACATCTGCATAAATGTAACAGCAAATGTGGCTTTTGTTGTTGATGCCATTTTTCTAACGGTTTGGTTGCTAAAGGATTCTCCTCTTCCAAGCTTCTTCATGGATGCTGTGAAGGTGGAACAGCCGCTGTCCCCAGGTGCCAGCGCCCTGGGAAAGGCGGCAGGCTTTTGAGAATATGGGCAGTCTTTCCTTTTTTTTGGAGGTCCACCTGGCAGAGCAGAGGATTTCTTTTGACTGTTGCTGTGGGTGTGAAAGGCTTAACAGCAGGAGTGACTGTAGCCTTCTGGGTTACAACGGTGCAGATGTTTTCTTTTAAGCTCTTGAAGAGCTTTAGACTGAAGGCTGGCAGTACACCGAGGAGGTATTGGTCCGGTGCTACTGTAATTCATGGCTTGGAAGCACTGGTACTATAGGATAAGCACGCTTAGAGTGGATATTATGGTTATTAATCACCACTGTCAATGAATTTATTGTCACAATGTAGTCTGGCGGCACTAGTATTCTGCTATAGTCCAAAACATAAGAGACAAAACGTCTAATTACCAGTCTGCTGTCTTGAAACTCAATTCTGTTATATATTTCCCTCCCTCTGTTAACAAATGCGCATCAAGAACGTTTGGTGTGATGTTGCTTCTGATGACTATGTTACTGATTCAGGCATTAATAAACACTCTATGCTCTGTGTTATTTTATGCATTCCTTTATTTAAACTACTTTGGAAAACTGATAGTTCTTATCACTTTGATGGCTTATATCTTTTTATTTTCTGAAATCTAAATGGTAAGGTTAGAGAAACTTTTCAGACTGCATCAAACAAAAGAGCAAATCCAGCTCTGCGTACATTGTAAAGATCATTACCTCTTGTCAGGTTTTGAGTATGATCTCTAACTGATTCAGCTTTGTTACCAACAGCAAAAAAAATTGTAGCTGGTTTGCACACTCGACCATGTTATTCCCCTGTCTGTTACTATCCCACATCACTGGCTTTTTTCCCCTTCAGCTAGTCAGAGTCGAGGGAGTTTTTCCTCTCATCCTAAAGTAGGTATCTTCACCTGGTCCAATAAATCACTCTAGCCACGTTTGACTGTTTGACCTAGATCTCCATTGATTGTAATAGAAGCTCAGAGAGCTTGCTCACATGTAGTTAGTTACCTTTCATGCAAAAGTCATCACAAGATTTGAGTCCATGAAATAGCATATATAAACTCCATTCAACCAGTTCCAATTTAAATATGAAAAGTAAAATGAAGTGATGTGCTCTCACTGAGGGTGGGTGCAAAGATGAATTTAATTAGTTAAAAATATATTAAAATGTCAAATTGCAGAAAACTCTATGAAAATGATCTTTAAAGAAAAGGGGGAACCTAGCAACGGTTTCTGCAAATTTTACAAATGGAAATGTCTTCTCACTACCTAAACTAAAATAAAACTGGCTCAAGATGAAATTCTGCTCCTCTGATTGATGAAGATAAACCTACGTTTTCCAAAGCATCTTCATTCATTTTATGCTATGCACATGTGAAGATCCTGCATACATGTCCACACTTCGTTTATTGCTGTCAGTAGTTCCACTGATAGGCAGTTTTCCTGTCATGTAGCTAGTTAACTTAGAAAAATGTGAAATGCAGGCATAAGCCCTGGGTTTTCTAAAATGTCTTGAATGATTAGACACAGGTAGGGACTGGGGAGGGATAACAAGCCCAGATCAAGATCACCATAATTTTTTTCAAGCCACATATGCTAGAAAAATTAATTACTTTGTTTAACATCTTTGTGCCTTTCTTGGGTGTAAATGCAAATTGGTTCTTAAGAGAAACTAGAAATCTGAGGAGTAGCCTGTGCCCAGAGGGTGCATCCTGCTGTACATTCGTTTGGAGTAGGAAAGGTGGAAGGATTCAGGAAACCAAGTTAAATTATAACAATGAGATAAATAAAGTTAAGAGTTATGTGGTGAGAGTCTGTAACCATGGTAATGCAACCAGTTAAGTACGTCAGTCCGGGGGGGACTGGATTGATAGTGCTTAATATCCAGAAAGCCACTTCAGCCTCCCAGGCGAGGAAAAAAAACCCAACAGTTTATGAAGAATACAGAATTTTTCACAAAAGAATTTTTACTGAGAAATACTCAACTAATTGAAATATACTTAATATGGTGCGCATAGGTGCATCATCTGAAATCCAACACAAGAGGCATGATTTTGGCAAAAGCAAAACAACAGATGCTTCTGACAACCAAGTTGTATAAGGGATTTCTCTTTTTGCTACCTAGGTCAGCTGTTTCTCACTGAAATTAAAGTTTAACTGAAATATTAAGGCATCAGCTTATTATCAGAGGGATAAGAAAAAAATACATACAGTTGAGGTATGACCTTGTTTTCCTTTACATTGGTATTTCCACTGAATTCAGCATTTGTTAAAGTTACACCTAACTATAAACTTGTGGATGAGATGTTGGGGTTTTTTTTAACGTTTATGGTAGCAACTATGTGTAATAGTTGTTAAACCAGAACTATTTAATTAATTTTCCATTTGTACATATATTTGGATGGAGTTTCTAAGGACACAATGTTATTTAGTCTGCATTCAACTCAGCAAAACAAATTACAACAATTTAGCAAGAAATAAAGGGAGGAGGGAAAACTAATTTTGGAAAAAGATTGTTTCCTCTGATGCCTTGGAAATATACTTTGCAATATCTAAGGGCTAATATCTCTCTGCAATATCTGCATGTTTGTGTGCATTTGCAAAGGACAAATAAGATGGGGAAGGTGAAAGATTTTTCCTGGAGGTCGGATACATGGGTAGGCTCCCAGTCCAAGAGGAGGAGGAGACTGGGAGGAAATCCAGTCTTTTTAGGTTTTGCTTATTAGGATTTTGCTAACAGGGAGTTTCTTTGAGAATTTATTTTTCTGTTACTATGGTTTGAATTGCAGAATTGTCCCAAGGCTTTATGTTTTCTTATGCCAAGTGACGCATGCTTTTTCAGTCCTTTCTCATTCCTGTAACTGATATGTGTAGAGGCAGTGTCATAGCTGTAACAAGCTTCTTGAAGTCAATGGCGATCTCTGAGTTTGTGTGTAATGCAAAATAAAGCCCTACATAAATCAGATGACAGGCAAACAGATAAGCAATAAACAACAGAACACAAAAATGTAAGCGTAATGGCAAAGATGCATGTGCTTTGTAGTTAATCTTTTAAAAATATTGCTTAGGAAACAAAATGAAACTTTACATCAGTGTGGTGTTCAAGTACATCTTTGCTGTCCTGCTGTTGCCTCCTGCTACAGAGGTGCTGCATGTGACTGGTGGCACTACATTTGTTTTTAGAAACAACACCCTGATGGCTGGTTACTGAAATGTCACCTGGCACCTCAGCCACACAGGGGTGTAGGACCAGCCTTTTTTGTCTTTCACCAGGAAGGAGTTCTTGTCCTTGCTCTGCTCTACCTCCAGCTCTAGACAGCCCTGCCTTGAGGTTTAAGTTTCCTTTTCCTTGAAGAACGCTGTTTACTTTCTAGCCTGGTTGTCTAAGAAGGCACGAACACATGCATGCACGTATCTGTCTCCGTTCACCCCCATGCTTAACTTTTAAACCCAATGAACAATTTCAGAGAAATGTGACAGCAGGGAAAAGCTCTCAGCTGGGTAAGCTTCTCTACAGCCACCCAAGGAGGCTATGGAGACATTATCCCTATTCCTCATGTGTGATATAATAGGGAGAAGGGCTGCCGTGGCAGCTCAGCTACATAAGCTTTTAATTGACCACAAGAAGTTTGTACTCATTTCAGTTGTGTAACAAAGAAATAGGACCTGTAGCTGGTTGAGAACTTTGTAGGCTGACAGAAGGAAAGGAAGTGGGAATTATTTGAACTGGAAGGCATTTGGTATACATCGTAAAGCCCTACCACTTGTACTTCACTGAACTGGAACATGTTTTGATTTGGTTGTTTAGAGGTTGGCTAGTAAGAGTTTTTAGTTAAGGTATCTGTGAGGTTGGACTGTTTTGACACCAAGGCTATTTAAAAGCTATTTTTTAGCTCACTGTGACATTAGTAGTTCCACATTTACAATACCATTACAGTGAACTGCTTTTAGTCAGTGGATACCTTACATATATTGTGGTGAATCCATAAAGAAGTATGTAGGTTCGATAAACTGAGTTATAAAAAGTGAGTCTGAGGAACAGCCATAGATTTCCCTAAAATAATACCTTCACCAGTTGTGACTTATTTTGTCCTGCCAAGCCAAGAAAGTTGTGACTCAGAAATGCACACCAAAGTGCTGCCAAGTTTTTCTTTGGAACGTGTTTCTTTTGAGTGGCTGCAATGGTGTAAACAGGAAATAATTTTGCCTCTTAATTTCTGCTTAAGTAAACCTTTGGCTTTTTGTAATAACTTTAATATATGTCATCAGACTTGAATGTAACAATGCTAATTGAATCTTGTGTAATCTAACACAGCAGCTTACCTTGTCATGAGAAAAATGTCAATTAGAAATCACAGTTAGACACTAGAAAAAAATTCTTGGGAAAATAAGTCTTGCTTATTTACTGTTCACAGAACTGTGTGGTCTGTAGTATGCTTAACATTCAGGAGCCTTCCCAGTCTAGGAGAATAAAAATACATACAGTATCAATATTTATGTCTTTTTAAATCAGCAACAGCAGAAGATGTAGTCTGAAGGGCTATGCGGTATAGCTTTCATACGAAGTACCTTCAGTAATATGCCACTTAAAATGAGTATAAACAGTTTACAATATGCAATTTCTGAAATTTATTGCAGCCTTGAACATTACACTGCACTTACTACAATGGACCTTACAGCTGTAAACTACCATAACGTATATCATCTGCACATCAGTAATGACCATTATCAATTAGGTCCAAACAATTATTTGCAGTATCACTTACAAAGAACAATTTAAATTGTCCCTTTAAAAATTTTCAGTAAAAACCAGTTTTTTTCTTCAGGTAAATATCCATTTATTTTCAGGTACAATGTGACCTATTAATGAACCTTATTTAAACTATAGCCACAAGCACTGGTACAAATAGCTTTCTCTATTCTTAACACAAATATAGTTTCATAAATCAAAGCTACCATGCATTTCTGATTATTCTTCAGAGAAAATGTTATTCAAATATATTCATTGCTTAATTTCTGCCACCCACTCTCTCATACACTAAGCTTTCATCACTCTATGTATTAAGTCCAGACTACTTCCTGGGTGAGACAGCTTCCATAGGCAGGGCAAACCTTGTGAGAAGGTAAATATTTCCCTTCCACTAATTAGCAGCTTTTATCACTAATAATAGGACTGTACACATGCACACAAAAAAAAAAGCTCCTGTGCATAATGATTTCATGCGTAGCCTTGACTGCCAGAAGACTGCCTGCCCACGAGAAGGAAGACGTGTGTGGGCAGGGAGAGTTAACTCTCTGAGAGTTGGAGCCAACTGAAGCTCTTGCAACAGAAACAGAAGTGTAGCAGGCAGCGAGGGAGTCACACTTCAGGACAGTGTCTTATCAGGTGTGTTGGTATATCCCCAGGATGGGTTTTAGTGTGGAGGGGGTGAAACAAGAAGTCTTCCACAGTGCTAAGATGCAATTTTGGTTTTTTGGAGGAGGTAAAAGATCCTGACACTCTTACTATATGTGTTTCTGGTTTGTGTAAGAAGGAAGAAATGTGGCAAGGAAAATCCTCTCACAAATTGATTGACCCTTTACCATCTGAATCCATGTACAGTTCACGTATGATCATGTAGAAAATAATCAAAGGGAATCAAAACAAAAACCACAGACCTTGTGTCTCTTTTAAGGAAATACTAGGTTTATTTCAGTGTTATTCTCTGGATGAGGCACTAGGCATACTGGATGACAGTTGTTAAGTGCTAAGAAAAATGGGTAATCATTAAGTGAAGAAGGGAAATGTACCAATGGGGTCTCAAAGTTCTTATCTGTATGCTTCTTTGCCTTAAAGGAAATAGCTAAGGATCATTGTATGCAAAAAAAAATATAAAAAAATCAAACATCTTAAGCTCAATGCTTAAGGAGTTGTGTTGTCATAGTGAAGCAGGACTACAAAAGATCTCCAGAAACCATTACGCTATGCCTCTGCCCCAAGACAGGATTAACAATGCCAGTGTCATTTCTGACAGATGTTTAGCAATATCGTCTTAAAGACTTTTACTGAGAGAGATGTCATAATCTCCCTAGGCAATCTACTCCAGTGTTTAATTATCCTTATTCTTGTGAAGTTTTTTCCAAAGTCTTGCCTTGGTCTTTCTTACAGTTAAGCCCATTACCTCTTGTCCTGCCAGTCTTGGCCCTGAAGAACTCATTACAGTCACACCCAACTAACCATCAAGGACACATTCCTGAAAAGAGCAGAATAGCAAAAGCAATTTTTCCCTTAAGAATTAATGTGATGGGGTGAAATGCGTACAGGGACTGAAGAACTACAGATGGTTTAAATTCACAGGGAGCAGGATCACTGGGAGGAAAGTCTGGCTTTTCAGCATGGATCACTGTTCAGAAAGATATCAGCTGTGCCACCTCTGAGACAATGTCCAAGAAAACTCTTGCAGTGTAAGTATTCTTGATGTCTCTTTCTGGGCAGTTGCATCTTCATCATCTTCCTTAGATGAATCGAGGTCAATCAACTCAATCATAGGCAAAGGACAGAAAAACAGGGTAATGATGGTGGTTAGTGGAGTACAGTATTAAACGGCCAGCAACAAAACTCCGAAGCAGTGGACAGGTAAGTGGAGGACAGTGAGGTGCCACTGTATTCCCTTAGTATCTGCTGAACCCTTTTACACATACAGAAATGATCGTCAAGTTCCCCCAGTACTTCCTCTCCTGCAAGCCATCCAACACCCATTTGCTCTGCCTTTTGTTGCTGTTCATGTCTACAGGTAGTGAAATGGGTTCAGAGAGGTGACCTGGTCGCTTTTTATTTTGTGGACCAGCTTGCTTTCTGGAAGGATTAGCTGCCTGAACTAGTAGGAGAAAGGAAGGATTACAGCTGCCTCAGCTAATAGCAGCTTAAATCACTCTGGAGTTGTAGTGTTAGTTCTCAAACACTGTCCCACTGTAACTTCAGCCTCATACAAGGATACATTTTCTGACACTCAAGAATGAGGAAGACCCTAGCTCAACTATCATTAAGCCTGGATACCAAAGTTAGGCACCTGAAACTGTGTTTGGGATCCTATATAAAAGCAACTTAATTTTCCAGGGTTTTGAGAAGTCTTTTGACTCAACATAAGATAGTGATTTTTTAATAGAGCAATTTTTATTTAAGAGCCTAAACACAGATTCAGACATGTAAATCCAGGCACGCGGCTTTGAAATAAACACGGAGTTAAAACCATACGCAAACCTCTAAGACCAGAACTATGCACATGTATGATGTGAAACCATGGGGGGGGGGGGGGGAATGGGTTTTAGCAATGAAGCTAAATCTAATAATAAGTTATCTACATAAGATTATATTACAGAGTCTCAAACTATGAGTTGTTTTTATTTTGATCTAATTATCTCACTATTCTTAATAAATATCACAAGTTTGAAGAAGGGGGGTGAACAAGTGCATGGGAAATGCCTACTGACTGTGAAAGAGAGTAAGGGGTGAAGGTGGCCATGGGAAGAGGTTAATGTGTGGCTGCTATATGCTTTTGGAATGGACTTCACATGCCTGTCACCCCTCTGCGGTAAGAGCAGCAGGTTCCCATCTTTCTGGGATGGGACTTTGTTTGCTGGGGGACAGGCGTAGCTTACGTGGAGGCAGGGTGATCTCTCCCTGTGGGACGGCTGTGTGCGTGAGAAACACGCAATCACTTATCCCTCCGGAACAGGGTGATGAGGTCCCTCACACCGACCAAGCCCTGCACAGGGGGTAATAGTTTCCAGGGATAGCTCTGCCTTACAATCCAATTGCAAAATAGCTGGCACTTGACGACTCTTGGGGCTGCTGCCAGGGGCAGCCTGTGCCTGAGAAGTCACAGGCCTCTTCTCCATAGACATCTCCTCACTGCTGTCCTCTCCCTGCAGGTTTACAGCATGGGGTATGGGCTGCACCCAGGCAGCGACGGCAGTGGGGGGTACTGACGACGAGGCAGCTCCTTCCTTCTGGCAGGTGGTGTCATGGTGATAGGAAACCAGCTCATTGCTGAAGTTGACTCTCTCCACAGTGGATCTGGGTGTGCCACAGCAGCAGCACTGGCAGCCCAGGAGGTTGCTGAAAGCCCGCCTGAAGTCTGCGTTGAAAGCATAGATCACTGGATTCACTGAGGAGTTGGCCCAGCCAAACCACACAAAGATGTTGAAGGTGGTTTGGCCAACACAGGGCGACTGTCCTTCGCGGTCTCTCTCGAGCTCGGGCTGGCAGAAAGGCAGCAGGCAGTTGAGCAGGAAGAAGGGCAGCCAGCAGCAGACGAAGACTCCCATTATGATAGAGAGGGTCTGCAGCACCTTGGTCTCCTTGCGCAGGGAACTCCGCAATGAGGAGGTGGGCTCCTTGCCGTGAGGTGGCCACTGCCCCCCCGCTCGCTCGAGGGTGGAGATGCGGCGGATCTGGGCCTGGGCGATTCGGTAGATCCTGGTATAGGTGATGATCATGATGGCCACGGGAATGTAGAAACTGATAAGGGAGGAGGCGATGGCGTAAGTGCGGTTCAGGCTGACGTCGCAGCGGGGCGTCCCAGGCTGCCGGGAGCCCGGATAGCTCCTGTCCTCGGCTTTATGCCAGTGTAGCTGCACTGGGACGAAGGAGATGAGGATGGAGAGGGCCCAGGCCACGGCTATCATGGCGCAGGCAAGGCGCTGCGTCATCCTGCGCTCGTAGCGGAAGGGGCTGGCGATGGCCCAGTACCGGTCCAGGCTGATGATGCAGAGGTGGAGGATGGAGGCGGTGGAGCACATGATGTCGAAGGCCACCCAGGTGTCGCAGAAGCGGCTGCCAAAGAGCCAGGAGCCGCCGGCCACCTCGGTGACCGCCTTCCAGGGCATCACCAGGAGGGCCACGCAGAGGTCCGAGACGGCCAGCGACAGCACGAACCAGTTGGTGACCTTGGCGCGCAGGTGGCGGAACCGCAGGACGGCCAGGCACACCAGCGCGTTGCCCACCAGCGTGCCCAGCACCAGGGCGCCCAGCAGGCACCCGGTGAGGGCCCGCAGCGCCCGCGGGC
>NW_010972620.1:13774622-13791946 GCF_000737465.1 Haliaeetus leucocephalus | reverse complement strand
GGCGGAGCTGCGTCGTCGCGCTGGGGGAGACCCGCGCCTTTCTGCCCGCAGCGCCGGGACGGGCGAGCGGCAACTCTCCGCGGCCGTGGTGCGCCGCACGGCGGGGGACGGCAGCTCCCCGGGCGGGAGCAGAGGGGCGAGCCCCCGGTCAGACGGAGCTCGCTGGCGGGCGGGGAATGGCGTGGAAAGTCCCCAGGGTCGAGCGACCTTCGTCACGGCACGGAGGCAGATTTCCCCCCCGCCCCAGCATGGCCCTGGGAAGAGTCCTTTTTCAGTCTTCGGCTGCTACTTGCCTAAGCGTCAGGGACGAGGATCTGGCGCTTTCCAAGTATCTCCTCCTTTTGGAGACCACGGTCACGTTTCAGGCTGCTTGAAGAGCAGGGCAGCGCTTCGCGCCTGTTTGCACTGAGAATGCTATCAAAGCTGGGTATTAGAAGCTGTCTTTTCACCAAAACAGTATTTTGCTCTTCATTTTGAATTGAAATCCTATGGAAAGAAACCACAAGCATAGAAACCTAAGACATCCCTAGTTTGGATTTGTTGCCTCTTGGCAGAAGGTTGTTCGTGCGTTTCCTCAGGCACAAGCATCCAAAACCTGCCTCTTTATTTTTCAGCCAAAGGTGTTTTCTGATATATTTCAGCAGTCTTCCCTTCGCTGTTATAATGTTGTCATATATGTTGTCATATAAACGTCCCGCATATATTTGCAGCCTACTTTCAATGAAGTATCCTAATGCAAATAGGGTATAATCCTTTATTTTGGAAGAATTTTTACGGTAATCCTGTCATGAGAAAAAAGAGGTTGGGGTGTGAACAGAAAATACCGACTCATGTAATTGACTAACATGGCAAACAGGTATTTATTTTTAGATCAGGTATTTTATATTTGCTTTTTGCCTCCTAATTAAGACGACTTCATCCACTAGTGCCAATACAAATAATTTTCAAGCCAGTAAGTATCCGATTTCCATTGTACTGTTATGATATTCTTGGTAATTAGAACAGAGACTGGAAATTTTTTAAACAAATTTTGAACAGCAAAGCTGGCAGCTTAGCCTGTAAAAAAATCAACATATTTAAGGCAAACTAGCTGTACCAGTTCATAACAGATTGTTAACATTTGGTCATGTTTTTTAAGATCCTAGCTGCTTTGTGCCTTGGAGACCACAGTCTTCATAAAGCAGCCCACTGTGTTATTCCTGCTGTGACACTGAAAATTGGAACACGTTTCTTGTTAACGTGCTTGTCTGTAAGACTAACTCATAATTCAAACGATTTACCTAGAATCTTCTCTGATAAAATATGTACTTTGTTAAAACAGTAGTAGCTGTCAAAATAACATAGACTGTAAGATGAGAGCCAGCTCCACACCTTGTCTTATTTGGAACCATCTGTAGTTCCACGTATGCGGATTTTGCCAACATCTGCAAACCACAGTAGGTCTCTGATTGTCATTCCAATACTAAGGACTAAATCTTAGTTTGTAAGAATTATCTACGCACTTGCTAATTTGACTCCATACGTTTACTTTTATTTAGCAATCAATAAAATGACCCTGAAGAACAGAAAATATATTTGTGAAGAATTGTAAATGGGACAGTAGATGGAAATAAGGCAAAATAACACTGAAAAGGAAAGAGCAATGCTTTTGCATATTCAGCAGATAGTATTGCTACAGGGCTCTGTAGCGGAAGGTAGCTAGCATTATCCTTATAAAAACAACTGTTTTCAGTGTCTCTGTGTATCTCCAGTTCCCATGATCTCATTATGCTCTACAAATATCTCTAGCTCCTTTTTAGCATGCATTATAAAGGGAAGTGTATGTGATCATGCTGGTTTGTGTGCATATGTTTAATGCGAGTGCCCTACCTCAAAATTTTGAGGCTGTTGGCTGAAGTCAAATCTGACTGAGAGGTAGTTGTCTCAAAAAATTATTTCCTACAGTTGTAATTAAAGTAGGCACCTGGGCAGAAGTCAGAACCCCTACTAATATCCTCACCGATAGGAAGGTTCAGTGCAGACTCAACCCTCATTAAACACAAGGGAATCCACACAGAGGGAGACATTATGAATGCTCTTATCCTAAAGAAAACATCAACAGACACATTCATCTTCTTAGATACCAGCAGATCCAAGTGCAAGATGCAAATGCTTGAGACACTATACAGTGAGTCAGTGGCAAAGACAGGAATAGAAACATTGCCCTGCTCTTATTCCTATATTGGGCACGGTGGAGTGAAGTGTAAGCTTATCGGAGAGGGAGGAAAGAGAGACATGGGGGAAAACACAATGCCGTATGAAAAGCTGTGTGTGAAGTGAGTTGGAAATGCTGTAAACTTTGATTTTAAGACCTGTAGCTATTTCTTGAGTTAATCTTACTCGGGATAGAATAGGAAGGGTCTGAGCAAAATAATGCAAAAAACACTGATGGACTGGATAAAATGGTCTCTTGTGACTGCAGAAAATTTGAAAGCTCATTCCATCTGTGAAAAAATAAACTTACCCAGAGAATATACATAAAACGTATTGCAATATATAGAATGTCTCTATATTGTACGTTTTCTAAATCCAGTTACTGTATTCAAAATCTCTCTCCCTCCAAGAAGAGAAAGAAGGAAGCCTGGACAGACAGACCTATGGAACAAACCAGAAACAGTTTCCTTCTCCCTCCCCTTTCCTTCTCCTTGTGTTACTTTTCCCTTGTAAAACTACCTCATCCTAGACTCAGTGCTCATGCGTTTATAGCACATATTATGATCAAGAGGAGATCTGATTCAGAAACTTAATTTTAAGCCTTTGATGGTTTACTACGATTGCATTCGGAGCTCCTGCCCCTGTCTAGATCTCTGATGTGCTAGCTGGCTGGACAACTGAAGCAGGTTAAAACTCAGTGCTCAACGGGACATGATATTTCAACCCAAGCCTCAAGGTGCCTCCTAGAAGAGCACCACAGTCCTCACGTCCTGTGCTGTCGTGCTGCAGTCGGCTGGGGAGAATGAGCCTCCAGCCGCTTAATGACAGGGTCCGCACTGTGCCTGCGAGCTGCGTGCAGACTAACGCCAAGTCTCACTGATGTTACATGGTCTCATAAAGACAGCGACTGTGGATTTCAGCCACGTTTATCCAGTGCCAATCATTACTGCTTTGTCAAACGAATGTAATACCAACAGTGGTTAATTAAATAGTTCATTTAATTTTGAGAACTTGTCCAAATGGGGGAGCATTATTATAACCAACTTCATGAAGTGGTATAATTTAATGGAATGTGATCACACTGTGTAAAGATGTATTGAGGTAGTGGGAAAATGATGCTCTGAATAAGTTGTCTTCCTTGCAGCTGAAAAACCATTTGATACAGTACGTGAACTGGACTAAACTGGGGCTTGTGATTACCTTTACAGCTACTTTTGGGGACTGATTTTAAATGTCTTGGAAGAAAATGTCATTGAAAGCAATAATGTTACATCTGAAACCAACATGATTGCCTATCCATCTACCCCTCTCTATATAGCTAAAGAATCTATCCAATTTTGTATATATGTGCATGTGTGTGTGTGTGTACACTTCCCATCTTGGCTTTATGGATTATATTCATGCTTTCGATGCCATGTGAGTTTTGTGAACTTGATCATACGCTGAGACTGCCAATCTATTTGTGTAGTGAATCCAGCATTTACTGTTGAAAATAGATGACCTTTTTATTACAGAGGTATGGATTAGCTGTATGATAGAATTGGAAGTCACTGAATAACTCATTGTTTCAGAAACTGTCTAGACAAGTTAAAGAAAGAATAACTAAATCAACAGCTAAGTATCAAAAGCATGTTTAGCCTGTTTAGGCTTAACAGAAATAATTTGAATTTGTGATATCCGAGTCCACTGTAGATCTTCACATCATTTGAAGTTAATATGGTTCTTACAGTGATTTCACTATGAGTTGTTTAGTAAATCAGCTCCTGAGTTTAGAATACCTTTAAAGTTAAGTAAGGAAGAATAGAAGTGATGTAAGTATTGCAGCATGCTCCAACATTCTCATCCAGACCGGGAACTTCATTAGAGCATCTCCTGGCTCCCTTCCTGCTGTTCTACGCAAGTTTCCTTCCCATGGATGCCAGCGTGCCCAGGGAGTGATGGTGTTAGCACACACTGGACTCTCTCACTGCGGCTGGGTCAGGATATATCTAGGCAGTACACGCAGGAATATCTGGACCTAAAAGTTTGGGTGTTTTCAGAGTTTCCTCAGTGTAGACATCATGGGTGTTAGTTAAGGGCCTGATACTGGCTTCTAGCAGATACCAAGGCATTTGGTTGAGACTCTACTGAGCTATCCTTTTCAATCCAAAGTCTTGAGTGAATCCCTCATTGGGAATGCCTGGAGACAGCACTGTAGAGTTATAATTTAAATACAGGTGCACTATTTTGACCCTTCAGGTCTCACATAAAAGCTGCATATTTTTTGAAGCTGCACTTCATCTGTAAGTGCTTTCAGAGTTCTTGGGTATGTCACCTGGACGTGATGACTCTTATGCTTTTAAAATGATAAGATTGCTCGGGTTTAACTTACAGCTACTCTTCAGTCTGACAGAATGCCTTATTTTCACTAATAGAAAATATTACGTCAATGGTAGCTGTCTTCCCATCGTGTTCTCCAGTTTAGAACTGAAGTAGAGGAGACAACATTCCCCTTCCTAGGACTGCCTAAATCTTCTTTGATTACTCCCTTTAACCTCTGGTGATTCAGGAAATGCACAGATCCATTCAGGGCCATACCAATGCTTCTAATTCCTTCCTTATCCTCTATCTGCTGTAGTTTGCTATTCCTGAGGCTGTTTTCAGTACTTAATTTTGGAGCTGGACCCCAGAATTCAAAAGGACTGCACTTTGCCTTAGCTGTCACTACACATTAATCATTTAGCTACATTGGGTTTTTGGCAAATTGCTTTCCTGGTATTCAGAGGCACATGTCTGTTTGAACGTCTCTGTGGTTTCCTTAAGCAATAGCTAGAGCTAAAGTAAAGATTCTGCCTCCTTCACTGTTCCCTTATTTGAGCATTTTTATTAGTTTTGTCATTTTATGGAAGTCTACCATTTCACATATAATTATAGTCATTAGCATATGACTACTCTAAATAATAGCTACTGTAAATAACAAAAGAGTACAAAATATATTTAAGTAATAAACTGTTGGGTTTTTTAAAGAATAGATTGAAAAAATCTTTTAAAAACTATGAAAATAAATATGGGAAGACTGAAGTAGTATAGGAGGTTCAATCAACTGTCATTTGAATTGCAACTTTAATGTGAACAGCATGAAAGAAAACAACTGATTTGAAAGGGTTTGCTTTGCAAAGCAATGTTTCATAACTGTGCATGTAACCTGAGCTATCTTACTTCAAATTTCTATTTAATCTTTTCTGTTAACGATAAATGTACATAAAAAAATTTAACATTTATCACCTCTGGCCCACTGGTTTGGACCTTCCTGGGAGGGTTCCAGTGACTGAACACTAGTATTTTTCACTCAGCTCCTTCAAAGGCAAATAGCTTTGAGCAGGTACCCTTCCCAATTCAGGCAGAGATGAAATGCCCATTGTGATGTTTAGGTACAGTCCAAATCCAGAAGGTAAACCCAGAAGCTTTAATGCCCAGGCAGCCCTGAGACAGTGCTCTTGACTCTTCTGATCTTGAGCACCATTCACTGGCAGCCATGAAACACCCCTGTAAGGCAAAGCAGTATCCAAGATGACTGCAGTAGTGGTGGGGCTGAGTTGGCTCCTGACACAGACCATAATTTAGGAGGCAGAAAGATGGTTTTAATGCAATCTTTGCCCTCTTGCAAGTGAAATGTATTTTTGAATTGCGCAGCACAAAAGCCGGCACTTTCTCTATTGAACAAAGCAACATGTCCAGCTGCTCCGGTGTTTCATAACAGTGGCTGCCTTTTTCCAGAGAGGCAGACCACAGTAAAGAGCTTTTTGATTTTGCTTTTTAAACAGAAATGCAAAATACATTACATTGCTGTAGTAATCAGTACCTATGTTATTTTAACCAGTGCTTAACCTAGATTAAAGTAATCAAGATAATAACAATAATGTGAAAACAAGTCTATAATGAAGTGTTGACTGTTTCAAAATGCTACCTCTGTATGCTTTAGGATACAAAGGCTTCGCTGACTGTCGTTGCATTTATAAAACAAGATTTAAATTTAAAATTAAAAAATGCAGTCCATCATATGTTTCCAACAGAGTGCACACACAATACTTTGCAGAATGAAAAATTTTTGAAATCCGCTCTTACTAACTGATGTGGCAGAACTATTGCCAAATCATATTCAGATTCCTATAGAAATTAATAATTTGTGCTACACTTCCAAAAAAAAGTTATCTGCTAAGGTGGGAATGTATCTCTGGTTTGCTTCAGAATATGCACATTTTAATTATTCAGAAAATCAATGTGAGTTTTCCTTACTTTTTTGTCCATGTCCCCACAATGTGTAAATAGTTTTTTGAAAAATGATGTGTGATATTTTCAAAGGGTAGACTGCAAATGGATTTTCTGTCTATACTGGACATTGCTCAGCACTCAGAATTAAGAAGTGCAATTTAATCTCTACTCAAAATGTTTTTACTTTAAAGAGTTTCAGACAGCCACAGCATTGCTTTGTGTTTTGTTTTGCGTTCGCTTATTTTCGAGATTTAGAGCCTGTCAGCAAGCTGGAAAGCCTTCTAGCACCCAGGAGATGTGATACATGATAGCCACTGAATTTTAGTGTTTCACAAGGACCATTTCAATCTCTCATCTTGTTAAAAGTCTGCAGGCAGCCACTGTCGGAACTGGTTGGACTATGTGGTCAGAGAACAGAGGAATGACGCACAATTGTTTCTGTCCTGAAGAGATGACCACGCCACTGCCACCAGTAAGGCTTGGTGCTTGGATAACCTGTGTTTGAGGAATAACAAGTTGGTTCACAGAATGTAAGCAAGGCAGAAGTGATGCCAGGAGGCAGATAAAAGCCTTCTGAAGGCTTCACAACCCTATATTCACTCTTCTTTCTTTGAAGGTCCCACATCCCTACAATCTATCCACCATGTATTTTAGAACAATCTTTGGATTCCTCTCAAACACTCATTTGACAGCACAAACTTTCTATTACCTAAGCTAGGTTATTAGCCCATACCAGCAAGCAATGGCAAGCCTAATTTACCCACCTACTGCAAGCTCATGGCTGGACTACAGCATTCAAAGTAACTGGGCATTGAAGTTCAAGGACACTTAACAGATGTGGGCACAACAGATAAGGTCTACACCGCCTACATTGGCTACTTTGGAAATTGATTCAGATTCAAGTTCTTGTTCTTTCTCTTCAAGACTTTCCCAGTCTTCATGCTGGTAAAGGCCACATAAAATGTTCACAGTAAAGATCATGGTTAACAGCTACTGGGGAACTGTCCCTGGTCAGAAAAAAAAATCCATCCTGCAAGAGTTGCTTGATTGCAATCTTTACCCCAGAAGCTCCAGGACCTCACACACCTTGCCTCCTAGTGTTCCATGTTTCTTCTCTAACAAAAGCTGAGCAAATTTGTGTTCAAATACGCGCTTCTCCCTGTGGTAGAGCATGACAAATATTAGTTGCACTGGCTATATCTTGAGTGCATGATAGGTACTTCTCATGAGACACCCCAACCATTTAGACTGGGGACAGGTCCCTTTCAGTCTTTCCTTGGCTATCCATCTATGGGAACCATTGCATGGAGAAGTGGAGGCATGACGTATGATTAGCTCTTAACATTGAGTCAGGATAAAATGAGTTATACCCCTGGAACTCAGAAATCAGAAGTGTTCCACTGTTCCACAATTCAGACATAGCCATTATCTAATGGCTGTGCTTATAGCCATTACTTAATTAAGTACTGGACTGGGACACTGCAGCGATGAGCATAGCACAAAAAACTGTATAGAATAACTCGGCAACACAAGCTTTCAGTGCTGTCTGGAAAATCGCTCAGGATATGTGTAGGATGCAACACTGCATAACTAGAAGGTGATATTTCTGCATAGTAAATATACGCCTCATTTTTTTTTTTCTCATTTTCCTCATTCCTTATTCCTACCCATCCACGGTACCAAATGTTGCATGTTGTTTTTTATAAATAGACAAACATTTCTTAGTAAATATACTTAACAAATGGCCTTAATAAATAATACACTTAAGAAGCTTCTTCCATTTTGCACTGCCTGTGATTAGCCCCAGCCACACTGGCTGTGCCTGGCCGCAGCATTTCCTAAGGGACTGTCTGCCAGTTTAGTGCAGCTTAAACACAGAGCAGTAAATTGAACCTTACCCTTTCCAACCACTCCCTGTTATTCTGTTTGCCCAAGATAAGGGAGACCTATTCTTTAAGGATAAACTCTTGTTTACTACTATTTAGGACCTGGTTCAGCATTCACAAGCAGCACTTTGTAAACTGAGGTAGGCAACTCTTGCTTCCAGCTATTTATTCATGTGTCTGCATCACCCAGCTTCATGTGCTGTGAAACCAACAGAACTGCTAGGACTGTAAAGTAGCATGGCAAAAAAATTAAGTTTTTTTCATCCATATCACTTTCTCAGTCTGATTCATTGCGTTGCCACACAAACAACTGAGATGGCATAACAGCAGGCAGGAGTAGGAAGGTGAATGCATGACCAGGAGCTGAAACAGAGTAAGGTCTGTTCACACCAACATTACCACTGAAAAATTGTTCACTCATTTGATCTTATACACCTTGTAACAATTTCTTCAACTTTCTGTGAAAGGTTTGAAAGCTTCTATGCTGGCCATATCTCAAGAAAATAATTTATAATAAATTTCAATTAAAAGATTTAATCTGCAAGTAATCCTAAGCTCAATTCAGTTCTCACTGAATTCAGGAGGAAAGACTCTTTCAAGTTTCATCTGTTTTTCTTAGTGGACTTCTCTTGCCACTAAATTTAGTGGATAGAATTCCAGAGCGCCCAGGATATGATGCTCACTGTCGGCAACATTTTACAGTCATGCTGTATATATCTACATAGCACCTGTAGGTTCAGGGCAGCATAAAGTCAGATCAATTAGATTATACCTGAATATTTAATACAAGCTTATCTTATGAAGCAAAGAGAATGTATTTGGAGGATACAAAGACAGACTCCTGTTCTCACAGCCTCCAATGTGCATTACAACTTTTTTTTTTTAATTTTAACTTAAGAATACAAATCCAATATCACTTGGCAAAAAAAAAAAAAAAGAATCCCAAGAATTCACTATTTTGCTGCTTTTGCTTTATCAGCCATAGAAGTGATTTTATTGGTGATACAGTGAGCAAACAGAGCACAAGACTGAGACAGGAATTTGTGCTAAGGTTGTAGTCACCATAGGGGAAGACTAACAAATCTTTATCAACTACATATTAACTTTAGAAAAGTAAACAAAAAACTTACAAATCACTTCCATTGCATGTGACAATAAATGTTGGTAGGAAAAGTGCAAAGTAGAGTCCATGCAGTTGAATGAGCTCCCACAAAAATATTTACTGCTGTAGGCTAAGGACCGTGCTGATGCCCTGCCTGAAAACAGGAAAGGCTTGAGGCTGAATATAAGTGATTCAAAATGGGTCTAATTACTGGATGAAATAAGTAAAGGAAGAACTGTTGCTGGTCCTATAAATAACCCAAACAAACCCAAAAGGGTTAGGTGGAGAATAACTGGCCGAAGTATTCTCAGGGAAAGGAAAAAAGGGCTCAGATCTCTGCTTCATTACAGTGAGTCCCCTTTCACTTCATCCCAGAAATACGCCTCCACTAACAACACAGTTACTGCCTACGTGACTGAGGATCTCGGGCTGAAGAATGTGAGCTCCTGTGTTGCTTGTTTACCCTCATCTGTTCCTTTTCTTCTGCTTCATCTGTGTCTGTTCTCTGCCAGCTTGCACCTACTCCTCCGGTGGGTCTCAAAGGGTGGATTTGAACAAAAGGAAAGAGAAAACTTGCAGTGTCTGTGAACACAACCTGAGGTTTCTGGCAGGCAGAGTGACAGAGCCTGTGGATCAGTAAAGTGTCTAATTAATTAGCTGGATAGAAAGAGGAAAGTAGAAGCCTTTTGGATCGTAGTGGAAGCAGATATTTTTTTTTTTCAATTTCTCTCTTCTGTGCTATTAAGAACCAGTGTAATTACATTTCTGTTTTGGATGTGGTAATAAATACTTCTGTCTGTTTCTGTCTTAACCTGGTTTCAGATAAGGGTGATTTCTAGGTGACTCTCTGTCCCTATGAGTTTAGTGACGTTTAAACCAGGAATTTGGGGATATGTAAGCAGTCTTTATCTTTTCAGTATCTTGATGGTGATATCCAGAGGGTAACAGAAGTCTCTACATGGGTATGTCATCTACATAGACCAGTCTGGCAGTGGGCAACATGGAGGTTACGTGGAAGGAGAGTCTTCTAGCGATTGTCAATAACCTGGAAAGCCTGCTAGCCCCTAGCAGAGCAATGGCAAATATAGCTTATCCCACTGCAGTGCTCCAGGAGGTTTTGGCACTGTTTGAACCGCAGCAAGCATAAGCATACACAAGCAAAGCAACATAGGCTGAATTATCTTAATACAAGTATACAGCATGTTTGATCCACAAGCAGTGTAATTTAATTGTAGGACTGCAGCACGACTGGGAGCGTGCTAAGGAGAAGCTTGCAGTGTGCAGTAGTCTGCCAAACATCGTGTCTCTGAAAATCTTAATTAATTGTTAGTTATACTCTGCGATGAAATCTTGTCCAGAAGGCTTTGTATTAAAAGTGCAAACTGTTATTAGTGGGGTGCAAAGATGTTCTTGCCAAAGTAGCATTTCCAAAGAAACGAGAGCCTCTGGAGTGAACTGCCAAAGAGCACAACTATATTGCAAATGGAAGAACATCTGAGGTTTTGGAAGCCCTCTGGGTACAGTTCTTCCTCTATATCGATTTGAGGAAGCCATTCCATATTTTAATTACAGAAGTAATGAAACAGCACTGGGAAACCACCAGCTACATATTGCTTATGTGTGTAACTATTAAATGTGTACTTCAGTTATCAGCATTGGTTGGCACAAGAGGTAAACTAATATCTGAGTCCTTGCTGTGTTGTTCTTTTGAAAAGGAGAACCTAGTGATGGGCATTGGCTTATTTTTTGCACTGTTTGTTGGTTCGGTTTGTTTTTTTTTTTTTCCTTTACGGAGTAGTGCTGTTTCTCAGCACTTGGGAACAAATTACAAATTGACAGTTTCCTTGTTCATAATTTCCAGAACTGCAGAGAGTGTCTGATTTGTGAGCTGCAGACGGGAATTGGAGATGAGGACTTATGCAAGAAAAGTCATTCCCATCACACTAAGGGGCTGTTTAGCCCAGTATCCTGCTTCCAAACCAGAGGCTGGGGCTCTCTTTCCTCTCACTGCTAGGAAAATGCCTGAGTGTCCCTGGGAGAACAAGCAGCTCCATGTCAGTGGCCTAAACTTTGAAACAATGGAAGAGAGCCCCTGAAACCTCTGCCAGAGAAGTGGTGTGCTCTGACTGACTGTACCTTGCTGGATGTCTCAGCCAAGCACTTGCCCAGTTTCCCCTTGAATCCCTGCAAATGTTTTGCATCCATAGCACCTAGCTCCAAAACTTCCCCTCTCACTCTTTCCTGGGAGAATGCCCCTTGCTTGTGTGCTGCCTGTGCTCTCCTGTAGACAGTGCAGATGGGCTCGTGAGATTGATTTCAAACAAGCTAACTTGCCCTTTAGAGATGTTCTCTCTCTGTTGCCTATAGAGGGGACCTGTAAAAATGCTTAAAAATAGGGAGGATGAGTCTGGGCCTTGGACTCTCCATCTTTTGGAGGTTCAGGGTTCCCTGAAGTCCCTGCACAGCAGCCATAAGGAAAAGTAAGTATATCTCAACCCTCTGTAGGAAATTACGTTAATGACACAGAAGCAGATCACCTGTCTCCTCAAATCATTTGCTATTCTTTCCCTTGAAGAAACACAAATACAGGAGAGAGTAAGACTGGCTGGAGCTTAGGCTACTAATCTACTGTGGTAGATAGGCCTGGCCAAAACAGTTGTCATGATTTTGGAGAAAATAGGGACATTCTCTTTGCTTCTCTGTTACATAAATAAAATTATTTTTAACAATTTCAGGCTTAGCACTTTCAGTAGCCATTTTGATGTTAACATTTACTGGTTTATTAGGTTTTGTGTGCAGGCATTCAAAATACAAAGCTGCATCATCTTCTTGATGGCAAAGTGCTAGTCATAAGAAAAGACTTAGGTGTTTACTTTTCTTAGATCAGTTTTCTCAAGTTTAATTCAATATCACAGCTGGCTGGCATTTGCATTGGGATATATTAATGCTAGGGCTAGTCCAAAAAATCTCAGCTATCTGGCCCCGAAGAGGAAAGATGGTTCCTGGTTTATGGCAAAGGCTTGCTCTTGAAGAGAGTCTACCAGCATTTGATGAGCAGTCTAGGTAAACATACAGTGTTATCGCAAAGTAAGAATGTTTATGGTTAATATTAGGTTGCAGGGTTTTCGATCTAAATTCACTGTGCTAAAATGATGGTCAAGAGAATTGTAGCCACAGCCCTTTTTTTGTTTGTGGTTTTGGTTTTTTTGTGGTAGAGATCAGTCCTGACAGACTTAACTACTAGATACTTTTGCTCAAGGTGTTAAACATCTGAGGTTTCTAAAATTTCACACTAGACCTGAGCCCCCATGGAGATGTCAGTTTGATGGGGAAATCAGATCACTCCATTCTGCATTTCAGCAACAGGTTCTTGTTCCTGAGCATTGTGTGAGCATCTAGTTCTGCAAGGACCACACACCAAAGGACACAGAGTTCACAGCCATGTGTTTTTAGCACTGCTTACAGTATACCTTGTCATAAATGTTTGCAAGATTACACCAGTTGCCTGCATTCACGGCCTCCTTGAAAACTATTGCCTGGCTTACGTGTTATTGCAGGATATTCCTTATGCTTTAAACTTGGGAATAAAAAATGGTCTATATCACTAGAATCCATAGCTGGATGGGGCAATACAGATCAAAATGGAAACCAGAGCTGAAACTTGATTCAGAGAAATTGACTCAATAGCTTGATTAACTATTAAGTAGGTATTCTTTATTGGCAGCGCTGGATGCACAGGGGATCGCTCCACCTATCGTGCACACCGTCAGGTCTAATTGTGCAGGTTAAATACATGTTCTATATACATATTCACTAGATTTCCGAGAAATGTTATACATATTCATTAGTTTTCCGGGAAACTATTAGCATATGCAAATGTCCTTTACGCAGGCGCATTGAAGGTCTCTGGTGGTCTTCAGGAGTCCTCCGGTGGTCTTCCATAGTCTTCCTCACTGGTCCGCTATTTGACCCTTCTCAGGTGATTCTGCGCAGTATGGTCTTTTCTCGTTAGTGTTCTTATTATCTAAGTTCTCATTAGTGGTGTAAAAACCATAGGGTTAGTTTAAGCTAAATTATCTACAAGGACGAGAACAAAGGCAGGAGTTCTTATCTTTTCTGGCCCTATCTATTCAAGCAAGGCCTCTACTTGAGCCTTCTTGACAAGATCGTAAATTTATCAAACATTTAATTAAGTTTTGTGATTGTTCATGGTTCCTTCTTGCTCATCACTCCCAAGTACCAGTCTCTGACAGGATTAATCCTTGATAAGCACTGGTCTTTGGTATGTAAAGTTACAGAGAGACAATCATTAAGCAATTAGCAGTTCGTTCTCTATATCAACTAGTGACCTAGAATTGTGCTAATTATGAGAGATGTGTGGCATTTCCTAAGTCTTCAGACCTCTGAAAGGGTGCAGTTATAGACAGGGGCTATTCCTAATGAGGGATGGTATTGAAAGGTCAGCCATCAAAAACAGTCAAGGATGCAGACAGGTCTAGTTCTCTGTTGCTGGTACATTTAACCAAGAAGGCTGCCTCTCTCAGACATCAAGTCTTGGTCACTGTAGCATGCTATAAATCTCTGGAACAAGGGGCAGGGTTGCAATTCATGCAAACCTTAAGTAAGGAATATTGAAAAGCCTGACTTGTTCCTTACATGATGTTTTAATTGTAAACTCTTCGGAACAAAGTCTACATGCATTATTTATTTGTACGCTGTCTCAGTGAGGACTTGTTTAGCTGAAAATTGTACATGCTGCTTGTAATATAAAATAATGAATCCAGTGAAGATTGCTTCCTCTCTCTTTCAATGACTAACAGTGAGAACAAACTAGCCAGATTCCTCTCACTTAGCTCCTGTTTCCTATGTGTTCTCTTGCTACCACCCCAAAACTGGCATAGCACTCAGAGCTGACAGCCTTTTAAGGTAGAAAAGATACTGCTCTCTTCTTGCTGACATCCAAAACGCCTGGAGTATCTTCTCCATAGCTGAGATATTTTATAAATTGAGCTAGAGTCTTTGTTACTGCAGAAAAGTTTTTGGCGAAAGAAAAAGAACTCAGCTTCATGTTTATGTAATGTGACTCACTCTTTCTTCACAGAGTCTTATTTGGTAAAGTTGCCTCCTTCATAAGGGTCACCTTAGAGAGCCAGGAGCACAAAGGATGTATGTTATTACATGCAAATTGCCCTAATCATCAGTTTGAGAACAATACAAAATCACGGCCTAATAATTTATTCACAATGTTCAACTAAGCAGCTATTTTCTTTTCACTAATAAATTATGCCATTTCTCATGTGAGTATGTCTAAAACATTGGATATAGGGATCTCACTACCAGATCAGAACTATAGTATAAATACTGTCATTTTTAACAGTATCAGGCAACAGCACAGTTACTGTATGGTGTGATTAGAGGAGAATCCCGTGTCGTAATTTCTTCAATGTCAAGGTGAAGGTAGGAAGTTCCCACTCTGGCCAGTCATTCCCAACCTCCAGCCACAGTGTAACTCTTTCACTTGTGATGATTCAATTGTTTGGGAGGCCTTGCCCTCAAAATGAATCAGTGAAATGATGTGGCATTTTGATTTTCTGAACCAGGTGATTTCACAGGATCTGCTGTAATAATTGTAACATGGAACTGCACTCTTGCAAGGCTCAAAATGTGTTTCTTCACTCCTAGTTCTTTCGGCAGCCCTGCTCTTAAAATTCCTGGATTTTATAACCACCTGTCTGCTGTTTAGTCCCCACTTCTTCCCTGTGGATTGCCGACAACCCTCTACAGACTCCAGATTACCTGCTCATCCTTGCTTATACAAATCAGAATGACCTTCTAACATGAAACTTGTTGCCAGGGGGAACATGCAATTTTCTGTGAATTATCGCCTTGACTTTCAGATACTTGGCTCAAAGCTGTTTCATTATCAGCTATGTGCAAACTGTATAATGCATATCCCTGCTAATCACATCTTTAATTCTTTAGTTCATCGAGATATTCCCCAGGATTGAGCGTTTCTGGAAAATACAATACAGAGCTTCAAAATCCTCATTCAGCTCTAAACTGAATCCCACAGGAGTGATTTAAAATCCAAAATATTATCAGGAGATCTGTTTTTAAATATATATATATATGTAAGATTAGTCTGCCTGTCTAACAAGTCCTAGAGGTAGAAATCAATCCAAGTGCAGTGAACCAAGTGGTTTCATTTTGTGCAAAACAACCTGCTATCCTTTGGAATCCCTGGCATAATTACCAACTATCTCAGCTGCGCTGACTGAAATAAGTTCACCATAAGCCAATCCTGTGTTACAATCTCAGTGCCAGTCTTCATTTCGCTTAGCTTGTTTAACATCTGGTACTGTTTTGCAGTTTCTGCATTAATTAAATCATAGGACTGTATTCAAGAGTGACACTGCCATACAGCATCCCAGGTAAATAGTGAACACTTTGTTGAAAATGAGCACAAACATATAAAACCACAAAATGCTTCCTTCCTTAAACCTAAAATCCTCACTAGCAAAGGCAGGGAGAGCCTCTATAGCACCCAGCGTGTGCTATAGAGGATGTTCACCCAGCAGGCGTGGTGATCAGACCCCACATATCTGAGATGACCCGGATCACAGGGGAGAACAGAAAACCTCCCATCTTAGTTACAGCAAAAAACTTAATTAAAAAGCTTTAGTTAACCAAAAAGCTTAATTAGTTCATCTTTGCTAATGGTTTGTTTTGACCAAAATGGCCTCCAAAGTGCTCCCACAAGCAGTTCAGCTGGCATATCCAAAGGATAGGTAATCCTGGTAACCTTAACCAGGCATTTTTGCAAGCAGCTGAGGCCAATGGTCCTTTACCTGGCACAGCTGTTGCTGGATGAGGCTGCACGCCTGCTATCAAGATAGGCAAGACAAAACAAAACCACGTTTGATTCTTCTCCAACATCTGGGATCCCAAGTATTTGCCAGCTACTCAAGTCAAAAGGGGCAAGATCAGACTTGTTACATGTACAACACCCAGTGTTGCACGCCTGACCTCAGAAGTACAGTTACAAGATGGGGGGGAAAAAAAATAATCACAAACTTCCTCTGTTTATTTCTTTACTAGAGCAAAGCCCAGAAGGCTTTATATTGCAAAGTCATCATAAGAGGTCATGACACAATGAAATGCATCAACTTTTTATTTAGGTGAAGATTCCCAGTTTAAACCTTTCTAAAATGCCCACAACTGTCAAGAAAAAAAAACCCATTTCCATGTGGCGGGTAAGGCCTCTCTCTCTCTGGGCATGCCCCACTTGCCTGCCTTTAAAAGCAAGGACTTCCACCACACCACAGGACTTTTGAAGGTGGGGTTACCAAATGGAGGACTTTTCTGGCCAAGGATTTCCAAGAGAATGGCGCTTCCCTTGTCACCAGCTGTGAGTATTTACTGCAGGAATAGGAAAGTAATCCGTTGGGTCGAGGTGCTCGCCCGGGATGAGTGGCAGCCTGCTAGACCTATGTTGTTACTGCTTCTCCCCGTTGCCTTTTCTTTCGCCTGTGGCTTTCGGCTTTGCTTCCTCACTGGGCAGAGGGTGCTGTAAGAACTTGGTTTTTCCTCTGAGAGGTGCGGTAGGAAACACGCAGGTGCTGGGACCTGCCTTCCTGCGTGTCCTCCCTCCCTCCCTCCACCTCCCCAGCGTCAGCGTGAGGAGTCTGGCGATCCCGTCGCCGCTCCGGAGAGGGTCCACCCCACCATTTCCAAGTGCCCACCCCGTTTCCCTCTTCTCGCTCTCCCGTTCCCCCCAAAAGCCGAGGGACGTCCTAGCTCCTCCAGAAGGAGCCCCAGGCAGGCCAGGGCGCAGCCCCGCCCGCCCCGTCCCCCGCGGCCGCCGGCACCGCCCGTAGGCCAGGCGGCGGCTC
>NW_010972620.1:13774166-13774612 GCF_000737465.1 Haliaeetus leucocephalus | reverse complement strand
CCACCCCCGCCGCGGCCGAGGAGCGCCCGCGGGTCCGCCTGCCCCCTGCCCTATCTGGGGGGGGGCGGGACGGACGGACACCGACGCCGGGTCTCCGTGGGTCCTCCGCCGCCCGCCTCAGAGCCCGCCCCGCTCCGAGGCCCGGCACTGCGCGGGCCTCGGCGCAGCCCTGTCTGTGCCACGCTGCCGCCTTCCCCGTCCTGCCGCAGCTCCCGTAAGCGCACCTTAACCTACGGCACCAGGCGACCTCGCAACACCCTCGCTGCTGTTCAACGTCTTTTTATTACTGTTATTCCCTCAAAAAACAAAAAAGAAGAAGGAAAAACCCCGTCAAAAGTGGAGCCGCTGAGCGCCCTGCGGTCCCCCTGTAAGCCCGGGCGTCCTCTGCCACGGCCGCTGCCGCCCCGGGGCCGCGGTGCCCCGCGCGCTGCCTTGCCGGGCAGGGC
>NW_010972620.1:13725077-13773317 GCF_000737465.1 Haliaeetus leucocephalus | reverse complement strand
TGGTGGGGCTGTCTGGAGGACCGTGTCTGGGGTCAGCGGTCAAAAGACTGCCGGTCAGATGGCGAGCGATTCCAGCCCCGACGGGCTCTTCTGCCCCCAAGTCAATATTGCTGCAGCGAGAGAGAGGCTTTGCGCTGGGCGTGAGGGTGGTACGGTGAAGGTACTCTTGCCGCTACAAACGGTGTGGACTTCTCGCTGGAACTCGCTTCCTGTGCCAGAGCGTTTTACTGTCTGAACGAACCCACGAGCTACTTTCGGGCGATTCTGAGAATCATCGCCAAAGTTGCAAAGGTCCGTAAAGCTCTTGCTACCTGTTGACGCTGTAGGTACCGTTTACTTATTTTTTCTGAAGCGTGGCGTGGAGAGCTTCAAGGACCAGGCTTTGTGCTCAAATTAATTGGGCTTCTGTTAAGTTTCTAGCACAAACCCAAAAACTTTTAGGACATCCAGCTTTGTTACCCTGGGGACTCTGTAGCATCGCTCACTTTGTAACATCTGACACAGGAGATGCATCTTGACTGTAACAGTTTATGGCATACTCTATATTACTTTTATTATGTTTGAAGAGGGGAGTTTAATTTCCAAATTTCTAACAGGTTTTATTCTCCAAAGCCCCAGGGTTATAGTTGTTGTGTGACAGTCACTCTGATAGCACGGTGGGTCTCTAAGTGTTTCGATATGACCGATTAAATCCATTAGCTGAAGAACTGACATAGGAGAGGTTTGATCTCAAGGCAGGATCCCAACCTGAGAAATAGGCTCCTTCTGCCAAAACCCTCAGGAAAGGGAGAGATGGATTCTTGACTGAGGATAAGGATGGTGGCAGTTGCAGGGCAAGTTTGATGCCTCCGCTTTGTTTCAAGGATGGGTTGAGAGATGTCCCTCTATTCCCACTATTTCCTATTAGTGTTCTTCCCTCCCGCACTTTTTTTTTCTCCCTACTGTGCATGGACTGCAGTACATTACCTTCCCTTTGCCTCATTACTTGAACACTTTGACCAGTGACATTGGTACTTGTTGCTTTTTGCCCCAGAGCAATATCTTAATGACATTCTGGAGAATTTTCCTCATAGAAAAGGCTGAACTTGATGTGCAGTAGAAGTTGTCAATATACACTGACGTTTGCTGTTTTCAGTGAAGGCTTGGGTAATACATGGAAAAATTTAATTGCTTCTATCCTGGCAAAAGCTATAGTGCTGACACCTCAGTGAAAAAAAGGGTTTGCCAGGGAGCCAGTTTCATAGCCTGACTGGCCCAGCTGTCTGTGCCTCTTGTACGTTTGGCCTGGTGAGCAGCATTGCCCTCAGAGACTTTACCTTCAGCTCTGCCTATATGTTCATAAAAATGCCTTAGTTACAGCTGGTTTCATCTGAGCAGCCGAAATGAGATCTGCTAATAAAAACCACTTTTACTGATTTTTAAAAACAAACCCAGACTTTTCTTCCTTGATAGATTTCTCTCTAGATACAGTAACACTAGAGTTTGTAATCTCCATTGCTTAGAAAAGTGGTAATAAAACTTTCTTGTCCTCATTTTTTTGAGTAGTTCTTGTCTTCTAAACTATTCCTGAAGCTTTAAAAGCTTAGACTTCTCACTTTTTTTTTTAAACTGCTCAGATTCATTCAAAACTGACAGTTGCTGTTGTAAGTGGATTTTTTCTCTAGTTCTTAGAGAAATACCTTGGCTCTCAGTAATGAGGGCTCAAATTGTGTAAAAATTGTCCTGTGATTGAATGTTGGTAGCAACTATTCTTGCTTGTAAAGCTTCTCGGCAGATGGTTGCTTGTATTTTTGAATGAGCACAGAGCCATAAATGATGTTGCTCCCAAAGTTTAAGTTGTACCGGGTGGCTGTATGCTATCAAAAGTACTTGCTGAGAGAGAACAACTCGTTCATGTGTTGTCAGGATGCGTACCTGCTCCCACAGTGTATGAGAAAAGGTACTGGATGTGCTAAACACGGGTAGTTCAGCAACCTGGAGCATCTTATATAGGATATTTCACTTGTAATGCTCTTCGTTTATTTTACAAAATGTCTAAAATTTGGTAGCTCCCATTGTTTTTTTCTAATAGTCCTAATTACATGGAAATCCTTTTAAAAGGTGGACATTTCTTGCTGTTAGTTAAAAACTGAGAGAAGGCAAGGGGGAAGTCCTAGTGCCTTCAGTGTGAAAGCTTCATTGTTGTAATTGCCTGGTCAGACAAACTGTTTGGTCATGGCAGATCTGGGTTAGGAGGCTGCTGTTTCCAGCTGCTTGTTCTCAGCTCTTCAGTTATCAGACTGGCCTGCTTTGCAGTTCTTTGAAATCATCCATGTTAATTGTCTGTCTTCATGTCACTGAACCGGAGGAGAAACCGATGAGGTGAGTTAGGGGGAAAAAGTGAGCAGCTGTCAACAGCAGTATCTTACCTGAGCTCTGTGACAGAAAGAGTGGCTGTGCCCTTGAGATTGTCAGTAACAATTAAACTAAGATCATGGGAAGGTTTACATCAATGATTAAAACTTTTTTTTTTTCAGGTAAGTATTACATGTAATGTTTGGCCCTGGGATCTTAAGTTGTGTTTGTGCCAAATTATTAAGCCTGTCAAATCATCACTAACAGCTTTTAACTGAAAAATATTTTTTTTGCTGTCTTCTTGTTCTACCTCTTTGTTTCTCTCAGCATGTGAAGTGGGATGCCTCAAGTAAATCAGAGGTATGTGGAGCAGAGTGCCGTGGCAAGGAAAATTGCATGACTATGGTCACTTGTCTCCACTGTGCTACTGTTATGGTCAGAACATTAAGTGGCTTCTTGAAAGTCACCTGTCACTGCTTCGTACTCCTGTGTATGATTCATAATGCAGTCACATGTAGGCACTGTTCTTATGGTTTGTGGTCTTACATAGGAGCTTAGAAGTGCAACGCTCTATTCTTGGGTTATTGGATCTCTTTTGGGTAGCCCCAGTGGATTGCTGTTGAGTACAGAATGGTTCAGCAAGCAGGGAAGTTGTGTGGACAGTTGAATTAAAGCCATGATGATTACCTTGATTGCAGTATACTTTATCCCCTGAAGCAGCACATACAGAGCAGAACAGTAAATCAAAAAGGGCAAGCAGCAGTGAGTATTCCAGGGCTGAGGTAAAGCCACGGTGATTCTGAACCTGTTTTAAAGATGCATTGTACTTCACAGTTCTGTATGTGTGTACCAGGCATCACCTTAGCTTGTGTAGATATTGTTCGTTTCTGAATTGTATACTTACTAGATAAATTTAGGTACCTGGTAGTTGGCAAAGTTTCTTATTCTTGGATTCAAAGCTTTTTGTTGACAACAGCAGTGAACTTTGTTGTAGTAAAGCACTGTTTTCCCAAATACTTGTTTTCCAGAATTCCTCTTAACAAGTTTTCCTGTTAAAATTGCAAAGAGCTTAATTCATAGCTGCCAATTCTCATAGGTCTTTAGAATGTGCTGTGAGCAATAGGTGTAAGGGGTTGTAAGCGTATATGGTAGTTGGCATACATATCCTTATAAAAACTGTCTTTAGTCTCATACACCCTTCGTTCCTCACCCAGAATGGTTGTGCTTATTGTCCAGAAGTTTTGAAAAATCTTCACTTGGGGAGATGATGGAAAGTTGAAGGGAGTCAGTATATGTAGGACCAAACTGAGAAATCACTGAAGCCCACATCTTTTTCTCCCTTTTTGTAAACACAGTTCTGTGGTTTAGTAAGTAGGTAGTTCTTCAAAAGCTCCTAATCTTCTCGTTCCTACAGATGTCCTTGACAGAGACCATGGAAGGTTGCAAAGAGGTTCAGTCCCCTGAGTATTGTTACTTGTGTATATAGTAATGTCTCTAGATCTGTAGTTTGTATTTCCATTTATTACCAAGTAGTACCTGCAGCTCTTTGAGCTATATAGGCATATGCCTAGTCTACAGTTGCATATTGTGAATGTTTAATACCAGAATCAATGTTTCTCTTTGTATACAGAGCTTTTTTGTTTCATAAATCAGCATGAAACTTCAGGGGATGTACTGTGCCTCTATGGGAAAGAAATCTGTTTTGAGGGGTTTTGGTCAAAAATGAGAGTCAAATGGGGAATGAGCTATCTTAGTTATGACAAATCTTCTAAACCTTCTGTTTGTGTAAAGATCAAAGAACAAATTGATGGGGGCACTTCATGATGCTTAATTTATATTCCTGTATTGCCTGTCATATATCTTGCTCAGCTCTTGCTGATGTCCTGAAGGACTTGTGTGTTTGGTTTTGATTTTGGGGGTTGTTTTTACCCTGTCCAAATAAACCAACAAACAACCCCCCCCCAAAACCCACAATAGAGTGCCACTAACAGGTCAAGGAAATATACTGACAATATATTGGGAAGATAATTGGAGGGAAGAGCTAAGGGAATAGAACAAAGCTTCACCCAAAAATTGTGAGGGCACCCTCTACCCTTCTGTCTTTGTCAGACCTAGCTTTTTGCTTTGTCTAAACAATCTTGTAATTTAAGTGAACAAGCGGATACTTATATTTGATTTGAATTAAAGCTGACTGGGGAAAGTAAGCAAGAGCACCTGGACCCAAATCTGTGACTAACTCCAAATAGTATTCTCTTTTCCTGAGTCAGAGACATAGTTAACTTGATATAAATAGGAAAAAACGTTAATGAAAAAACATTATCTCAAAATGAGAAGTTTTTCTGTAGATTCTTCATTCACTGTTTGCAAGAATGATTTATTTTATGAAGTTGTGTTGACATGTCCAGTTTCTGGCTTTCAGTCATATGAGTAACAAATATAATGACAACTTGAGTAAATGTAATCTCCAAAGTAAAACAAACTGTAGCAAACTTTGAAGACGAATGCTTAGTACTTACCTTTTTTGGCTCCTGACTTTTTTAATAACCGTGTACATAGAAAATTTTACCCAAATTATACGAACTTTTTATTCATAAAAAGGTCAAAGAAATATCTCTACACATCTAAAGTTTTTCTCACAAGTGTGGATGCCACTGTAGCAAATTAAATCTGTATGACAGCAGCCTTGGTTTTTTAGTGAACTAGTTCCAAGCAGCTAATGAAAATGAGCAAGTCCTCAAGGTCTAGGAGTTGAAAATACCTGTTCGAGAAAGTTTCACTCCCAGGCTTCATGATGCAGTGGTTTTAAAGGGTCTTGTGTTTCCAAAAAAACATTAGCAATGGGTGTTTCACCATACGTCTGTAAGATGCTGTGCACCTGTGTTGTCATTTTGGCTAGGATGTCTGTTGAGTAGCAAACCAAAGTTAAATTTCAGGGGCACAAGTGGAAGAATCATGTGCTAATTTAACTCCGGATAGGTATCTAATTGCTATATTGCTCCAACTTCTGTCTGCAGCCTGTCTCCGCCCCCCCCCCACTCCCCAGCTGAATAAATAGATGTCACTTATAAGACCTTATACATATACCATATGTATAATCTTTATCAATTTAAACTACCTAAAATATTATTAGCAATTTCTCTGCTCTCCTTGGTAGACAGTGTAATATTCTATGTTGGTACAGATATTTGCACTAGGAGTCTTAAAATCCTGACAGGATTTTCCCTGAAGTAAGGTCTCCTTAAACTAATGCTGTAGGGTTTTCTGGGGGCGTGAGGTTGTATGTAGGTTTTTTCAAGTCAAACAGCTGAAATTGCTGTTTAGTGTGCAACAAACTGCTGGAATCATAGCTTGTTTTGCTAAGGAGTTTTTACAGAGGCCTTTAAACTCAACTTGAAAGTATCTCCCCCCCTCCATTTTGCAGAAGGCCTTTTTCATTCCTTGGTCTCTTCTGCTTATTTTGTGTCACAGAATTTCTTACAGACTCAATATATTGAGAGTAGTGTGACAAAGTGAATGGGACATTTCTTCTGAATAGCCTCTGACTAAAAGGAGAATATTTTACATGGAAAATGACAACCGAAGGAGGTCGCTTTAATCACAGCTGGCCTCTAAGAAAATGATAGTTTTATGCTTTTGCTCTCCTGGCTGTTCAATTATTCATTAGGCTATTTTGTCTTGATTGTTTAAGAATAAAAAAGGAGTTTAAGGGTTTTGATCACATTTCATTCACATGGATGCAAAAATTGTTGTTGTTCTCTTCAGTTTCTGGGAACTGCTGAGATGTTTATGATATAAAGCCTGTCCTTTTTTTATCCCTTACTGGTCTTGTTTGTTGTTCAGCTGGGAAGGGACTAGGTTTGTTAGACTGGGTGGCAGGCATTGCTTTCAGTGTCTCAGCTTCAGACTGTGCTGTGCTTCTCAACCTTTTTATTATTGCTTTCTAGGGAAGTGAAGCTTAGGCAGTTACTGCCTGGTCTCTCTAATAATGCAGCCTCTTAGCTAGGTTCAGTCAAACTTCTCTAAGATTGAGAGGACTCGAATATAAAAATCCTACAGGTTTTTGAATGAAGGCTGAGCTTAAGGAGAGCCTGCAAAAGAGACTCTGTTAATTTGGCTCTATTTGGAGGAAACAGTCTGTTGTGCAAACCACCTGCAGAGCATGTTGCTTCTAGCCTGTCACTGGAATAGCAGTGTGAGAGGTGGATGGATGTTGTGTGGGTGAACTTATGACTTTGATTAGTGAAAAACTAGTTTTGGTGGTCATAGATGAGTTTATTCTTCCAGAACTTCTGAGAGCCAAACACTCAGACTGGTGTTCCTGTAAATTCCTTTCATGCTTTCTTACTTCCTGATTGAAAATAATACCTGTAGCCTATAGGAGGAAGTTCTTTTCTGTTTTTCTCCATCCTTCTCCAAGTTACTCCTTTATTAAGAAGAAGTCATGTTCAATTTCCATTGTTATATTGGGAACTTTTATTTAATGTGCTCTCGGGTAAGTGAAAGAGTCTCTCTTGATAATGTAGTGTAATAAAAGCTGCCTTGTTGGCTTCCCTCAGCTAGGGGAGTTCTGTTGATCTAAAACTTCCTGAAGGCCAGCTATAGGAATAGGCAAACTAAGTGATTGTCTAGAAGTGAAGGAGAAAAGACACCAGAGATACAGAGAACAACAAAACATCTATAGCTCTTCTGCCTCTGCTGGAGCCACAGACACCCAGGCTTGCTGCTGCTGCCTCTGTTACTGAGGTCTGGTCTGATGTGCTGAGGAAGATGCTATGAGAGAAAGGTGTACTTCACACGTCTTACTTGCTCTCCAAGAACAGCAGAGTTGTTGATGCCAGCTCCTCTGCTTTCTGTAGCAGGGGAAGCTTGGCCCTGGCTGTGTCTCAGGCCCCACAAAGCTCAGTCCTGTCTGTATTGCTTCGGTTGCCTAACGCATCTGTTAATGTAGGATCTGGTCTGTCTTGCTGCTGGACAATAATGAAGCTGTTTGTATGCAGGATGCCAGAATGCTTTAAAAAACTAAACAAACCATGAACTACCAAAGGTATTTGGGCAGTTGGTAGCTGTGAAATGGGAAGCAGCGGAGATTCCAGAGCACAAAATATCTCTGCTGCGGAGATTCCAGAGCACAAAATATCTCTGCTTTGGGTGGCTGAGGGAACTGGGGTTGTTTAGCCTGGAGGAAAAGAGGCTGAGGGGGGAGACCTTATCGCTCTCTACAGCTACCTGAAAGGGGGTTGTGGTGAGGTGGGTGCTGGTCTCTTTTCCCAAGTCACAAGCAATAGGATAAAACAGCCTCAAGTTGCTCCACGGGAGGTTTAGATTGGATGTTTGGAAAATTTCTTTGCTGAAAGGGTTGTCAGGCATTGGAACAGGCTGCCCGGGGAAGTGGTGGTGTCACCATCCCTGGAGGTATTTAAAAGATGTGTAGATGTGGTGCTTGGGGACATGGTTTAGTGGTGACCTTGGCAGTGTTAGGGTAATGTTTGGACTCTATGATCTTAAGGGTCTTTTCCGATGTAAATGGTTCTATGATTCTAGCTTTTTGTTGTTGTAAACTTTAGGTGTTTTGCAGGTTGCTTGCTGTTCCTCAAATCCTGTAGGCAGCCGAGTAGATTGGGAAATTTTGTCCTTGCTTTGTAAAAAGCCATCAGGCAAAACTGAAGGGAATCAGGCTCTACATATTAATATCAGCTGTGTAACAGATTAAAAATGGATTCTTGCATTTTGTAGTATTTCTGCAATTTATCACTGCAGCAGTGACATAAAATGTATTGTGAATTGCTAACCACAGCAGAAACCTGATACGCTGAGTGGCTACAAAAGTAGTACAGTAGTACTTTGTAGTACTACATTACACAGTCGAGTAGTTGACAGGCACTCTGTCTGGGACGAGAAGGGAAAAATACTAACTGAGGCTTAACCAGGCTGGTTGGAGTAGTAAGCATCACCAACTCTTGGGACACTCTTCAAAATAAAACTCTGCTCAGTGTTTGAACTTACAGTTCACAGACTTGCAGGCTGTGTCAAAGGCTGGAAATGTTTCTCACCTTTGTCTTGACAATGTATCTTGTATAGGAACACTTGGACTAGAGGTATAGTGACTGCCCTGATAAAGCTGGTGACTTTTGCCTTAACTGAGAGCGAGTCATTACTGGAACAGTTTTAGGTAGTTTGCTTCATTGGGTTGTACTTTCTTGAGATATCTTGGTGAGCTGATTGAAGAATTTGCTGTTATCAGGAGACAAAGGGAATGTCTCTTCCCTGCTTCTGGTATTTATTTGATCCTCTGTGATCTGCTGTAGCTCATTAAGCTGGGGAATGAAAAAATGTGGATGGTTTTCTGTGGGATTAGTGAATTGAATTGACTTGCAAGGTATGGAGAGTCTCAGAATCGATGCAGCAAAGGGAGTGCAGTACATTACTGGTGCAAGGAAGAGAAATGGGCTTCCCCTTAGTGGAGCTGAAGCAGCTTGGCCATTGTGTGTGTGTGATGTATAGGTCTTATTCCTCTAGCGCAGTCTTGCTTGGAGTGTGTTGCTGGTTAACCAGCTGTGGCTTTGTTGGAATGGATATTCCTGGCCATACAAGAAATAGCAGAACACCTGTAGTTGGTAGAAATTCTTCACTTCTTGCAGCTGTGATCTAGGATTTTGGTTTTGATTCTGTGGGCAAGTGATGTTTGATTATTATTACAGAAGATTGACCACAGTGTTTGGTGTAGTGTAAAAATAGCTGCTGAACTGCCTGGTAAAATATGAAGATGATAGAACAGTTTGGCATAGAGTTCTGTTTTGCTAGTTCACTCTGAAAAGTAAAGGTGAGACTACACTGATTATTTTCCTTTACTCTTTTTGTACTTGAGCATTCTGAAATTTAACCATGTCTGTTACCTTCTGTATGTGTCTGCTTGTTTACATATGTTTTTGAATGCTTGAGCCTGTTTGTAAAGCTGACCTGTGCAACAGCTCTTTAAGAGTATAATGTAGACAGTTAAAATACTGTTTACCAGTAAGTGTTCTGTACAGAGTGTTCTGTAATATTGCTAAATGCTTTCAACTCTTAAAACTTCCCAAGTATTTGTGTACCTGTAGTAAACCTGTTTTGCCAGTAGAGTTTGTAAAGCCACTTTGGGACTGGTAGCAGTACTTCTGTTAATGTCTGTGGCCTTTCTAGGAGGCCAGAAACCCCTCCTCCTCCCCTACCCCTCAATCCTTAGCAGCTACTCGTTGACAGTTCATTAGATTTTAGGTATACCCAATTGTAGCTGAGGCTTTAGTTGACCAGTGATATCAATGGAAATGTCACAGTTTCATTAAAGAAAAAATAATACTGCAAGCTTGCTCTTGCTGAAGATGCATGTTCTCCTGGATAGGATTTTTTGGTTTCCTTATTTTAATTCTTGCGGGGGAGGAGGAGGAGACCAAAAACTTCCTTGTATAGCACTTAAGACTGTAGTTTTAGACTGTTACAGGTGCAAACATTGAAGTTCCGTTGGAGAGGGTAGTTTGGTATACTCTTTGGGTTGTTGTCCTGGTTTTGGCTGGGATAGAGTTAACTTTCTTTCTAGTAGCTGGTATATCGTTGTAGTTTGGATTTACTTTTTTCCTCGATTCTCTCCCCCATCCCACTGGGTGTGGGGGGGAAGTGAGCAAGTGGCTGTGTGGTGCTTAGTTGCTGGCTAGGCTTAAACCATGACAGTTGTCTTGGTGTGGAGAGAAAGAAGAGATCTTTGTTCTGCTTAAAGGTGCTAAAACTAGAAACATCCTGTAATAGGTCTGTGTTTGGGGGTAACAAAATTTTAAGAGAAGCTGGTGTCCAGCTTCTCCTTGTAGCAAGGTGGTGGAAGATGTGAACTGTAAAATCAGCTGGGTCACCTCTCCTCCAATATAGGGCAGAACTTGGAAACTTGTGCTCAGAGCAACTGTATAAATGTATTGAATCAAAATGGGCTGACGTTATTCTAAATTATTGAAACTAAAAATGTAGAATGTGTAGTAAGTTCTAAATTTATCAGTGTTTTGTTCTAAATCTCAATGTTAAGAATTCTAAACTAAACCTAAAAACAGTTGCATGTTAACTTACAAATTAAGGTTGAAATGTGAGAGTAAAGGGTGAGTTGATAAGTATATTTGTAAAGTAGGGGATATTTGCTCTTAATATTTTTATGTTCATGTCACTTTTTCAGCCATAACTAATAATGTGAGAAAACACTTATAAGCATGTGAAAGTGAGCAAATAGCTCCTGGACAATGTCATATAATTAAAATCTAAAATAATGGGGACACCCTAGCCATTGGTCTTAAGAAATAATTACTGTGTGCACTCTGAACATACATTGCAACTTTTTGGATGCTTTTTTATCAATTCCTACAAATGGTGTACTGTATATAAACAACTTAAAATGTAGTAGAATCCTACTTTTGTTGCTTTGCAAGCTTTGTAAGTGGCTAACCAAAAAGGTTTTATTTCCTTTTAATGATTCATTATTTATGCTTAGAGTTGAGTTACATTTGTTTCTGTATGTAAATTATTAAAAAGTCTTGTTTAAAGCAGAGGAGCTAATTGTGTATAATCAAGCAATGTTTTTCTGCTGGTATTTCCAAATTGTTGCACTTAAGACCTTAACAGAGTGGACAAGACTTGAGTATGAAGAAAAATTCTGTTGTGTTCTTAAGCAGCTTATGCGTTTTACACATGGTAAAAACATGCCAATGTGAATGTAATAATTCTTGTTATGTACTCACTTATAGTCATGAAGGCATATGGAATTGCAGGCTTGCAGGGGCCTTCAGAATTTGTGCAGACTATTCTGAAAGTATGGGTTTAAGTCAAAATGATTCATTTTAATAGTATACCAGTAAAAATGCATCTGTAACAAATCCTGGGGCACACCTCTTCTAACTCCTTACTGATACAGCTCTCTGGGTAAAGATTATTAGGTACATAAGTAGTTTCCTTATCAGTTTGTCTTTGGGCTAATTGAAATTTCAACAAATTTTAAACATGGACCTATTTTGTATGCCTAGGAAGCTTGTTTAAAAAATAGCATAGGGGTGGAGCAAGAACAGACTGTGTGCAGAAGCAGAACTCTGTTCTTTCTGGAGATGCAAAATCAATTGTATCATAATACATACACAGTTTTTAATGAGTTTTGTACTTCATATTCCTTTTACAAATTCTGAGGCTTTACTGGAAGCAGTGGACTTTTAATGTACTTTAGTTATTGCAGAGAAATGCAACTTCCAGGGTTTTTAACTGCTTTTTTGTAGTTATATTTAAAACAAACAAACAGAAAACCTAAACTGTTTTTTGTCCAACTCGGTGCTCATTTGTAGCATTAATTCTATGCTGGATTCCCCCTCTAAGCCTTTGTGATTCTGGGAGGAAAAGTTATATAGGATAGAGTGAGGATGTTCTTGGTGTGATGCTGATTCCTTCCTGTTGGTGTCTTGCTTCCCTGGATTTAACATGAGACAGTTGTCTTATGCAGTGTCTAGATGCTTAATAAAAAGGAAAATATAATCAACCCTCACTTCCTTTGTCAGTTTTTGTGGCTTTCAAAGCTTGTTTTCTCAGTGCTTCCCTGTTATCATAAATCTTGAAAGGTGGATGCAATGAAAAGAAATTATTGTTGATTGAAAATGACAGTAAACCAGATTGTTATGTGTGTAAAGTAAAAGTCAGAAAAATGTTTTAACAGTAAGGGTATTTAAGGGCATTTAAAAAAAAAAGTAATTTTTAGTACTCTAACTTAAAAGGTCACTTGTTAGAACTACTTTATTTGTAGATTAGCGAGTAAACATTTTGAGCAAGGTTGAAGTTACCTGGCAAGGGAAATAAATTAGAGAATAGTAGTCTAGCTTTCAGCATCAAGATTTAAACACAATGTTTATTTATTTTTAAGATAACTCTGAATTCTGAGTATTGTGTTTGGAAAAAATTGTTTCTTTGGTGCCATGCTTCAAGTTTTGCAAGGATTGCTTTCCAGGGATGCGCACAGTTTTTTGTTGTCTAATATGGTGCAGCGCTTTGAATTAGATTTATCTGTATATTAAAATGAGCCATAAGGAAGCATGCTTGGTTGCTCTGTGTAACAGTAATGATGATCATCTGTTTTACGCTCTCTTCTGAGACTGTATCCTTGTCTCAGTAGTTGATACCACTTGCTTTTTGCTGTTTTTCGTAGTGCAGGATTAACAAATTGGAGAAAGGTAGGCTCATCTTAATATGCTTCATACTGATACTCATCTTAAATGGTTCAGGTGTAAGACCTAACCTTCCTCTGCACTTGAAATTTGTATCTAGAGAACTAAAAACAGCAGACCAGGTGAAGCTTGAGTGAGAAGGTGGAGTTCTAATGATTTGATTCTCTAACACTTAAGAAGTAGAATGATGCTGCAAGTTTTCCTTTGATACGGAGGAGGCAAATCCGTATTAGGACACCTGTCTGCTTTGGCTGACTAATTATCTTTAAGTTTGCTATGCCTTCTAGAAATCTGATTGAAACTGCATTACTAGAATCACTGGCTAAACAGTTAGGATGGCTTTCTAGGCAATCACATTAAAATTACTTTAACAATGCAGAGTAAGCTATACAGGCCAGGACTGCATTTTAGCTTGCCATCTCACAGCTTAGTTGTGTTTCACAGATTTCTAAACTACTGTTTTCTTTCCTTTGTGGTTCTAGCACAATTCATGCTCTTGCTGCTCTACCAGGTTAGAATAGCAGTGCTACCAAATGACTTCCTTTAGTCCTGTAGTGTTGAAAGCTGGGGCTGGAGCTTAACAAGTGCTGTTGAATGTATGGGTTTAAAGGCTACAGGTTACAGTTTCATGGAGGGCGTGGAGAGATGAGTCAGGATCTATATCTTGTTTTAAAGCTAGAGGACTAAGGGCAGATACACGTTTATGAATGCTGTTTCCAAGTGTTACTGTTAAGAATGCTGGACTCAAATGGGAGTTTTAGGGAAAAATGGGAAGTAAATAAAGTTAATTGATTCCAATAATGCAGTACTATATCTCAACAATATCAGAGCTCTGAATCCTCAGAGGTTATTCTTCTGGCAGGCTCCTTGGAGGCTCAAAGTTAAGATTGGAAACCCAAAGATGTGCATTTGGAGTGGGAAAGAAAGCAACTTCAGGTTTTGTTGGGATGCACAAAGCAGCAAAATACTCACAGCCTGTTGTTACTGACACACAGTGGAGTTGTAGAAAGGGAAGATCCAGATGTGTGATTTTTGTTGAAAGAACTGTAGCAAAATGACATCTAGCTTGAAACTAGATTTGAGTTTGACATTTTTGGTCAAACAGAAGACTATCACAAGGCTACTTGGCCTTATGGAGAGGTGAGTCAATTGTACATAGAGGCACAGTACTGGAGTTGTGTCTAGCCTGGTGCCTTTCCTGCCTGCTGATGTTTGTGGTTGTTGCTATTCAGAGCACTTCAGCTTTCTTTGAGTGGCTATTTTGCAAATATGGCAGCTCAGTTTCTAGTCTGGTGTTGGATGAAATTTAAAATTAAGCTTGAAGTAATTGTCTCTGATATTTTTCAGTAACTTCCTCTAAAACTTGGAAGTCTGTCATCCTCTTGGGCTAGCATATAGCTAGCTCAAAAAGTGGAAAAAAATTTTTGGTTTCAGATTTTAAGGGGGGGGGAGAGAAGCCCAAACCCCCAAATAAACAACAAAAAATCCCATTAAAATATCAAGTTCCACCTATCCTCTTCTGAGACTTAATTCTATCTGCATTTAGACTTCACCAATTTACCTTAAACAGCAACAAAAAAGTGATTTGAAAAGCAAAAGCAGAGTGGAAACAAGCAATTACGTTACTAGAACATCACATTAATGCCACCTGTGGAAATGGTTAACATCTTTGAATTACTGTACCATCAATATGGTGAAACTTGCACAGAGTGCTGTGGGCACAGGCAGGAATAGCTGAAGAAATGTTGTTAAATAAGGAAGAAAACTGCCACTTGTAGCTGTTGCAACAGCTGTTGTAGTTGTGTGATCAGAGCCCATAGGTTTTTGTATAGTGTAATCCGAACAATGTTAGGAATAGGTGTCTTAGTATGTGCCAGTAATGTCGTCTTATTCAGTGGCACTTCAGTTACTTTTCAAGCTCTTCAGTGCACCTACTGAAACATTTTTGAGTGTCGTTTGAGAGTGTTAATATGCATTCCAGTGTGGTTATATAAAACTAGCAGGGAAAAAAGCTTGTAACTGTTCCACTGGGCTTTTGTAAACTAGAGCTTAATTCGGTGAACTGATTTAATACTTGTATCTCACAGGTCCTTTCAACAGAAAGCATTATTCAGTTCTAAAGTGTAGGGTTCTTTTTAAGGAATTTTGAAGTTTTCAAATGGATTTTGAGATTCTGTACCAAAATGCTACTGACTTTTCAGTCCATCTCAATGGATGACTTTTCCTGGGATCAGTGAAACTCATGAATATTCTAAGCAGCAACAAATACATCAAATCTAGTACACTTCCTGCAATTCAGTGAATGCAACTTCTAAGCATTCACAGATGCTGTTCCTTAACAGGGCTTTTGTAAGGCTTTACTGTTGTTAACAACACATCAGATGTGATACTGTTAGCTGCCAAAACAATGTATTATAAGTGTCCTTCCATCTTCAGAAAAGCTTATTTGTAAACATCCCAGTAATTTCTAATGGATTAGAATTCCTGTGTGAGGTTTATTCTGACATGATATCAAGTTTGACCAGCTTTTTGCCTTTGCAAGAAACAGACTTCAATGAATATCTACTCAATAAAAGTGAAATTGTATATTTTCACTCGTGCATTCATAAAAAGTGAAACAAGCCTTTGCTTAATTCAGTACACCAAAGCATATTTAAAAAAAACCCCAAGATTCATTATGGCAGGGACTATGTTCTGGAAGGTTTGTTTTAATGTTAGATTTGTTTTAAAAAAAAAAAATAAAAATCTTGTAAGAGCCATGAGTGTGCCTAAATCTTTTGTACAGAAATATTAATTTAAACCTTCTGTGTGTTTACAAGCTTTGCCTTTTTAAATCTGCTAGCTTCCTGGTTAATCATAAACCAGCTTTGATACAGTGACAGATTGCCATCAATGTTAAAGGCGTACATCTTTCAGCTTCCACAAGTGCTAGAAGCAGTGGAGCTGAACTGCCAGGTAATCCTGGTGGTATTCTGTAGTATGTGCAGAGACTGGATGGTCATTGCTATCCATGAAGTCAGGATGCATGAGCTATTTCTTATTTTAAGAACAGTGCTCCAGAATGTGTCTTCCTGGGTACCTGCTCTTGGGAAAACAATCTCCTCCAATTAAGTTTCAGATACAGGTGTATCTGCAGTAGTTGAAGATTTAAGGGCAGGCTGTAGTGTAGTATTTAGTTGCCTGTTGTCTTTAGAATGCTTTGTCTTGTTTTCTTAATGATTCTTTGAACACTCCTCCTTCCCTCCTGAAGACAATGTAAACCACTGTGAAAGGTGTCCTATACTTGTGAAATGAGCCTTTGTTATTAATGCGAGCACGCTTTTTGCATTTTTTTTTTCTTTTATGGATGGACCTGTTCATTTCACTAGTGGTATGCAGTCCTGGGATTGACTGAGGACAGTGCCTTTTAAAGATGTTTGTACCATGGCTTGGCTTTTTCATCAGCTCTTCCTTCCCTGTCATGTGTCAGAAACAGCTAGTTCGGTGTTCTGGGTGCTTACTTTGCGTCCACAGGGATGGACTAAGATACTGCAAGTTTCCGTGATGGGGACAGAGTTGTGGGATGCATGGATCACAACCAATGCTACTAGAACACCTTGTATTAATGAAGCTAATTATTAATAGCAACAGCTCGATTCCATTAATGGCAGGTAACTATTCATGCAGTGCAAGCAATTATTCTCAAACATGTTTACTCAATTACTGGGTTGGAACAACAGCTGGGAGACCTCCACAGAAGTGGTAGGGTGTACTAGTTCACCAACAGCTTCTATGTGGGTGTTCAAAAAAAATCTCTCAAGGCCCTCCCTCTTTCATCAGGTGTGTGCGTAATCCCGTACTCCTTGCCTGCCTATAGCAGCTGCTGCTTTCTTGAATGCAGTCTTTTTCCTTTTATTTAACAAGCTGTTGTTGATGGTAGTGTGTGCTGGTGGCCTTGGACAGACGAGCAGAGTCTTGGTGTTCTGAGTTTCTCTGTTCTCCTGGATTCCACAAGACCGCTAGTCTTGAGCTTACCGGTTCTTGGGAGACTTCACGCTTTAGCAATATCTACTTCTACTCTCCAGCTTGCTGTTTTCCGGTGGTTAGATCTTCAGCTACACACAAGCATCTATAGAGTCCATTCACACAGACTTGCACAGAAAGGATTTTTGTGACAGGCATTTGCTTGTTTCCCAAATAACAAAAAAACATTCTGGAACTGAAAAGAGTTTGTATGTGAAAGCTATGCAATGTCTTACAAACACTAACAGTTCCTAATTGTAAAACTATGCTGCGTGGTCAGAGACCTTGACAACGCTAGAATTTAAGAGCGACTGTGTGCTTTTTGGACAGATGCAGTTGTTGAAGCATGCAACTTCTATCTGGGCAAAGCCAAGACACTGTTTTCTGTGCACAAATGTGAATGCATTCAATCTGAGAAGGAAATGTATTTTAAAATACAGCAAATGCTGTAAGTGAAGAATAAATCTGGGGATCTCTTTCCAGAGGAAGAGCGTGAAAGTACAAGGTTAGCTAGTTAACACTGCACAAAAACATCTTCCAATAAAAGTGCTCTATATTTTGTTTGCTCAGAGGTCAACTTGTAAGCATCCTGAGAAGTAACCTTACAGACTACTTAACTTTTAATCTCTTTGTGTTTTTCATAAGTTTCTGGAAAGTAACTTTCCAATATTTAGAATAAATGCACTTCTTTCATTTTCAAAGCACTCGTACATAGCATGCTCTGTGGGAATTTGTGATTGAAGTCCAACAGTACAGCTGAGTATCTGAACAAATGGTTGCTAGTATGATCTTGTGATGGTTGGCTTTCTAAGAAGTAATAGAGCAATGCAGTCATCTGCCTGTTTGCCAGTGCCTAAAGCAATTACACTCAAATTTTGTCTGCTAAACTGAAACTGTGTGCATGTTCCCTTGTTTTCTAGTCCACGTTGTGGAAGTGTGAAGGTTGCTGAAGATGTTAGTAGAAGTAATAGTTCACAATTTCTTTTTTAAATCGAAGTTACACAGTGATTTCCAGCTGTTTTCTTTTCAGTCTCCAAATAGTTCCATAAGATATGCTAAAACAAACCCCAAATGAAAGTCTGAGAGCTGTTGCATGCTGCTAAATTACAGTTAAGAAAGTGTCCAATATTACTAAAAGAGCTCTGATATTGCATAAAGTAGCATAAAATTCAGAGGTAAAACTAAGTGTTAAGTACAAATATTAGCATCAAAGCACCTGTAGTGAAAGCTGCTGCACTTCAAGTTCATTATTTTAAAGTATAAGAGAAAGCTAAGGTAGCTATGCATTTGCTGAGCAGTAAATTTCTACAGTGGTGAACTTGGTTTAAAGAACTGTAAGTGGGTACAAATATCATTTGTTTACATGCTTATAATAAATAAAGAGAAACCCCTCCTCTCTTTCCAGAAACTTTTTCACTAAAAGGACAAAGGAACTCAAACCTGCTGTCCAAAGTGCTCCTGGTTGGAAGTTGTTTGGAAAAGTGCCACCCAGGGAAAACCTTCCGAAAGATTCTAAAATTATTCAGCAGGTGAGTAAGCATCACACAACTATAGGTACAAAACTTGTAAAAATTAATGTATAGGTATTGCAGTTCTCTGCTGTTATCTCCACGTTGTTACTGTACAACCATAGAGTGCTCTGGGAAGACTCTGTCTAAAGAATAGTAGTTACTGAGAAGAAGTTTGAGTTTTATGATTATCTAGTACATTCTTCAGTACATCTCAGTGCTTATAAAGAGGTGATACATGTTTAAAAAGTGTTTAAGCTGTTTTGGTCAAAACATAAGAACTTGTAATAATTTCCTGTAAAACTCTGCCTTATTTAACATGATATGCTACAATTTTTTTAATGGTAAAGTGATTGTAAAATATTCTAGGCTTCCTTTATGAAGTTCAGTTCTGAGTTACTTTTGCCTGTGTTGTGCAACAAAACCATAGTCATACTTTGTGTATTCAGTTTTTCTTCAAACTAGATATTACTCTAGTAAAATTTATCCTCTTAAAGCATTCTTGGATATTCTAGTGTTATGAAAGTGTTGGTTTCTTTTTTTTTTTTTTTTTTTTTTTTTTTTTTTTTTTTTTTTAATCTAACTCATCTTTCTATAGTTGTCCTTGCCTGGAAGACTTACTATCTGGGTAACTTGTGAGAAATTGCTTAGAATTCTGAAACGTGTAATCTTGTTTCATTTAAACTTTTAATCTCACTCAATGTATTTTTGTTTCAAAATAGTACTGTAAGTTGAACTTGTTTTGGAGTTACTGGGGTACTACAGAAAGGTAATTCTGATTTTCTTCCCCTGATACAAAGTTGCACTTCCATACATTCATTCCTGCGGAGTCTGTCTTTAATTTGCTAAAATAATAAAATGGCATAGTTTTTAAAGATGAGCAATTGGTAATGTATTGTAACAGTTAATGTTAACATGTGATCCTGAAGTTGAAAGATTTGTTGACATAAGAAAGTGAATGTCCCTTGTGTTGGTGAAAACAGTAACTTGAATCTCTTGAGAGCTGCTTTCTCTGTCTCCTTTCTTAAATTCCATATAAGCTGATGTGTTTGGCAGGTGCAAATGGCTGTGAATGAAGCAGTGTTCAGCCATCTTCTAGAAAGAGCTTCATGGCGAAGAGGGCCTTTTGGGAGCAACTAAAGTGAAAAACAAGAGGTTCTTTTTGAAGGACTTCAATGTAATGGGACTTGTCATACAGTAAAATGTTGTAGGAAAATGATGAGATTATAGAAAGTGCAATCTTGGAGGTTGGACGAGATGACCTTTAAAGGTCCCTTCCAGCCCAAACCATTCTATGATTCTGTGATTTACTCTGAAGTAAACTGAGTGCTTTTTTCAACATTTTCAAATACAATTTTCCTTATTTAAGTGGTTTCCCTTTTTGGGTGGGAGAAGGCAAGTGTTCTTAGTTTACTTGCAGATGAATGCTGTTGGCCTTGTGCTATGAAAATACTGTGGTAAAAATCCAGATGTCTCTTCCATTCTGAGAAATGGAGAGTGTGCACAATGCTACCAGTCATCTGCTTCCCGTTTTCTAGTAATGAAGATGTTTGTTCTGGAGACCAAGTAATCATCTGCAAAAATAGTCTTATTTTCTTACTGTGTTGTCCCTCAGTGACTGTTTTTCTTTTAAACTGTAGTGTTCCCATTTTTTTTAACTTCTCCAAAGTGGCAGAAAAGCAAATAATTAAAGCAATGCATTGTCTTTAAATGTGACTGAGTTGGTCCTAGCCACTAATCATGTGGTTTGTGTTATAATGGTTACCAGATTAGGGTCACTGTTGGATTTATATAATCTTGAGTAATGTGTCAGTAATAGCTAATGTTTTTAGCTTTTAATTTGGCTAAAGCAAGCATGGTCTTTAGATAACTGTCTATCTTAACTCATGATGCTTTATCAAAGGGGTATCCAGATTGACAGTATACTCTGCACAGAGTTAGATCGGCAATACCTCAGAAAATTTGATTCTTAAATTGAGAGGTGACCCTAATGTCTCCATATTTAACATGTATCAAATGTCTTGCATGCGTGTTTAAAATTTACAATATAGCTCCTTGTGCATATGCCTTTTAAGAAAAGGCAATGGTTTCTTTTCTGAAAAACATTCAAATTTGCTAAGCTGGTGATGGGTTAGAATGAATATAGGCACACTTGGTTATTGAAGTTATTGACAATGAGTGGAAAACAGTATCTTCACTTTTGAATGGCTGACTGAAGTCCCTAGACTAAATTCCTCACTGTGCAGGAGATTTGAGTGAAAAGAATATAGGTAAGAATGCAGTTATGAGGCCTTTAAGAAGTTGATAGAAATATGATGAAAACTTAGTATGTTCTGTTCACAAGTAGTTCTGTGAACCTGGCAGAATACTTCATGTCCTACAAGGAGTGTCTCTACAAACCTCCACTTTGACTTTCTTCTAAGTTGAAGTCAAGGGATCAAGTGTGATATGAAACACAAAACCTGCATTTTTCCCCAATTTTTTTAGCCATATGTGGTCAGAACAATGGCTACTCTCTGTTTACCAGCTTTTGTAAAATGAGCTTCTAGATGTAAGACTATGCAGGTAGAACAGGCTTAAGCTGTAGGCAAGCTGCCTGTGAGGGAGTTTAACGGTAGTGTATTATTAGCAAAAGGTCTCACCGTTCCTGAACAGCTATGGCATTCTCTATGTTGAACACAAAGTCCTCTGACTTTACTGATGCCAGTGGCCAGCTGTGGGAGGGTGCAAATAAACCCTTGGTTAAGGAAACTCAGTAATGAGTCAGCATCCTTCAGATGAAAAATGAGATCTTAAGAAGCCCTTTTGCAGGAAAAATTAACTCATGGGAGGAAAAACTTTGTAAGTAATAGAAGGAGGAAGCCTCTTGGGTAAGGGTAATACTTATATCAAAGCTTTATGGCAATGGTGCCAAGCTTATAGGACTTTCCTATCAGTAAAACAAGCAAAAAAATTGCATCATGGTAAATTTATAGTCAAAAGGGTGGTGGAGCTCACGTGCCCTGTTTCCCTCCTGGCTGATGGAAGCCTCCTTTGTTATCTTTGTTTTGGTAAGGATGGCGTACTAAATTGATAATTACGTTTAAATGAATGCTTGTGGCTCCCAGTCACTGTCTATCAACTAGACATTGCTGTATATGCCTCTGCAGAGAAGTCAGGTAGTGATTCTAATATCTTGAATAACTTCCAAGAAAGTCTGGAAACTTAATTTGGGATACTGTTTCAGACATTTTTCAGACAACGACACTAGCCAGCTCTGGCTTTAGAGACTGTCTAATGAATATTACTGTAAATTACTTATTTGCAAGTTTCTTAGCATGTGTAGAAGATGATAGATATCTTTGTTGAAAAGCAGCCTGCAGGGTTTGGCTGGCTGGGGAGACAGCAGAGTCCCCTGCAGCTGTGCTGCCATCAGCATGCTTTGGGCGAGATGCTCTGGCTCAAACTGGGTCAGAGGTTGAAAGTTCTTGGCAGCTGCATCTCCCTGCTCACAGCTGCTGGCATGCTCGGCTCTCCTTGGATTTAGAGCTGCCCAAGCAGGATGTGATTGAGGCCAACTCTTTTGCTGGACATCTCCCTTCTCTGGGCTTCCTTCCTTCACTGTTTTTTAAAAAGGGAAAATAGCAACTCCTTAGGACTGCAAATGTCAAATGCGTTTGACGGTTTTAGGAAGTGTGCCTTTTTTCATGGACTGCAGCTAATAAAACTGGCTATTATAAGAATTATGTGGTCATTAATGATCAGTGTGGTAAATTCTTTTCGGTCTGTACAGAAATCTGCTTTAGGTTAGACTGCTGAAATATTTTAATACAGAAGCATTTAAAGCAGAAACCAACTTCTGGGCTGATGTGTAACATTTTGGTGTGTATTGACTGAAGTCCAAGTTCTGTTTAAAAATGCAAGCTCAATTTTACTTTTCATGCTTATGGTTAAAGAAAAGAGCTTTTAATCTATGGTCAAAGTGATTCTGAATGTCAAGCCATTAAGTTTAGCTCTTGTTTTATATTAAAGCAATCTTGAATACTTTTATTAATTTGTTTAAAGAAGTATGGTGATTTTTTCCTAATATGCCCCAATTAAAGTAAAAATATGGAAATACACATTGCAAGATAAAAAAAAGTAAAACATACACCAAATTCACTTTATCAGCAGTTTTAACAAAGTAGTCAGTGGCAGGCTTAAATGGGGGTGGGGGTGGGGGAGGCTTCTTTTCTATTTAAATCTGACACACCATGAAAAGCTTGCAGTGATTTAGAAATGATCACTTACTCGGAAGAGAAGCCATCTTTTCCAAAAGCTGTCACCTTGCCTACAAAATGAAAGGTATTAATGTTAGTCTGTTAAATACTAATGCTGATTTTGATGACTGGGTCACTGTCCTACAACTAACCTCTGAAAATATTTTTGGGTGGCTTTGAAATCTTTAAAAAAAAAAAAGTACTTGATGGTTAAAAAACTCAGTGTCTTCACTTGCATATTTTTCCAGTGTTGTTATATCCAGTCTGAAATCTAACGGGGAAGTTGCATTCACTGAATCGGCAGAACTCCCATGGTCTCCCAGGGATGAGAGTTGTCGGAGGTTTCTATTCAGAGGAACAGATGCATTTTGAATCGGTTTTCATATGACTCAGACCTCCTAACTTGCAATATTAACTCTTCCCTCCAACCTTTGTTGTTTTAGTTTAATAGTGCATGAAGCTCTTAATGCTTAAAGTGTATATGGCATGTTTGTCAACAAATCTAAGAACTTAATATCTGAAAGAAGTAGGTAAATACAGTGCTAGATGCTTTTGTTCACAGGAGTGTTCTTAAGCAGATTGTTACCTAGATAGGGGTCACATTGGCTGGTCTTGCAGTACTACTGGAGAGAAGAGAAAGGTGATTCTTCTACCTCTTTAACACATGTAGGGTAGAAATAGATTGGTAGCAAACTGCCCTGAAACAAGGACAGACAATAAATGGGGGTATTGGTTCTTACAAGGAACATGTAACACTTGAATAACAATTTGTCTACCTAGCAGCAGTGAGAAGGCTGTGGTGGTTTTCTTGGCAGACACTGTAGCAGTCAGATTCTCAAGAAATGTCCCTCATCTTTCCAGAGTCACACATGTAGTCAGTAAAATGCTATGTTAGAGGTGAAACAAAGGCATTCCCCAAGGTTTTAGACTTTTGCAATGATTATCTTGTTAGTAAAATGATAATGAAACTGGTAGGACCTCAGTGAGACAAATGCTTCCTTTTGTTTGCATAAAATAGAGTTCAGCTCCTAGTACCAGGACTTACCCAGCTGCTTTGACAAGGAAAACTTGTCAAGGAGAATTTCTCATGATGTCAGTGCTATGTTGGTGGCACAAATGCATCTTCAGGGGAGTACTCTACAGTGAGCATGCGATTGATGTTTTGGAAATACTGCAGAAGTGTTGACTCTGCTGATGAAAATCCTTCTGATTGCTGTTTGTTTTTTTTTTTAAAAAAAAAGTCTTTGAGGTCAACTATGAAGAGTATTGAAGCAAACTTTCTTTTCCTGAAGCTTGAAAAAGAAAGCATAAGCATTGTACATATTTTCATTTCTGTCCTTGGAAGTTGCTGGGTTTTGGGGAAACAAAGAATATAGAAACAATCTTGAGGTAATAAAAATGATAGAACTTCTTTTAAGTTTGATTTGGTGGGACACTAGGGTGGGTTGTTTTTTAGTCTTCTGGATCCTCTTTTTGATGGATTGCCTCCTGTTCTGTTGGGGCTTTGAATTTCTTTAGCAAAGGACGACACAGATAAGAAAAACCAATTATTTTTAAGAAGTGAGCGTTTGCAGGTTAAGCAGACTTATGCTCGTGAGCTTGAGGTGCTGCGATAACAAAATCATCATCTAGGCAGACTATCAAATTCCAAAAGGATAGGATTTAGCAAAAAGATGCAGGTGGTAAAGATGCTGTCTTTCATGGACTTTTTTAAAGTGTGGGGTTTGGGGTTTTTGTTTGTTTGGTTGGCTTTGTGGGTTCTTTGTTTTTGTTTTTTTGGGGGTGTGGGGTGTTTTTTGTGGGTTTTTTTGGGGGGGTGTTGTTTTTTTTTTTTACATAAGCCTTATCCTTCTGAGGCTGGCATGGTACTTCAGTACTGAAAAGGAGAAAATAGTATGGCAAGGGAGAAGGAAGCCTTTAAAATGCTTTTTGTTAGTCTGGGGTATGCATGGTACAAGAACATTGCAGATATGTTCAGAAGTAATGTTGAAGGCATGATAAAAACCTTATTTTTCCTTCTTTCAGGTGGTGTAATCCAATGCTTAAAAGCAATGGCTGTGTCTTCCTGCTTCCCTCCCCGCCCTCCACCCTTAAGCTTGGCTTTTCCATTAGAAAACCAGCTCTGACTTTTGAATGGAAACCTCCAGAGCTGTGGTTGTACAGGGTCTCCTGTAGTTGGGCATGCTTTTGCCTGATTGCCTTGCTACAATGTGGTATGAGGGGTTTCAGACTGCTGCTTAGAATTGTACTCTTCATTTAAGTGATTGTTGCTCAAAACCTTAGAAATGTATCTTTGTTCTCATCAGCTCACCAGTGAGGTTGAGGTGTAGTCCACTTTTGAGCTTTCAATTTAGAAATACTAATTATAATACTAATTAAGGTGGGGGACTTAAAGGCCCACTCTAAATCACTGTGCTATTTAATGACATTTTCTACCCTCTCATTTTAAATAGGAAAAACCCAAACACTGAATGTGAAAGTTCTGTTTGAAAGCTACCCTAATATTTTGCTTCCTGCCAAATGCTTATCCAAGTCCAGTTATGTTTCTTTTCCCTTTCTCTGCAGTGCAAGTGCTATTCTTGAGTATTCAGTTTAAGCTTTAAAGCTAACGAGCTTACAGGTAAAGATCTAGTTGGGTGTGAGATGCAATCTAAGATGTGCTGAATGAAAGCAAGGTCTTCAAGAATCATTTTCAGAGCAGTTTGTTTTCTTGGGTCAGCCTATAGACAATGTTCTTTCCTTTTTAACAATGTATCTTCCAAGACTAGTGTTTAAGTAAGTGTAACTTTTATGCTGATGTGGACTACAGAGAGACAGCATATCAAGGAACACCTTTTGTCATGCACCTGAGAAATGCGATGGAAAAAGATCTCCCTTTGGGCAAAGCTGCTGATTGTAGAAAATATACAACTTCAATTAAAACAAAAAATTAATCCAATAGATGTCTATACACATCATGCACAAGTGGGAAGTCTTTGTATGTATGTTTGTATATTTTGAGGGCTGGAGAAAACGGAGGAACAGACACATTTATGTTTTTTCAAACAGAGTATAAATACTCTACATGTGAATTTAAATTTTTGCTTGTATTTTGCTATATTTTAATGGTCTTTTCCTTCATTTATTCACTAAGGCTTTGCTTCTGTTTTTCTCATTAGGATGACAGTTCTGGCAGTCTTGCGTCAATATCTGCTCTCAGTCTATTAAACACGGGGGTATGGAATTTAATATATTTTTTTTAGTTGTATTCAATGCCATGCATGGGACTACGTAGCACTCATTGAAATAGAGCAAGCATCACATTTTCACGGTAGCATGAATATTTTATGGCACTAACCATCAACTCATTAGATATCATCAGTAAATAAACAAATAAACTTCACACATGAATCTCACTAACAACTTAGTGATAGAGTGTTATTGTTTATTGTTTATATTGCATGTTCTTGAATTGTGGGAGATAGGTAATGCTAGAGCTTGACAATAATTTACTTTCTGTGTTTGCTGTGCCTCCTTGCTCAATGGTAAAAGTTGTTAAAAGGCTTAATTTGTAATATTTTTGAACACCTTGTATTAGCTTTGAAAATTGATATCCTAGAATTTTTTTTCCCTGTCTCGCATGCTATTAACAGTGGCACTTCAGAACTCCAGATGCTTTTAATCACAATTTCCAATATGAAATTGGAAACCTAGAAAAGTGTAGCTATTGAAACTTCTGTTATATGTTGTGTCTTCTATTTGCTGTGACTGGTATCCTTCTGAAATTGGTCCAATGCACATGCCAGTTACTTTGAAAACTTTTTATGTAATCCCACACTCTATGTTAAACAGGAATAGTACAAGTTGGCTTTTTAGTTCTGTGGATCTGTTACTCTGGCTATGTGAAATAGAGCAGTAATGTAACTGCTAGTTGATACCTGATGCCTATGGTTCATGTTAGGTAGTCCAGCCACTCTTAGCTCTTCTTTACTGGGCCCAAAGCCCATGGCTTCATGCTCTTTTGTAAACAACAGAAGATGAAACTTGTTGCAACTTGTTAAATAGCCAGTTGAGGAAAAAATAAGGTGAATGAACAATTGAAGATGGGTGGCATTAATTTGGAAGGTTGACCTGGAAACTCTTCAGTGTCTGTTTGGTTGTTCTCTTGTACTATGTGAAGATTAGTATTTTTCCCTCCTTTGATATAGGTTCTTTCTATATCACCTGCGAGTTAGGAAAGAATGTACTGTTCTGTCTGTCCTGATAGCATCTGGCATTCTTAGTCTGGAAAAATGTCTAGTTTATGACTCACAGAATTTTTTAGTGACATCTACTCTTGCTATAAGCACTTTGTTTATAATCACCTTGTAACCAGTGCTAGCTCAGCAATTTTAACATTTAACCTGGGACACACACACACACACATGATGACATAGGAGGGAATCCTTATGCATTAGCAGAAATTCTTCTTACATAAATTTTCTACTAGTTTTATCAAGGTGATGTAGATGGGTGCCCTCCTAAGCAATTCTATTAATGCTTCCATTCTTGGATGATCAACCCTGCTTGAATGAAGGGAAATAATATTTCTGATGATATTTCTAGTTAGCTGTACCACATTATGAAAATAATCATAGACATGTTTTTAGAGGCCATTCTGCGCCACAGAGTCACGTGTGTGTAGAGGGGAGAGAGGTTTAAAAACACCTGCAGAATATATGGCAATCCCCATTGTTTCCTCAGGAGAAGTCATGATTGATTGAATAAAACCTGTTTCAGTTGCAGGCTTAGAATTTTGGGGGAGTAAAGCATGTTAAAAGAAACTGTCATACATAGGGTGCATGCTTTATTTAATTGGAGTATTGGTATGCCTTGACATTTACTTTAGAGGTAATCCTTAAGGTAGTGGAAGTTAATTCAGTGTTGCCTATCAGGTCACTTTCTCCTCCAGCATCCCTAAAACATAATTGGATCTGTGGTACTTAATCTATACAATTGGTACTTTCAGGACTGTGAGGACTTTCACAATCCTTGTAATCCAAGGCTTTTATCACTCATTTCCAGGAGTTCAGCTTTTGTTGTTGGATCCTAGATAGATCAGAATTTATCCCACCAAGATGCATGTTGAATTTTATGGTCAATGTTTATTCCTTTAAAGCTCTATAGTTTTGGCACTATAGATGCAAGTTTGTCTTCTAAAATTGAATCATTACATGCAGACTTAGTGAAATGCTTTATCCCCACAAGCATATCCTACTCAAGGTCAACTAATGCTTTTGGAATGCAGCTGGTTTTCCTTTCTGTAAGCTAGTTTGCTTAGATGCTGGAAGAAGCAGTTATGGGCAATTATGCCTATGTTACACAGTGCAGGCCGGTAGTGTTTAGAGATAATCTAAAATAGCTCTGAATAGTCTAGCTGTTCTATATGGTCCTTCTAAAGAAGGATGAAAGAAACTTCAGTTTTGTATGTTTTTCCATATAGATATCAAAAAGGTACAGGTAATAAAGACCTCTGCAGGTTTATTATTTTTCTTATGTTGAAAAGACCAGGGGATTTTTTTTGGTTTGTGGGTTTTTTTGATTGGTTTTTTTAAAAGAAGATACAATGTGGGATATCTTTACCTTCTTGAGCACAAAGGCACTTTATAAGCAAAAGACCTTTTTCCCAGCCCCATTTACCTGTTATCTATCCAAAGGTTAATAAGCTTATCTGTATTTCTGTAGAAAAAAAAATACCAGAAATACAAGTCCCTCCACATACGGAAGTGCTCTTCTAAATATATTGTCACAGTGTTTTTCAGGAAAAACATGCCTTCAGCCTGTTAACAGGTTAATTATTGGCAGTAGATGAGAGGATGCAGTTCCAGCCTTAAGGAGATAACTTTTCTTACTTTCTATTAAAGCTGAGATTTGTTTTCCTTTATTTTGGGATTGTGAAATGTTCTGTAACTTTCAATAAATACCAGATATGTTGCAATAAAGAATTTTTTTAACAACATTCCCTAAGCTAGTGAAACCATGCATGTGACACATCCAAAATTTATTTTTTTTTTACATAAACACGTCTTACATAGTCTTCAATCTTAGCTGTCAGCTGTTCTATCCTCTGGCATATGCTCTGCGTGTTAAGTATTTGACAAGAAATTTGACTTTAAATTGTATTTTTACCTTGTTATGGAGGAGTATTAGCTCACATCTTTTGAAGTGAAATTCTATGTCACCTCAAGCTGCTTATGCCATGCCAAGAATTTCAGATTCTGCATCAAATGCATGGATAAGGCTATTGGATTTTTTTTACATCTAGTCATACAAAATATTCCAGAAGAAAGTGGATATTTTAGTTGCACAAGCTAGTGAGTTCCATGCATGTCTGGTGCTTCTGGGATCTAATCTTCAAGTAAGTTTCCTAGAGCACAGGCTTCTTGAGGAAGAAGTATCTTCCATTGGGAAGTTCTGATACTTTGGAACATATTTCATCTTGGGGAATGTGCATTCATGACAGTTTGAGCCTGAAGCTGTTTTGGTCTCTGCTTTGACTCTTTCTAGTCACGCTTACAGTTTTCCTTCCATGTGTTCTTTTCTTGCAAAAACAAACTGTTCATAAAGTGTACTTGCTTCCAGAAACACAGCTGGGTGATGAGTTCTGTCTTTTGTGGGAATCCCTGTTGAAGATTTTTTTTTCTTTCTCTGTTGCTTTGGAAATAGTATATCAGTTCTTAGCATGTATGATAGCCAGAAGCACTAGCACCATTCAGATATGTTGCTTGTAATAAAAAGGTGAGAGTGGCTTCATTTCTAATGTCCCATCTTGCAGTGGTTTTTTTATTTTTATGTAACTTGCATACAAAATAGGTATGTAGGAATGTTGAAAAGGTTGTTACTGTTTGAGCTTCCTCATCTCTGACCACTAAATGAACTTGATTTTGTGGCTTCTCTTACAAAGTACTGGAAAATGTTGAAAGTAAATCAGAACTTCTACCAAGAGTGTGAGGGGTGGCGTTGCTACTGTACTGCAGCCTGGATGCTGACCTCCAGGTGCTATCACAGGATACATTCCTGATTAAGAATGTGCTGGGGTATCCTGAGGTATAAAGTATGGCAGGAGTGCCTATAATGTCTCTGGTTTTATGTGGAATGAAGTAATTTTAGGCTTAAGAATACATATATTCATTTATACAGTGAATATTGGTTTTCTGATATTTCTGGTGCTTGTGTGAATTGCAACAGAACTCTACCAATCCTATATGTTCAGTTGTTCAAGATGCTTGTTTGATTGTGCCGAATGATGTTGGATGCATATTATTTCCAATCAAAAGTTGTCTTGGGAATTGCCCTTCAAGAGAAATATGTTCTAGGAAATTTGTATAACTACTGTTCTTGGCCAGAGACTTAGAAATATTTAGAACTAAGTTGTATTTAAGAACAGTTGGCCAGTAACTTTTAAGTCATTGTGTTTACAAAGAATTAGGTTTTTAGTGTGAATGTATGTATAAGTGATAGCAAACAGTTGCCTGCTCTTTTTTTTTTCTCCTTTTTTTAACAAGGTGCACGTTTGGGCTCTTTTTTTGAAGACAGAAAAGCAACAGAGCTTCTTCTCTAGTTGAAAGAGTAGGCTGATTGCTACAGATCTGTGCCTGTCTTTCCAGGGTGCTAACATGGAGTTATTTGGTGTGCTGCCATGGGGCAGAGTATGGTACAGCGGTGAAAGGGTGGATAGTTGGAAGGATAGCTGAAGACTTTGGGCAGGGGGGCAGGGAGCTGAAACCACTTCAAAAGATACTGAGAATGTTTCAAAACCATTCTTTGGCTTGTTTTGTGGAGGTGCAATCACCTTTTCTCATCAGTTAAACTATTGTTCCAACTCCCACAGGCTAGAAAAAGAAAAGGGCAGGAAGTCCAGGTAAATCCTCAGGATCTGAAAGGTATAGTGGCATATAATGCATATGGCCTTACCACTGTGAACACACCCAACCTCTGATCTCTGAAGCTAACAGGTTGGGCCTGGTTAGTACTTGGATGGGAAACCTCTTGGGAATACTGGGTGCTGTAGCCTCTGACTAGCAAGAGTGGAGTCTCTGTCCTTGATGGTATTAAAAATCTGGCTGAACAAGGCACTGTGCAACCTGCTGTATTTGATCTTGGTTTGCCCAGGGAGGCTGGACTAGATGATCTCCAGAGGTCCCTTCCAACCTCAGTGATTCTGTGGTAACTTCCTCTTGAGATGAGATTAACATGAGGTTATACTTTTCAGATCATTTAATGTATTATGCCCCATGTGGAAGAACAGAACTTTTGTTAGACTTAAATAAGATGGGTAGGGTAATGACGCTGTTGAGCAGAAAGCTTTAAGCCACCTTCGTGTTGGGCAAACACTGTGCCTTCTCCAGAAATCTGAGGCCGCATTGTTGCATTTGTAAGAGGTCTTTTCCCATTTAACCTTATGGACTTCAGCTGTGTACTGAACTTTTAAGCTATGTAGTAGCTTTAAAGTTGTCAGGTCTGTTTCTATAATGCTGTCAATGAACACTGAATGTATAAAGCCCTCTGTTTCTCCTTGGGAGAACTAATGTGTACAGGGAGCTGTGTATTAGGTGTGAGGTTCATTTGGAAGCCATTTCTACAGACAACTTATGTTTGATTGGGAAGATACATGACCTAAGCAGTAACTGATCAAGTTTTTAATTTTGGTGGCTTAAATGTAAGATATTTTGGTTAATCTGAGACTGAATTTACTTACACAATTATTAAAGCAACAGATGTGCAAGAATAAACTGTGTTTAGATTAAAAAAAAGCTTGTACAAGTTAGTGCTTACTTGGCTGTGCTTAAGACTAGAGCTGTGTGATCTGTGAAAGTACATTACTAAAGTACATTGAATTTGTTCTCTTAATGTGATTTTTTCAGTTCATAGTATTCTATGTTTGAATTTCAGCATGTGGAAGACTTGCAGAGAAACTAGTATTTAGCCTTCATGCCTAAGGAGAGTGTGAACCCACAAGCTAACTTGGTTTGGGATTAAGTTGAAAGTCTTCTCACAGATAACCTTTTAAGATTTGCTGGATCGTAAGAATGGTTTTCCCAGTAACTTGGCAGTATATTTTTATTTACAGAGGCTAAAAAAGAGGGAATGTGAGGTTTGAGGTTTTCATCTGGCTATGTCTAACCTTTTTCCTAAAGACTGTCTCTTATTTCTGTTTTGTGGAGTTGCTCTTGTAGAAAAAGGAGTGGGATTCTTTCTTCCTCAATCTTCTGTGTATTAAAGGCTGCTTTTCTGTATTTCTTTCTAAGTATCAAGTTTTAGTAGTTAAGTTTTAAACTCTGAGAAGGAAATGATGTGAAACAGACTTGCAATGATAAATACTGTTATATTGCCACTGAGTATAGTGTAGGTAGTTCTGGATAACATGGGTTTGGTGGTCTTGCTAAAGGCTTCAGAAACATGAGGAGTACCGGATCTTAAGGGTGGCTAGAATCAAAGGGGAGGAAATGGGAAGAGACACACATTCCTGGTTGGTGGTTTCTGGTGGTGGTTGGGGTGGTTTTGTTTTGGGGTTGGTTTTTTTTTTTGTCAACTTGACATATTACTTAAATATACTTGTGCACTAATTAGTTTGGGAAGATTATGCAGATTTCCTAATGAACCGATCCTTGGACACTCACTAGTAATATTGAACTAGAATAGATCAAAGATTAAGTTGATACAAGAAAGTGCTTTCTCATTCATCTTTACTTAACAGTCCTGGAAAGCCACACTGTCTTGTTATAAACAATTTCAGCTTGTAATGTTAGCTCCTTGCTGTCTTAAATTATGTAATATATATTTTAACATTATTAAATAGTGTTAAACAAGTAATATTATGCTCGCTACTTAGAAGTGAGGCTGAAAGTTGAAATTTAATTTTTATCAATGATGTTGTTTAGGAATATGAAGCACGGACAGGAAGAATGTATAAACCTCCGCCCCCATCAGCAAGACGTAAAAATATTGAATTTGAACCCCTTTCAACTACTGCTTTGATTCTGGAGGATCGACCAGCGTAAGTATGGTTCTGCTGTGGAACTGATGATGACTGAATTTATTAGATCTGCTTCTGATGAGCTAACTTCACAAGTCTTACAGGAAAGTATCATTGGATTATTCCATCCCAGATGATAGCCTAACAAATACCTCCAGAAGAACCTTTAAGTATATTATAGTCTATATGAGGAATTTCTCGCTGTAATGGGGCCACCGGTCTGTTATCTACTGTATATCACAGCTGCCTGTGACAGTGTTGTGGGCATCCTTAATCAGGAAAATTCCTGAAGACTTTTATGGATTTCTTCACTGCCATCTCAGTGCGCACTCCCTTCTCCTTCCTCCATTCTGGAAACTTAATTTCCTAGACCAGTTGGGAAGACTTAACAGTGGCAGTTGTCACTTCAGCAAACCTGGACTTGGCTTACCAGAAGAGTTTTTTAAAAAAGAAAAAGTATTAGGTAGGTAACAGCAGGAGTGGGAGGAATTGCCTTTGAAACACAAGAAATACCTTCCTGTCACAAATGCTGAATGCTCATTTTGTATCTGGCAACTACAGTTAAATGCTTTGTTGGTACCAAGATGATAGTGTTCACTGAAACTGTTCCTTGCCCCTCTTCCAGTTATGTTTTCATGGCTCCTTAAAACTACAGCTGAAGGCAAGGAAACAGCAGATGAAGATGCAACAAAAACTACATTAAGTACAAATAAGAATAGTAATTAAAAAAGTGTAATAAATTGGTCAGTATTTTCAGCTATACACTCTTCAGCAATTTGAAGGAAAGAGGAGGACCTGCTGACTAGGAACACATGCTGGAGGAAAGCAAATGGAGCAAAGCTTTCAAATTGCACCTTGAGAAAGCTTGTGATGACACTGTTAAATGTTTGCTCTAATCAATTCCAGTTAGGATCCCTTCAATATTTTCTCTAGTGGTATATAAGCTCATTCAGTGCTAAGAAATATTCTGAATGAATGTATGGATTGGTATTATTTTTTTTGTAAGTGCATTATTTCTTTTACTGTATGGTAGAGAGTAAGATATGCAGTAACTGGTTTGCTGATGCCTTTCTGTACTTTCAGAATATCACAATTCACAAACTACCATAAGTATGTTTTTACAAATGACACTTCCACTTGTTTCAAATTGGAGTGCCATCCCAAGTGTGTAATGGGTTGCCACAGTGTCATCCTTGAACATATATTCTGCTCTTGCTTTCACTGGAAATGTAGTAAAGTCATCTTTTCTGCTTGCATAAGAGGAGATGGAAAACTTTTTTTTTCCTTTTCTTCCCCCCCCCCCCCCACTTCCTGTATTAAAAAGACAAAACTGTCTTCCTTTTTTTTTTGAACCAAAGTAGACTAGAGATTGGGTAAGAGACTGAGACCAAACATTGTGTCGTGACTTGTTTTGGAATGAGTCTGCTTGGTCAAAAGGAAGTGTGTTTGGCAATTAGGAGATCACTGTGCAGCCAAAACCACATCTTAAGCTGGTGAACTTGTAGCACTGCAGCAAGCTTCCTTAGCTTTACCTCTGACATAAATGGGGATCTATCCTTTCTTCCATTGGTAAACCTGTTGTCTTTTGTGGGAGTTTTAAAATGCTAACTATAATGAATAAAAACCTTTACATTTTATTGAAAATAGTTCATCATAGATTTCAGATGAACAAATAGAGTATCAATATGCAAGTATATTTAATGATTAAAATACACATGTGCAGAAATGCATTGGAATAAATAACTATATGGAATATCAGTATTTCCCTTTTGTCACTTCATGCAAACTTCATTTGAGCATCATTCTGGATGTTCAACAAATCTAATAACCCTGCTTTAGGGGGAAGCTATAGAAGAACTAATAAGCAGAAGCAGTAAACATCCGGTAGTCTCTACTGCTGTTACTGAAACACTGGTAGTGTGACAACCCCAAAGCTCACCTTAGAGAGAAGCCAAATTCAAACCTGTTTTGAAATGGTTTGGAGTGTCATTTTTGTGTATTGAATTCAGGAACAACTTGTTTTCAGAAATCTTCCTGCCAAATCAGTGGAGGAGGCTTTACGTCACCGACAAGAATATGATGAGATGGTGGCAGAGGCAAAAAAACGAGGTATGTTAACTGCCAATAATCACTATAATTCTTTTTAACTGTGCAGCAATAATAAAGTAATTTCTGGCTTGTAGGCTAGTAGATACAGTAAAGAACAACCTTGTTTAATATCTAGGTTATCCTCTGGTAAATATATGCATGCAGTTTAAAACAAAACTCAATGATCAAATTGTTTTCTTACTCCACCATAGTGAATGCAACTAGGTTCAGAATTCAGTTTAATGTTTTCTTTAACTTCTAAGTAGAAACTGGATGATTACTTGTGTAATGTGATCAGCTAGAAACTTTCTGGGTACTTGGACTCTTTTTTTCAAGCTGTGTTGCTGCAGTTGCCACTGAGAGCCAAAGTATAATAAAGCTGACTGCTTAAAGATCTTTTTTTTCAGGAATTTGAGATCAATTTCAATATGAAGACAGATGAAAACTTTGGTGGTTTTTTTTTTTCTAACCAGCTGTACCTGTGTGAACTTTCCTACTCCCACTAGATCTGTTTTTTTAAATTAAACATATCTGTAGCATCTGGTACTGTGTCAATCAATGATTAGTTGTTGAAAGGACTTCTGTAGTCTCATGCCTAGTATTCAGGGAATAAGCTATTTTAAGAGTCTGTGCTGCATGTTTTCCTTGGGCTGTTGTCAAGCGATACAAGCTTCTGAACTGGTTGAGCCTCTATGGATCTGTGGCAGCTTACTCTGAAAGATGTAATAAGAAATCCAAGGCATCTGACCACTCATTTCTCTCTCCTCTTGCGGTGTGCATCTTGTAAGGTGTGATCTGTGGTCCATGTTCTCTGACTGCATCTTTGGAGAGTCATGCATGTGTAGTGTTTTGGTACGTGTGCCCTAGTATTCATTAAATTAACTATTGCTACACACACAAAGCTTCGGTAAAAACTTAATGAAGCTGATCAGCCGTATCGGTTTACCAGGGATGGCATGTTTACTCCATTGATGTATCTAATGCATGCATAAATACAAAATGTCCTGCAATTTCACAGTGGTGCTTAGTGATGTCAAAATAGCACTGCTCTGTGCTTCTTTTAGCCTTTTTAGTAAGAGGGATCCACAAATGATCCTTTTTTAACAGAAGGCAGAATACTCTTCTCTTGTTCAGCATTGTAGCTTTGTCTCAGATCTTTAGGTCCTCTTCCAGAAAAGAAGATACATAATCCTTCTAGGTGGCAGTTTCAGTACAATTTGAATAATTTTAAAATGGATGTAGAATTGCACTTTTGAATAATAGTTTTATCTATAGTTATTGCTGATTAGTCTAAGTAGTAAGTAAGGTTTAGGTAGAACGTGGTATGAAATTCATTACAGGAAAAACAGCACTGATGATGTACTCGCTTTTTGTCATTCTGTGTGCTGCAGAAAGAGTGCTATGAGTTTTCTAGCCAGATTTTTGCTTGTCTAAATTGCTGTGTATTTGAATAACTTAGCATAAATTAAAAAAATTCCTGATAAATACACCTACAATCAACAGAAGTAATACCAGCTAGCTCACGCGCAACTGTAATTTACCCTTGATCTCTTTCAGACATCTGAATAATTAAATGATAGCGGAATTATTTACCTAATAATTTATATACGCTAATACAGAAATATTAACGTGTTATGCCTAACAGAAATTAAAGAAGCACATAAAAGGAAAAAAATAATGAGAGAGCGTTTCAAGCAAGAAGAGAGTATTGCCAGTGCTATGGTGATTTGGGTCAATGAAATACTACCTAACTGGGAAGGCATGTAAGTAAAGTTCTGTCGTGTAAATGAGGCAAGGCTGCTGGCTTGTTTCTCCTCTGGAAACAGGGGACCCACATACCTTATTTTCCTTTCTGTTTTGTCAAGAAGTCAGTTTTGTTGCAATGATACAGTGAGAGGTCATTACAGAGCAACATGAAATGCTCTGTGCTTTCTGGGAGCTTAATGGTTTGGGTTTTTTTAATGGAGCTTTAGCATAAGCAGAGATCCTTGAATATTGATTTGGGAAGTAGTATGTTATTTTGCTTGTAAGTTGCCCAATGATTGTAGAAAACAAGATGTGCAATATGCTTTTTTTTATTTTTTCCCCTCCCCTGCTTTCCTATCTTAGGCGTGCTACCCGAAGAGTTCGAGAGCTGTGGTGGCAGGGATTACCGCCAAGTGTACGTGGGAAGGTTTGGAGTCTAGCTGTGGGAAACGAATTAAATATCACTCCTGGTATGCCTTAACAGATCACATTTTAATGCAAAATTAAGTTGGTTATTTTCAAAGAAAAATTTAAATTTTTTTTTAAAAGATATAAATCAGGGTATATTTATTTTTTGAAGAACTGTATTTTGCAACCTTAGGAACAGCTGTTTTTTACAATTAGATGACATAGCCTGGTAAATTATGGAAACAAGGTTCAAAACCTCCTTACAAAAACATTTTAGTCTTATAAGAGTTAAGGTGGCACTTCCCCCAAAAAAACAATTTTTATGTTTAAAATTGAGAATTTGTAGCTTTGCTTTCTTAAGGGGGTGGAAAGGGGGATTGCTTTATTTCACAACTAATGATTTTGATGAACTGGAAATGTTATAACCTATTCACAAAAATAAAAATCTGAATTATTTAAGACATGATTTCCCTCTTGTAATTTGCATGTTCACCACAGAAGACAGCATAATACAGTGCACACTATAAAACTGTGCACAGTAGTACTCCAGTGGTTAGTGGTAACCATCTAATTGCTTCTCCCCCTGCCCCCAGTGGCTAAGATGAAACCAAGCAACAAAACCAAAGCCAAGAATACTTAATGTGCTTTTGTTTTTGATGGGTGCTTTTCTTACTTATTTCTTCCTTTTTTGTTGTTGGTTTTGTTTTTCTTTCCTGCAGAACTTTATGAAATCTTTTTGTCGAGAGCTAAGGAACGATGGAAAAGCTTCAGTGAGACAAGTTCTGAGAATGACATAGAAGGTGAGATCTCCTGAAAGCTAGACAGCCTCCTATTCACTTTTACAAACCCAGGAAGTCTCACAAGTTCAGCTGCAATTGCAGTATTATGAATACTTGTTGAAAGTGCTCCAAGTCATTCCCTACTTAAATGTTTGCTTTCTTATAACAAGTTGGTGAGCGAGAGGCTTAACGGTATTTACTATATCAATAAAAGATGCATTGAAATATTGCATGTGCTAGTTCACTTTCAAATGAATGTATTTTCCTTTTGAATTCCTGAAATACCAGGAGTAAGCTCTCATGAAAATTTTACATGAAATATGAAAAGAAGAAATGGGGAAACTAAATTACAGTATATGCTATTGCTTAGCTCTGCTTAGATGGTTCTTACGTTGGTATCCCTTCCACGCTTTTGGGAAAGAAAAAAATTATTCTCTATTTTTTGATTGTGGAACTAAGAGGTGAAGAATGTGTAACATTACACATTTCAGGTCCCACTTGGGTTTCCTTGGCTGCCCAGGTGCCCTTTCCTCCCAAATCTATAAGTGAGGATGTTAGCACACTTGGATGTATAATAGAGTTTTATCACTGGCATGTTGCTGTCTCCTGTGGGTATTCTTTCTGTTAAAAATAGCATCGATGATGTTTTTAATAGTGGGTATATCCTGTCAATACCAGCTGCTGTGAAATAACTATTTATTTTTGAGTTGGTCTCTTTTTGGGCAAAGAAAATGGCATTGTAATGCAAGTGATTTTTTTGTTTGCACTTGCTATAACCAGTCCTGACTAACTGGCTACTTTGACTGGAAATTATTTGGGTCTTCCTTAGGCTACCTCTGTGACTCATCTGAAGCTTGTCTTGAGACAAACTGTTTGTAAAAAATTCTGTGTGTACTTTTCCTTTTTCCAAGGAAAAGCATATTTACAGTCACTTGCAATGCCCCTTGGTTTGTAGGGTGGTGGTTTGTTTGTTCTTCTGTTGTGGGGGTGTGGGCTGAGCATGGGGGAAAGCTTAGGTAACTCGTTTATTTTGGAAAGATAGTAGTTCTGGATGGGGATGAAAGGGGGAAGGGTCTGTTTTGATTGTGTCATGTTCTGGGAAATGTAGTAATAAGAGAAAACTTAGAGTAATAGGATTTTCGTCTCTGGTCGAAAAGCAAGCCAACCCCCTGTGTTTATTACTAATTTTTGGTAACAAAGTCTGGAAGATCAATTATTTTAGCCTCATTTAACGTATTTAAGTAGTTGTGAGGGTTTTTCCTGTTCAAATATCTTTAACACTTTATTTTGGCAGATAAAGATTAAAGCATGAAAAGTATCTTCTTGTGTCTTGAAGACAAGACATTCATCAAAAGATGTTATCTGTCAGATCTGTTCAATATGCTGCCAGCCACTCCTCTTTTGGAGTTCACAGGACTGAATTTCTTGTATAAATCCAGAGTTTCTTGTGCTCTACATCATAGATTCTCATCTTCCTTGGGAATCACTCTAAGTGGATACTGTCTGAAATGAAATGATCCCAAATGATGCCATAGAACGCCTGTGTCTTTTGAAAGAGAAAGGAAGGATTAAGCAGCAGTTCTTGAACTTTTTATTTTAGATTGTGTATGTTCTTTCTCTGTAATAATAATTGCCTTCTTTCTCCCAAATACCACCTAACACAGCCTGCAGCAGTCCCACTCACTCCTGAATGCAACTATCATGGTTGTAGGACTGGAAGGAAATGCTGCTTTCCAGGCTTCAGCAGAGCAGGTTCTGTTTACCCTGTTCATCAAATTCTGTGATCTTCTACTTCCCAGAGGGCTCTTGGTTGGTTAAAGCCCTCTGAAAGAGCCTTTTCCCCAAGTGCCACATGTATCTTTCTCCTCGCTGTTGCTAGTATTTGCATCATGTCCCTGTGTAGAGGATAGGACACAGATCACTCAAGGGCCAGCTAATTTCTTCTAGAGGTTCTTGAGTGAATGGTGCCTTTCCTGCTTTTTGAAGAATGCCAGTCCTAAGGATGCAAAAAAAAAAAAAAAAAAGTCAAATGAGAGCTAACGAGAGCTCAGGTGTAATGTAACTTCTGCAGATCATAACTGTGTGGTCAATTGTGGAAACTTCAGGGAAGTGATAATGATGTAATTAATCTTTTTTTTTCCCCTCTACTGTACATAGTATATTTTAATGCTGCTGGTTGAAATGAGCCACCAAATGAGCTGATAAGGAATGAAAAATTTGAAAAGTGAGATCTCGCTGGATCACGTTTAAATCAAGAGCAGTACTCTCATTCTGTGCTCTCAAAACAGATTCAGTAACTGAAGTCACAGTAGAATATAAGAAAAAAACCAAACAGGATTCTGAGGACTGGGCTGCGCAAAGTTCAAATTCTAGTGAATGCAGGGCCTGGGCCTGGATAGAGTATTATACAGAAGTGAAAGGTAACCTGTTGGTTTTAAGTCTGAATGTTGTAAAGGTGTATGACTTGAAAAAGAATGAGTAGACAGGTAGTAATTACTGATAGTTTCCCTCACTTTTTGGAGTTGCTGGCATAGACCAGTGCCCTGGTTTCAGCTGGGATAGAGTTATTTGTCTTCCTACTAGCTGGTACAGTGCTATGTTTTGAGTTCAGTATGCGAAGAATGTTGATAACACTGATGTTTTCAGTTGTTGCTCAGTAGTGTTTAGACTAAAGTCAAGGATTTTTCAGCTTCTCGTGTGCAGCCAGTGAGAAAGCTGGAGGGGCACAAGAAGTTGGGAGGGGACAGAGCCAGGGCAGCTGACCCAAAGTGGCCAACGGTGTATTCCATACCATGGGACGTCACATCCAGTATAGAAACTGGGGGGAGTGGGGACTTTGGGATTAACTGGACATCGATCGGCGGGTGGTGAGCAATTGCACTGCGCATCATTTGTACATTCCAATCCTTTTATTATTACTGCTGTCATTTTATTAGTGTTATCATTATTAGCTGCTTCTTTTCTGTCCTATTAAACTGTTATTATCTCAACCCACGAGTTTTACTTCTCCCGATTTCCCCCCTCCCCCCGCCCCATCCCACTGGGTGGTAGGTACCTGTGGACAGTTTTAGCTCTTGAAGTATAGCACTGTAGAAGCACACTCCAAGAATTAGAACTACATAACTTTTTTTCCTTAAATCCTAAAAGTCTCTATGTGGCTATGGCAGTTTTATTCTGAAGTCTGTAGAATTTATCAGTTTTAATAAGTGTTGGTTTTGCTTGCAGATGCAGGTGCATCTGTTGCTGATCGTGAGGCCAGTCTGGAGCTAATTAAGTTGGATATATCACGCACATTTCCATCTCTGTATATTTTCCAGAAGGTGAGATTTCTGTAACTTTTAGTTATGACAATTTTAAACTTTTGAATGGTTAAACAAGAAAAGAAACTTAGCTGGCTAAATATGGAATGGTTTCTAGAAGTTGTTTGTATAAAATAACAAAACTAGTTCTTTTCTACATAGAACAGCAAATGGTCATCTCTTTTATTTTATTTTATTTTTTGTGAGAATGAAGTAGGGACACTTAATGATGGACTATAATTGCATGTGGTTCCTATTAATGTTTATGAAATTACATACAAAAATGAGATTATTCTCACTGCTTCTACAGAAATCTTGATGTGTTTTAGTACACATTTTCAGGCTTTATGATTTTTATATAGATATAATGTATGCACACACATGTATATAAAATAGCATGCACTATTGTAATACAGTAACTTGTGTTACTAAGAATTAAAACATTCACTGTCTCTGAAAAGGGAAAAACCAACCCTGGATGTGTACCCGATATCCTCATTTTCCATTATGTACTGATTTCCACTTAATTATTTCATAGGATTATTGGTCTGTTTACTTTTCCTTTAACATCTTAAAAGCATACATGGTAATGCTTAGAGTAAGAACTGGTATTATTTTAGATGTGAATAAAGCAATAATTCACTGGTGTGCTTGCATCTTAAAATACTGGCTTGTTACCTTCGTGTATTTATAAAGTGATCTGAAAAAACCTTTTGTTTTCTTTTCCCCCTCCTCTCTCACCTTGTATTAGGGTGGTCCTTATCATGATCTCCTGCATAGTGTTTTAGGAGCATACACATGTTACAGACCGGATGTGGGATATGTAAGTATTTGCTGTAAAATGTTTATAACATGGCAAATAAGCTTAAGATGTCATGTATTAAAGAGTATTTAATAAGTAGCTTATCTAAACCTTATGCTACTAGCACTTAAAAAAAAAAAGTAATTTGAATTTGGCACTTAATCATTTCATAGCAGTTACAATGATGGTAATTCTTAGAGATAATTAAATAGCTGAAAATGTACTGAATGTCAAGGATGAGTATACTATCTGGCTTGCAAGGAAATTTTTAAACAGATGTGTTCACAAGGCATTACAGTTATGACAGTCCCAGAATATCTACCAAAAAAAAAAAAGCTACCAGACTTCCAGTGAGGATTTAGCCTGCTCTGTCCTAGTGTTGCTCCCACTGCTGCCATTTCCATAGTGATACTCTCAGCTTCATTACTGCACATCCTAAAATCCAGAAACTCATTGGTTCTTGTTGTCAAAGATTAATCGCTCCTTCAGAGTTCAGTGAAGATAAGATTGTTTGCAGCAAACATTACTCTGTTTAAAGCAAAACAGAAACCATAAAAAACTGCCAAAAAGACACAAACCAACCAACTAACCCTAATATCTCTCTGAATGGTGCTGGCTTACAGAAGCAGTTGAATAACAAACAGATGCTTTTTTTTTTCCTTCTTTTTCTTTGTTCCTGGGGGTAGCTAGGAACACCTTTCACGAGCTCTAATTGCTTCTGGGCTAAAAAGAACTTGAAGAGTTTTGAGTCTGATCCATGCACCAAAGCATTATTTAGCACAGGGTGTGTTTTCCTCTTTAAATCAGATATGCTTGGGATTGCAACGATATCTAGTTGGGTTTTTCATGTTCAAATGTTCTTAGCCCTGAATTCTGTCATCTGTGACCTCATTTTTGGACACTCTCCCATACTCTTTAAGTGAGATTACAAACTCTGCAGGTTCTGAGACTGCTTGTTCCCAGGGTGGAGTTTTAAAAGGCAAATAAGTAATTTTTCATGGATAGGTTTTCTGTTTTTTTCATTTAGCAGCACAGCTAGCCTGGATATTTCTGATCACAGATTTTTTTAAATTTTATTTTAATGTTAATATGGCAGTAAATTTAATGTAGTCTTATTTCCACACCCATCTATCCCACAGAAATGGAAAGCTGCTGGACTGTTTCTGATGCATATCCATACTCTTCTCCCTAGTTGGTTAAAATACTGAGTGCACTTTTTTAAAATGAGGAACAGGGAGCATAAATGCCTAGAAACAGCCAAGTAATCATCATTGCAGTTGAAATTGGTAAAATTATTTTTAGTATAATGAGTATTCAGATCATCAGTTAACAACTACAAGAATAATGCTCTTCACTTTTATTGCAGGCTAAAGTGTTTTTGAGAGAGTATCATGGAAAAATATAAACTTGCATTGTAGCTAACCACTTAAAAGTAATTTTACGTATGTGAACAAATACTGTTTGGCAAGTGGTAAGATATGTATTGACTGTTCTGAAACAGAATTTTGTCTCAATTCCAACATATCTGTCTGGGTCTAAACTGTCCCATATGTGAGGTTTTTCTTCATGTCTGCTTTTTCCATAGCTTAACAATGAGCTTAAGGCCAAGTTTTGTCTCTTTTGAGCTCTACGTCCAGCCTGTGTGGTTTTAACTTTCTTGCATTCCAAGTCCCGAGGACTTGTGATCATGAGACCTCCCAGAACTTCCATCAAGCACCTAAAACCGGCATCTGAAGAAACTCTCTATTTCTTGCTGAAATCAAATTGACTGCATGCATAAAAATTATTTGTCAGTGTTGTTTCTGTTCATCTGGAAATGTTACGCAATGGTATTTGGTATGTTGCAGACTGTAAATATTTGCATTTCCAAAGATAAGATGTACTGAACCTACTCACCTATATTTGCCCGATGCTTTTCCCACTTGAAGGTACAAGGGATGTCCTTCATTGCTGCTGTGCTCATTCTCAATCTGGAAGAGGCAGATGCTTTCATTGCCTTTGCTAACCTTCTAAACAAGCCATGCCAGCTGGCCTTTTTCCGTGTGGATCACAGCATGGTACGCACAGAGTTTTCTGGTTTTGAACCATAACATTCTTTTGACTTGAAGCATTTGATTTATTGATGACTTCTTTTTGTCCTATTGAATAATGGAGAACTCTAACCTGTGGTTACAAAATTGAGAATATCAGATACTAATCTATAGAACACATTCTACAGTTTTGATTTTTCCTCTCGAAACACTTCGTCGTTGTACTTATCCTAAGAAGTCACATCATGCTATGTTGACATCCTCAATTCTTGGTGGGGTTTGTGTTATTCTACAACTAAACTTTCTTTTGGTGACTGCTTATGAGGTGCTTTACTATCTCTACAGATGCTGAAATACTTTGCAGCCTTTGAAGTATTCTTTGAAGAAAATCTTCCCAAATTGTTTCTTCATTTCAAATCATACAGTCTTACTCCAGACATATATTTGATAGACTGGTGAGTTCAGAGAACATAGCAAACCTAACCTCAGAACTGTTGTAACACTTTTCATTTTGCTATAGGTTTTTCAGCCATAGAAATACAGCATAAAAAAAAGCATTTAGTAGGTGTTTGTGTACCTCGGCTTTCTAGGTATTGTGAAATTGTGGTGAACTGTTTTGTGCAACCACAGTTCCTCTGGCAGGATTCAAACTTTATGAACTGGGATTAGGAGTGACATCTATTCAGACAGAAAACGAGACACACAGGACTCCTATGTGTCTCACTTTCTAGTTGCTGCAGGTAAGAGTCAGCTGTGTGTAACATAAGTAGGGGAGAGGAGGCTACTACACCATACTTGTCTTATGACTGATTGTAAGTGACTTGATGAAATGAGCATAATCAGTGACTGAAGAAAGTATGACTATAGGAATATAGACTTTAAAGCAGAAGGAGGGTGAAATTTAGGACCTGGTTTGGGAAGGGATAAACTTGAAAATACAGTGAACATTTTGAAGTAATGAATGTTCTAAAGCAGAGAGTACCAAACTACATTATGTGCCTGTAATGGAAGGCAGTAATGCAAGCATCCTCGAGGTGTGTGTAGTGCTGCCAAATACGGAATGTCTATTTATAAGTGTGTGTGGATAAGGATGTGCTTTATACAGGATTATTATAGGGGTTAGAACTTTATAATAGAGTAAATTGAATTGGGTAGAATTAAGTAATAGAAAAATGTCACATCATCTGAACTTTGGCTATAACGTGCAGCTTATCAGTTAACATAGCTTATCAGTAAGTCTCAGCAGGCGCAGGTTATACAGTAGCAGCATTGAGTCAAGAGTGTGCTGCAGTCCTGAGAGTTTAGGCAGATCAAGAGGTATATATATATGTTGCCGAAATAGTGCTGCTGTACAAAGTACTAGAATATTCTGCTTCCAGTTACCTGTGAGAAATGAAGATTGTTATTCCTGCACATGTTCCAAAGATGGCCTTGAGAGAGAGTGAGCTCCTTTTATAAAGAGACAGTAGAAGAGGTTATGGTAGTGTGTGGCAAGGAGTGTTCTGAGGTTCCTGAACCACTTCCCCATAGGAATAATGGGGAAACAGAGAACACTGTGCTTTGTATCAAAGGAACCACTACAATTTTATGGAAGAGGTTCTACAATATGGTACATAACAGCAGACTGAACTCTCTGCCTGTGTATAATGAATGTTTTTTAAAAATAAACTTTGCAAAAAGACATGCAATTGGACTCTTCCCAGTAAGAATAGAAGAGTGACTATCTTCAGATTTTGGCAATTTTTAACATGACTAGAAATTCAGAATGTATCACAAAAATGTAGTTATTGAATTCTCATTAGTAAATTAGTGGGATGTAGCCTTCTATTGAGATTATTTGTGGCTTTAGATTCAGTTTAGAAAACAAACAATGAACAGAGCTATTAAACTGTATGGATTAAATAATGGGAAGTGTTAAGTTACACAGTTATGATCTTTGTTGCTAAAATTCTTAGTAGTATATTATACCCTGTTTGAGTGTAAAGATGTTTGTAACTTCTCTAGCCAGAGCTTCCTAAAGGAGGTGGCTTTCAAACAGAGGATTTCCTGTAGCATAAAAAGAGATGCTTTTCAGTGTAGGAGTTCTGACATAAAAAACTGGAGACTTGGGGATCTTTGAAATATGGAAAAAATAAGAACATATGAGATAACTTGTCACCTGCTCGCTCTCAGCTAATGTAACTGAGATTTAAAGGAGGTTGTATTTTCCTCTTTCTGAAATAGATGAAAGTTATAATTGTGGCTTTTTTTCTCAATTGTAGGATTTTTACACTCTACAGCAAGTCATTACCACTTGATCTGGCCTGTCGTGTCTGGGATGTTTTCTGTAGAGATGGAGAAGAATTTTTGTTTAGGACAGGATTAGGAATCCTTCGGTTATATGAAGATATTCTCCTGCAGATGGACTTTATTCATATAGCACAGTTTCTAACAAAACTTCCAGAAGACATTACATCAGAAAAGCTTTTTAGTTGTATTGCAGCTATTCAGATGCAGAATAGTAACAAAAAATGGGCACAGGTGAGTTTCTGGGATATACATGTCAAAACAGACATGTCAGCACTTGAGTATATGGGGCACTTAATGACTACTTTATGTTGCATGTCTGCTTTCTGAGCAATGGGCACTTCCTTTCTAGGGTCTCATTCTAGAAATTAATCTCCATGCTAATATTGTGGGGGTTAATATTGATCTTTTTTAAAAGACTGGCTTTTGTTAATATTCATTAAATAATTTTCCAGGTGTTTGCCTCACTGATGAAGGACAACAAAGAAGGGGACAAGAACCATAGCCCAGCACTGAAAAGCTAATCGTTGTAATGTTGAGGTCAGTTGAAAATGTGGAAAACCACTTGATGACAAAGGAGTTTTCACATCACTTCTATGTGGAAAAGCGCTATAGAATATGTGAAAATGAGATGGGAAAATGACACAGCTCTCAGTGGAGTAATGAACTGATGAAATCTTCACCCTTTTGCCAGTATTAGCTTTTGTTGTGGGAAGATTTGTTTTCACACAGAATACTAAAACCTATGAAACTGAGAAGCGGGGGAGTTAATATTTAATACTTTAAAAGAATCAGCTCAATGCAATAAGCATTTGTAATAACTTCTGTTGGTACTTTAAAAAAAATTTTGAGGCATAACTTTTTTTACAAATACCACAAAGGCACTTTTTGGGGGGGGATGAGGGAAATGCTAAATCTTAAGGCCCCAAAACTGCTATCCAAACCAAATGCTTTGGTACAAATATTACCTCCAAAATTAACCATTTGAAAGTGTTGAGGACCAAATAAGGTTGTTGGGTATGTTTATGTGCAAGATGGTTAAAATTTGAGAAGGGGTATTGTCTTATTTACTCGTGTTTTTTGTTCTTTTTCTTTTTTCTTTTTTTTTAAGTTGCAGCTTCATTCTTCAGTCTGGGCAAATGTAATTAACTCAGGAACTGTGGAAATATTGTGCCCAAACCTGTTAGAGCAAAAATCATCTGAATTTTAAAACAGCAGTAAGATCAGGGCTGCTATTTTCAGAATGTACAGCTTTCAAAGCGAGTGGTGTTAAGCATTTGTTTTGGTGTATTGGTTGTGTAGCTTATTAAAAATGGAGTGGGTATTCTGTGAAAGGGTTTTGCCACCACAAGTTTTATTTTGTTGAGCCATTTCCAGCTGACAAATACTTGTATGCAATGGTGAACACTAGAAACTGACAAAGTTATCTGCAGACTTTGTGTTGTCAAAGGAGCAGCCACTTTTAACACTTAGGAATAATGCAGACACAGAATTGGTTTTGAAACTATCTTTTATTAGCGTGCAATACTGAAATCCAAAAAGCATCTGGTTTAGTGATACTTAATTCTTTAACATCTTTTAACTGTGAGATATAAGGTCATATTTTATGTGTCACAGCAGCTATTTTCAAACATTTCCTGTTCTCAAAGATGTTGTACAACAACTTGTGATTGTAGAGGATGGAAATTTAAAATGGATAGCACTGCAGGTGAGGAACACTTGCGCTCTCTTGGTCCATTTTTGCTAATATTTAATGTAAATAAATTCCTTACATGTGGGGTTTTGTAACTGGTCCCTCTGTGGAAATCAAGTCAAAATTACCATTATGTGTTTTTAAATGCAGGAATCTTCCACTTGTCTGGTGTTTAAAAGCTACATAATTGGGGTAAAGATTTAGTGTGGTGTAACTTACGTTGCTATCTGGTTAAAAAACTACATATACGCTCCTCATAACATTACAATTTGAAATGTAAATGTCAGATTTTTCTTAACTTATGTATTCACTACTTCAATTGGATCCAATTTGTCTTATATTTTTGTGTTATCTTGTACAGTTTTCTTACTTTTCAACTATAAATCTGTATATAACTGTAAATAGAAGGATCAAACCTTCCTTTAAGACCACTAGTAACAGTTCCAGTGTAAATAAAACTTATAGCAGCTGTCTGCTGTGCTTCTTTCCGATTCCTCCGTAACTTGCTGCGAAGTAGGGCAGGAGAGTGCCTCGAGGGTAGTGGTGTACTGATGAGAACGGAGCTGGTTACTGCACTAAGTAACCTCGACTTCGCTACCTCGATTTCTTGCCTCCCTGAGGAGCTGAGGCGAAGGGCAGGTCAGTACGCTTCGCGGGTAGATGGGCTCTTTTGAGGCTCGGGGGTTGAGCTCGGGGGCGGCCAACTGTGCTCCCCGAGGCAGCGTTTAGGGGCGGGGCAGAGGGTGGAGGATTGATTTATTTTTGAAGTGGGAGCGGCCCTTCCGCCCCCCCTCAGCAACGGCGGCCGCCCCGCCCGCCGGAGCC
>NW_010972620.1:13696526-13725067 GCF_000737465.1 Haliaeetus leucocephalus | reverse complement strand
CTCGGGCCTCCGCCGCGGGCTCCGCGGGAGGGGGCTGCCGGCCTGTGCTGGCTCCGAGCGCCTGCCCTCGGGGCCGTAGGAAACGGCAACGCTCCCAGCGTCGGGGGCGGGTGGTAAAATGCGGCGTGGCGAGGGCGGGCGGCAGCTCTTCCCCTCACCGGCGGGTTCCCGGCAGAAGGCAGGTTCGCTTCTCCCCCCTCGCAAAGGTGATTTTGCCAAGGCTGAGGCACGGAAGAAGAAGAAATGCATCGCTGCTGTCCGTTATACCGAGGAGCGAGGCGTGGGAGCTGTAGCAGGGAGCGGGGTGGTCTGCATCGTGTCCTGCTGGCAGGCACTCGGGCGGTGAGGTGGCACCGGGAGACGAGGAGCAGAGTCCGAGCGGACTTGTGGGCAGGGGCAGCGCTGTCTGCAGCTGTTCTCGCTCAGCGTTGTGTCTGTGGTGCAGGGGCAAGCGTCAGCGGTGCTTCTGTCTCTTCGGCACCTTCCCAGTAGTCAAAACTAAAACGGGAAGCTAAAGGTGAACTGACAAAAATTCCGCATTCGAGGAGCCCCACGCTGGTCCAGCCACTCGTCCCCTTACTAAAGGGACGCATGTCCCCCTACCAAGACTCAAATACGATGGCCCATTTTCTCTCCACAGCCCTTGCCTTCCCACGCCCCTCGGTAGGTAAGGTGTGCTGCGTCCGTTTCCATCCCGAACGCTCTTGGGAGTGTTTTGCAGTTTTGGCACGTACGCAGCTTCTGCATCATGCTGTTCTGAGCCTTGCAGTGGGCAGCCTTGTCTCGTCCATGCAGCTGCTGCTCATGGAGAGTCCTCATCTGGAGGACGTTTGCCTGAGGCTGTGGCCTCGTACCAGTAGCTTAAGGTGCTCTAAGGTACCTTGTACCTTGTTGTGTGTTGGGGAAGAACAGCATGCTGAAGAGAGGAGACAGAGTGCTTGGGAGCGCACAGGGCAACGAACTGTGCCCTAACAATCTGTTTACCATACTTTGAGTGTTCGTGTGTCTAAAAGTGATAGACAGCAGGTTTAATAAATAGTTGTCAAAGAATGTTTCTGTAAAACATTCTTTGCAGGTCTCTCTTAAAAATGTGACACAGTTGGGTAAATTTGGAGCTAATTGATGATATTGTTTGGAAGAAACACATTGTTCAGCCCTGTTAGAAATATCGACTTAATGAGATCTGAAACAGTGAAATAAATTTCACAAAGGCTATGAACATGTCAGTTACTTGTAGTTTTCTGTTTGTTTCCTAGAGAAAAAACACAAAACGAGTTCCAAGCTTTCGCAAGTTACTGAGAACTAGTAAAATAAAACTTGACAACAAATTAAAGAATAAACAGTACAAGCAGCAGAGTGCTGCTAAGAAGTATCGAAAAGAACAAAAGAAGTTAAGGGAGGCTGTCAGAGATGCTATCTCTAGAAAACCTTTTCCATTGGAAGAATGCAAGAAAAAACAAGTTGGTAAGTGTTTGCTCAGAGTTATTTTTGTAAGCAAAAAGGTACGAGGGTTACTAAATATCATGCTGCTTCAGGTTGTAAAATTATGTATCAAGAAAACAACATTTCATTTTCTGTGTGCGAATAATTGCTGTTCTTGTTTAAAGGAAAGGGAGAGTTAAGAAAAATATAAAATGTAGCCATGCTGGCAACAAGATCTGACGGTTGGGGATGGCAGAAGTGCATTTGCTCTGATCGTTATTGGATGTTACAATAATGGGGCAGTTTTCAGGGATAACACAAAACACGTGCATGAAGGTTGATGAGCTCCAGGTTGAAGTAAAGTGTAAAATGGTCTCACAAGCGTAGGCAGGGTTAGGTTTCCAAGTTTGAATATACATACAGAATCTTAATCTGTACACATCATCTTCTAAAATAGTTGGAAAACAGGAAGAAGATGAGGAAGAAGATGCTCTTCCACTGGACATGATGGATGAAGATGACTTAAAATTAATGGAGGATTTGGCTCAAAAAGCATCCTTTTTAACCAGAGATCTTTCTTCTAAGTGAGTGGTGTTGTGATGTCTACTTTTTGTACTAGTTCAACTTTTTGTGGTTACTATGTAATCAGTATGTAATGTAATACAAATATCAGGACCTTGCTTTCAGTCTGGTGTTTCATTGCCATTCTGGTTTAGTGTTTCCTTAGTCTGTCAGTACATTCAGTATTAATGTATTGATGTGTATCAGTACATTCACCTGCTCTGCCTGACCTTCAGGATACTGTTTCTGCACACTGTTCCTTCCCATGAGGTCCCTGGCTGTGAAATGAGTAGCATTCCTCAAACTGAAAGAAATGCTTTAATCTGTATGCAGAGTCTTTTATTCTATGTAGAGTACTCGGGACGTTCCCTGCACTTTGGGCCACTGTACTTTCCATGTTGCATTGCTAATTGCTATTAAAAAACCCCAAGGGTTCTGGAAGCCATGTCTGTAAACACATGTGACACCAAAACATTCATATAAAAAATTTGTTACCAGTTTTCTGGAGCAAGGTGTTAGGTCGAGTTCGCAATGAAATACATAGAAGGATAATGCTTCTAGTTGTAGAATCCTAAGTCTTTACAAATAATGCTTCTGCAGAGTAGTCTGGTTACATGATTGTTTGAAAATCTTAACTTGCCTTTTTTGGTGAATGTGAAAAGACTGTATGCCTAGCTGCTGTAGAGTGGTTTTAATTTTCCATGTAAACTTCAGTTTTCTTTAGTTCTGGAAGTGGTTGTTTCAGACTAAATGTTGAAATGAGCAAAAAGCATTTTTTTATTGTTTTCAAAAATAGAGAGCATTTCTTCTAGCTTTTTTTTTTTTGCTAGTTCCAGTACAAATTGTTAATTACTAATTAATAATTTAGTCTAGTTTCTAAGGAAAGTAGTAAATGGCTTTTTATTTCCAAAATTGCAGTTGTGTTGTACTCTATTGTATGGTCTCTTGTAGCCGCATTGCAAGTTCTTGAATTAAAAGAATTTTACTTTAAACCTTCCCCTCCCCCCAAACTAACTGGGTGTCACATAAGTTTCAAGTCTTGCAAAACTCAAAATTTATTGTGTGTTTTTATTTAGTGACATTTTGCAAGATGCAGTTCTATGCGTCTTGCATTCATTATGACAAGGCATTTTTAGAATGGTGGAAAAACACAATGGAAGTAGTTGCTCTTTTACCTGTTTTACTGTTACTAGCTTTTAGCTCCTTTCATAGTGTTCCCTTAAACTGGAAAATTTGTCTTTTTAATCTGTTTGATCAACTGTAATCATTCATAAGATCTTGCTAAATATTACCTCACTTATAAATTATGTGTTCATATTAGCACAGGTACTAATACTTGTGTTCTTATATACTTACATGCAGGTTAGAAATATAGCCTGTGAAGGGGTGGTACACCACACTGCATTATTTCTGTTATCCATGGAGAGTGGGGTGTGACACAGGCTTTCCAGTGAGCAGAGTAAAAAAGCGATAGTAGTAGTGGTAAAAGTTAACATGGACTAGGGTTAAATAAAAATGTGCACTGACCCACTCATTATCACATCCTGGTTAAGTGTCGATTGGGAGGTCAGGGCATCAAGGCATGGTAGGGGAGAGCGAGGCTGTGGGATATCTTAAGGAAGACACTGGACTGTTTGTCCAGTGAGAGGGTCCTAGTCCTGCTTGCTTGCTGGTGGAGTCTTTCATGGCAGGACTGCTCAGGGTTAAGTTTTCAGTGAGCCTCAGCCCTGCCAGGGCACCTGCTCATGCAGTGGGGGAGCACAGTGGGGAGGGAGGCAGGTAAAACAGCACTCTGGGCTAGGTGAGAGACAGGCTGTGCTGATATCTTAATAGTTTCTATTTTGCATCTTTGTATTTTCCTTACTCTTTTCCAAAATTTTTAATATTTTAGAGCTGAAATCATGTTTCCAGAGGATGTTTGCCTTTACAAGCTTCAGCTGATTTGTTCACTGTTGCCTTACTTTGAAGGGTCCCCAAGTCCCTTACTGCTACATGAATGGGAGCAGTGCCATCTTAAAACCTGTCAGCTAGTACTAGGGTTTCCAGATGTGTGGTATGACACAGAATTTCCCTTGTTTTCACAGCAGTTGCATTTTCTTCATGCTCAACAGATCAATCACAGACTTAGAGAATTCCTGTGCTCATTGAGTAGGATTTGGGTACACAGGAAAGGTTTGGTCTGCACGGGGACAGCAAGGCTGAGGCTCGTGCACTGTCCTTACAATGCATGCGTAGGGTGACTGTGTCATGTGTGCAGGGAATCTGGGTAGTCTCTGGGATGTAAAACTACTTCTCATGCAAGTGATTTTTACTTTCTGAAGCCTAGCAGTCTCTGAGCCCAGAGCTTTCAGAGCCCCTCAGATGTCCATAGTTGAAACTCTGCCCCTTACAAGAACAAAAGCAGTGTTCCTGTTACAAGACAGACCATGTGGCATAAAACAGATAACACACTTCATGTACCTGTACTATAAGCAGTTACACCATTTAATTAATTTTTTTTTGTAAATTCAAAATCAGTGCAAGGATTTTGCATGCATGTGTGTGTTTACACTCATATGCCAACATTTCAAAATTCATGGAGTTGGCTGCCCTGCCAGATCAACTAAATTTCATTTTGTCTTTGCTCCATTCACATTTAGTTTCCTATAAAAAGGAGATGGGAAGCACTGTATTGTCCTGAATTCAAAGATTCTATACGGATACACATTAACATTGTTCGACTGAGTGGTGACTGGTGCTATCAATGGTGAACACGCTCAAACATTCCACTTAATAAGATCAGCCATTATTTATTTTTCTAAGTGCGGACTTTTAATCCAGCTAGTATACTGTCATACATGGTTCTTGTCTAATTAGATGGGTAATTCATTTAGTTTGCCTTGTATTTTTTAGTGAACCTGTTCATGTCAAAAAACGAAAACGTGAAAGTGTGATTGACAAATATGAGAAGGTGCCAAGACGCATGCAGACTGAGCCAGAAAAAGAAGTCATCCATCTGCTCCCCATCAAAGACAAGGGTGGCATTATTCCCCAAACTATGGAAAAAACAGGTAAGACACAGATTCTGGAATTGGTATAGTAGCCAAGATGTGTATAATTTATTCTTTTAAAATTCCACAGTGTTTATTACATACTTGACACTAAACACTCTATTTTTGCAGTTCTCAATGTTGCACAGGATGAAGAGGATGCAGAAGAAATGGAGGAAGAAGAGGGTAATAGAACATCATGTTTGCTTTTTGTTGGTTTTTTGGTTTGTGGTGTTTTGGTTTGGTTTTTTTTTCAAATCACTGACATATCTGAAGAGTACTTTGCTATTCCCTAAGGAAGTTTGTAATTTAAGTGTATTTTGTTTAGGGTGGTTTTGAATATGTTTATTACCATGTTGCCCCCAAAGCGTAACAGTGATTCGGAGCTTGCTTTCTTACCTGTTAGGATCCCAGGACCTGAGGAACAGCTGGCTTCATAATCTGTTCCTTAAAAAATATTTTTGTTTTCACCTGGAACTGATGTTTGCATGAAGTTCCTTATATCAATTGTGTCATCTTTGCTAGTGAGAAGGGAAATCTTGGTCTTACTTAAAGAATATATGCTGTGGTTCTAGTTTGATTACTCTGAGGTCATTTTGAAATGCAGTTCAGGGCACAGACTTGTGCTTAAAAGTGTCTGTCTTTGTCTTTGAAATTTTTTGCTTAAAACATCAGAATACCAGGAAATTCAGATTTCAATTTGCAGTTTGCTATCCAGTTAAGAGTCACATTCAAATGACAATTGCAGTTGTAACTCTGCCATTTCTGGGTCATTATTCTCTAAATATAATCTGAAGTTGAGGAAGGACATACTTGTAGCAAAATAATACTCAGAAAACACAAATAAACCAATTGTATTTTAAAAGAAAAAGTGAATAGTGAATAATTTGCTGCAAATTGCAGAGCACTGCAGTTTCTTGGCATAGTTGGGGTCATATGTTGGGAATACCTTGGGGAATACCATTTGCAGATTCAGAAACATTTGGTGCATTTCTTCTTGAAAGCATAAGATTTTGGAGTGGAGCAAAATTAATCTCTGGGTTAATGTAAGCCCTAGCAAGGTCATTCTTAAAGCTTCTTTTACTGTGGAACTGCATGTGTTACTCTTATGTGGGGTTATCATGTTACCCATCTGAAATGCAGTATCTAGAACTGTAGTTCGCAATGTGGTATTTGTAAAGTGGCTTCCCTAGTGACCCTCTTTTCTAACTCTTGCACCTTGTCCTAGACTTTAATGAAGAACCCCTGCCTGTTCTCACTCCTGAGGAAATGTCTGCTCAAAGGAGACAAAAGCTGCAGGAAAGGAAGATGCACATAGCTGCCTTAGCATCTGCCATTCTCTCTGAGCCAGACAACAATGTAGGTAGCATGCATGTATGTGTGCCTGTGTTGTGCAGTAAGTCAATAAATAAAGATCTGAAGTGACCAAACAATAGCAAAAGCAGAAAAATACCTGGGTAGAACAAGGAAAAAGGTCAGTGTTGTATCATTTTTCAGGGGGTGGCAAACAGTGAAACTGCTGCCATAGGTTGTTAGAAAGGATTTGAATCAGTTGAAGATCCAGGTGACTCTGTTTGCTCTGTTTGGGAGTAATTTGTCCCTCTGAATATTTGTGATTTTAGGAATAATACTGTCTGTGGTATTTCCTATCCAAACTACCTTGTTCCTTAAGCATGACCCTTATTTAAGCTCTTATTTCATGGTTGTATCTGACAGTTCTCAGTGTTTCAGGATATGCTAGTAATTTTCTGTAGTTCTGTGCAAGTTTGTTCCAAAGATAAAAATTTCCAAGATAAAAATTTTCTTGGGATACCTAGCATTTCTTGGCCCTTTATGCAGTGCTAAGTAGTGTCTGAGTAACTGCTGAGGTAATGGCTTTCTCTTTCTAGTATTTAAAAACGAGGCATGTTTCTTATGGCAAACTTTTGCTGAAATGTACGTTGTGCTTGTGGATTGGTTTGTGGCTGATCATCAGCTGACTTTGTGTGCCTCTTTTGTTAATCAGATTAAAAAGTTGAAGGAGCTGCGTGCCATGCTGATGGAACAGGATCCTAATGTGGCCGTGATTGTTCGGAAGCTGGTCATGGTTTCTTTGATGGAGGTTTTCAAAGATATTGTGCCTTCTTACAAAATTCGGCCTCTGACTGAAGCAGAAAAAGCTACCAAGGTGAAATATCAAATTTCTTTGTAGAGTATTGTGAGTAGTTCAGATTTTTTAAAGTTATGCCAAATACTAATACTGATTTGTTTAATGTGAATTCATAGTTTTGAGTGAAGGGTGACAAATACACAAGTACTTGTGGAAATTCTGAAACTGTGACACTTTCAAGGGCAGAGGTCTTCATTTTGAACCTTTAATTCTTATGTACTTCCTTCAATAAATAGGTGATATGCTGGTGGTAACGGAGGGAAAAAATAGTATATGAAAGTAGTATACCAAAGGTGGGTGACTTTCATTATAAACCTTGGAATAAGATGGTGTTTTGTGTCACACTGAAGGGAACTAGAAAGAAAGCAAATTATGCAACATTGTCACCTAACTGGCACAGATTTCTTTGAAATGTATTTAATGATTTGCTGAACAAATGCAGAGTAACTTGTTTTCTGGAGTTTGCTTTTAACCAATTCTGGAGAAAGTTTCTTGAATAAAGGTAGTGCAGTTTAGAGTCATGGCTTTAAAATAACATCTAGTTGAAAATTTCACTTCAGTCTCTATAAATGAAATAGGCCTAGTTGGAAAAAGCCCTCTGAGCGCAAGAACATGTATAGAAATACGTAGAAATGTTTTTTTAATACATTTCTAGGAATGTCTGTCTAGATGAAAAAACTACTTAGGTATCTGATATTTATTTTAAAACTTTGGGTTTTTTCACCATTGGCTAATTTCAGGATTTAGCTCTCCAAATAAAATTTTATTTGTGTTATGTTTACAGGTTAAAAAAGAAACTCAGAAACTGAGAGAATTTGAAGAAGGCCTTGTAAGCCAGTATAAGTTTTACTTGGAAAATCTGGAACAAACAATTAAAGGTACAGTCAACACTTCCCATTTTTTGTAGCAAATGCAAAATTGTTTGCAGCATCACAATTTACCTCCTCTGATTGAATGCTACCTGCTGTCTTTGAAATAGTACTTGCATAAAATACGCAGGAGAATGCCTGCAATAACTAAAAATGCAAATATTTAGAAGCTCCCCTACATTCTGAACAGTAGTCACTAAAAATAATATTTTGTGCAGATTGGAAACAAAAGAAGTTGAAGAAAAGCAATGTCATCTCATTAAAAGCATATAAAGGTCTAGCAGAGATAGCAGTGAAGTGTCTGTGTGAGCTGCTTGTGGCCCTACCTCACTTCAACTTCCACAATAACATTATCGTTCTCATTGTTCCGCTCATGAATGATGCATCAAAAATGGTAAGTGATTTTCTGATTAGGGAAAGAGTTTTTGTTTTGCATGAAAAATAATCTGTTTCTGAGCTTTATTCCACAATATCCAGATCTTGTGGCCATATCTTTTTGCTGTTTCACTGGCTGTGTCCACTTTCTAATTAGTAAATACCATCAGTATTACCAATTAGCTGTTGTGGTGGACTTGGCTTTACAGAAGAATATGTTTGAATTCACTTTTCAGATTTCTGAACTGTGCTTTGAGGCAGTTAAGAAGCTCTTTAAACAAGACAAGTTGGGCTATGCTTCACTTGGTGTAGTTAAGGTCATTTCTGGCCTTGTGAGGGGTAGAAATTACGACGTCAGACCTGAGGTAAGAGTCTTTCTGTTGTACTACACAGTTTTCTTCTGTCAATGGTTTAAAAAAAATCTGAAAGTTCCAGTTAGTGCAGCTGTTGGCTATAGACAAGGAGAATTTTCTCACTCTGTCAGAACACAGGCAGCTTAGGAGCAGGCTGAGCCGGAGGGTTAGGAAGAGAGATATGGGGCAAGGGAAGGAGACTGGGAGGAGGAGATCAGTTCCTGACAGAGACGTGGGTTGTTAGGCAGGGAGACTTGAATTGAGAGAGGCAAATGGAGGAGTGGATAGAAATGGACAGTGCTGGGGAAGGAACTGGGAGCAGAGATGAGAGATAAAGGTATGAAGGAACAGGAGAGGAGTAAACAGAAGAACCTTTGACCAGCAAAGCCCACTAGCTGGAATGGAATTCAGGATTTCTTACCCTCCATTCCTCTGTTGTGGATCACCTTGCATTGTATTTATTTTATTTTACAATAGGTGTTAAAAGTATTTCTTCATTTAAGAATTAAGGAAGTAGAATTACAAAAAGATTCTGAAGACATTGCACCAAAGAAAAAGTTCATGACTTACAAAGAGAAAAGAAAAAATCTTTCAAGAATGCAAAGAAAGGTATGACCTGTGCTTTCTCATGCTCTACTTCAGTGAATTTATCTAGCAATTTGTTCTAGCGATGATTGCACTTGTCCCGTTGCCATTGTTAACTCTCAGCACCAGTGATTAGTGTTTGCGTTGAACATTTATGAGGTTCTACAGGGAATTGGTTGTTTCTGATAGGAAGGAATATATCTAAGCTGGTTACCCTGTAGCATCACAGGGTAACTTAAGCAACTCGCCAGGCATAGAAGATTTGTTCTCTGGGTATCTTTGGAACCTGGATATCCAGGCTGGTTGGAAACATTTAATCTGTTATCTTAAAATCAACTGTATGTTTTCAGTGGAAGAAAGCAGAAGAGAAACTGGAACGAGAGCTCTTGGAAGCAGAAGCATCAGAAAGTAAAGAAAAAAAACTGAAGTTGGTAAGTAATTTAGAGATTATTTTCCTATTTTTGCAAAATAGCAGCTCCTAACCCTTTTGTAACCAAGTGTCTCCTCTCCATTCCAACCTGTCAGCATTCCACCCCTCTGGATAATGTTGGCAGCTTACAAACATTTTGCCTGTGCCAGAGGTCTAGGTTTTAGTAAACCAGGCCCTCTCAGTTTACCCAGGAAAGCCAACTTAGCCATTCCTATTTCCTTCTGTTATCTGCACAAAAAGGTATTTGAATCCATTGACATATGTCCTCCAGGTGCCCTGTTCCATATGACACTATGTAATGACTGTTACCAGCCTCTCAGAGTTGCCTTTAGGCAAACGAAGAGTGTGGCTAGCATGGACTGAGGGGTAAGAGAGGCTGTTTAGCTAGGAGAGTGTGAGGGGACAGAGTAGGGAGCAGGAGAGCAGGACTTGAGCTTTTCAGCATAAAAAGAGCAGAGATGGCAGTGCCAGGACTGGTTTGGAAGGCCTGAATGCAGGCTTGGACAGAGGAGCATTTTCAGTTGAGTTTAAGTGAAGTAGAAATGTCTGTTTTCCATGCTTAAGTATTTTCTTTTCTTTTCTTCAGCACACAGAGACCTTGAATATTGTGTTTGTAACTTACTTTAGAATCTTGAAGAAAGCTCAGAAGTCTCCACTTTTGCCAGCTGTGCTAGAAGGTCTTGCAAAGTAAGAACTGGTCCACCTTCTTTTGTGTGTGTTAGAAAAGACATAAAGCACTGAAGGGATTTTGGACTTTGAAAGGGATTTATAAGCAGTGAGAGAAGATGGTCCCTGACAAATTGGTTGAAATTCTTTTATATCTCAGCTGAAGTTTTCACCTACTTCTAAACATATTTCAGTGTGATGTGAAATTTCCCATGATAGAACAGATGTGATGCAAACCCAGCAGGGACCGATGTGATTCCATTTTTTTGTTTGATTACTTCCTGAAGAACATGAGCATGTCTCTAGAGCTATAGGGAAGCCGTGATGAGCAGCTGGGGGGCTAAATCATCCATCTATGTGAAGATAATAGATGTTCAGCATTTGATTTTGCTCCGCTTTTAAGGTGTGGATTTTGGCAGTTCAAAATACTTTGAACTAAGTTTGCAGATAATGTCATAGTTTAAAAATAAAAATCTCTTTGATTCAAGGTTTGCTCATCTGATAAATGTGGAATTTTTTGATGACCTGCTGATTGTCCTTCATTCTCTTATTGCATCTGGGGTAAGTTGAGTGAGCTTCTATTACAGTTACCTTAAAATTATGTTCTTTTGGGTACTTAATCAGTTTTGTATTCTTAGGGTTTAAGCTATCGTGAGAGTCTTCATTGCATTCTCAGTGCTTTTCATATACTCTCCGGTCAAGGTAAGAGATCTTTAAAAACAAACTTTTGTCTAATATTCTCTGATAAATTAATGGACTAAATGTATTTATTTGGGATTATGTCAATAGGTGATGTTCTTAACATTGATCCGATGAAATTCTACACACATCTTTACAAGACACTGTTCAGCCTACATGCAGGTAACTGCAGATTCTTATTTTCATTTTTTACCTAGATAATATTTATTCTGCTTGTTTGGTATCATAGCCTTAATATAGTGTTAATAAACTACAGTTGTTTTAAGATACCTGAGTTCTGATGAGATTACTGTCTATTTTAATGTACTTTTTTCTCAAGTTGCACATTGCACTACTGCAGTACAAACACTAGAAGTATTACTGCAATACATGGTAACAGGTTCTAATCATGTCATTTCATTAGGGAATTCTAAGTATGTGATCTTGGATAAGCATTTATCCTGTCCTCGGTTTATGGTTTTTGACTTATAGTTGTTTCTTTTAGTGGCATTTTAAAAATTATCTATTTTTTCTCTAATAGAGAAAAATCTCTAATTTTTTGTAATATAATTTTTTAAATAATTTCAATTTAAATTCTGTTTTCTAAAATCTTTTGGTTTGTATTTCTCATTTTTATAATTCTGACATTCTAATTTTCTAATCTAAATTTTCTAATAATTCCCAGAAGCTGAATAGTTTATGAAAAAAGATATTTATAAAGTTTGAAATTAACAGTTTTAATTAAATTCATAAATGTATATTCACTAGAGAGGAAAGATTGAGAAAAAACATGGTACAATTCTGGATGGGTAAAAGACTAAATCTTTGCACCATTTAACAATTCATAAAAGATGATATAATGAATGCACTTAGGGTTAAAACACTAACTGCTTCTAATGTTTAGACATTTTTGATGGAACAAATGTTTTCTTACAAAGGAGTACAGAAACAATGATACATTTTTTCTGTTCAAAGCTGGACTATTTTTACCAAAAAAGTATGGATGCTTATGTCTGTATCGCATTAGTGCTGTGTTTGAACCTCCTAGCTTTCATGCTATTTCTCAGGTTCCAGTGTACAGTCAATAGCAGAGTATTTAGCTGTATGTTCCTCGAAATGGTTATTTACTCTTTTTATGAAATTCTGCTTTCGAGGTGGTACCAATGGTGATACAGAGATTGTGCTCCAGTGCCTGGATGTCATGTTTGCCAAGCGGAGAAAGCAAGTTTCCCAGCAACGAGCTCTTGCTTTCCTAAAGCGACTTTCCACACTTGCTCTTCATGTACTTCCAAACTCCAGTGTTGGCATCTTGGCAACAAACAGGGTGTTAATGCAAGTAAGTTTTACTTGTTGGAATTTTTAGCTTACTGGTTAAAGGTTATTGGATTTTTGAACAAATCGATTTTATGCAAAATATTTTGAAGCATCTTAAGCAAGAGTGATGAAAACAGAGTATCCTTAAATGCTGCTGAGACTGAATAACATGGAATGAATCCTGAACTTAGCTTAACCATGTTATAATTGGATGTGTAATGTAAGCTACTCAGTCTTTTTTTTTTTTTTTTTTTTTTTTTTTTTAGAAATTCCCAAAGATGGACCTCTTACTAGACAATGAATCTCAAGGCAGTGGAGTTTATCTTCCAGAACTAGATGAACCAGAGCATTGCAATGCTCAGAACACAGCTCTGTGGGAGCTGCATTTACTGCAGGTTAGTGAGTAGCTGAGTGATTTGGGAAGCAAAAGTCAGCAGTAAATAGCTGCTAAATGTTTATATGCTTTACACAAACAGACAACAGAGGTCTTCAGGCTTATCAATCAAATCTGGCCCATGTGAGCCTATTCCATACAAAGAGGAAGAGCAGCACAGTGGTATAGGGAAGGAGTGAGCTCAAAAGGGGATATTACACAGCCCGTATGATAGTACCACACTGGATCTTACTGTAGGTTGCCTAATAAGACTCCTTTAGAGGCTTTTTCAATCTGTTAAGTTCCCTTGCAGTCCAGTCCTTCTCCAGGGAGCAACTGACACCTTGCTCCGTCATTCCAGCCAGGGCTTAGAGTTTGGGGTCTGGGGATGGCTTCCTCTGCCCTTTCTCCTGCCTTCTGGGAGTAAGAGTTAGATTTAACTGTGGAGTGTTATGCTCACAGCATGACATACTAGTGAATAGATGTATGACTGGGTGTTCTCATTCACTTAACTCCAGAAACTGACTGATTTTGGTGTGCTTAGTTTCTCTGTCTAAAAAAAGCAGAACCTTCCATCTTATTGTAATGGAAATAAATGTGAGAATCCATGATAAATACATTATCCCTTATCCCTTGGTCAATTGCCTTCTTTCTTCCTTTCTTTCAGAGACACTATCATCCAACAGTGCAGAAATTTGCAGCTCACCTTATTGTTGGAGCTCCAACTGAAGGCTCAGGAGCTCTTTCACTTGATTTGAGCCAAAGGTCAGTTATCAAAGAGTTGTGTTTTTAGAAGTAGTGTCCTGAAAAGATGCTGTTGCTCATACTTTATTAAAGGAATCCCTAAAAATAATTATCTGTAAAATTAAAAGATTCTGTTCTTCAAACTCACTTTCTTTGTTCTTCTGCCAGTACAGAATGTTGGCTGCTTTTTTCTTTTTTTTTTTTCTTTTCATTTGAGGCTTGTTGCCAGGCTGTGACAAGGGTAAAAAAATCTCAAAGTGCAGTGTGCTTTCTTCCCACGGGAGCAAAATATCTGCATTTCCTCAGTAGCAGCCCTGATCTGAATATGAATCGGGATCACTGAACCATGACTGTCCAGTGTAAACCAGAAACCACGTTGCAGCGTAATGTCCATAGTATGTTAAAACATAAGAACAGCCATCCTGGTTCAGACTAAGGATCTAATTCAGCATCCTGTCTTTGGCAGTGGCTGGAAGCAGGTGCCTCAGGAAGAGTAAAAATAGGGCAAGCATATAAGACACGTGCTCTGAGCAGTGTCCTAGCCTCCGACTGGTTTCAGCCTGGTAGATTTCCTGAACGTGATACCATTTTCTGTTTAGTACCTCTTCATGGAATTCTTTTCAAAACTCTTCATTGTCCTTTGAACCAAAGCACACATCTTGCAAATACAGCATTGTTTGGTAAGGGTTCCATGAGCCCACAGCTCATTATGTTAAGACCTACCTTCTTTTGTTTTGAACCTGGTGCCAGCATGCATCATTTAACAGTCCCTGGTTCTTGCTCTGGGAGGTGAAATAACAGTCTGCTCTAATACACTCTTTCTGTGCCTCACATGACTTGGTGGACCTCTATCATATTGTCAGTCTACCATCTCTTCTGGCTGAAGGGATCTGGCCCAGACAGGAGCTGTTCCATACTTTTCATCATCTTTGTTGTCTGTTCCTGAACTTTAACGAATTCAAGTATTTAAAGATTAGGGAATTGGAGACTCAGATGCAATATTTGAGATGTGGGTGATTGTGGATTTATACACTGATGAAGCTATTTTCTGTCTGTTCTCTGTTTCTTTTCAACCGCAAACAGCATTAAGATCACAATCCCATGAAAGTACCTGTCATAACAACAAGATTTTTTCCTTAAGTGATAGTGGTCAGCTCAGACCCTATCATTTTTATGTGAAGCTGAGATTGCTTTTCTCTCTGTTTTTCTCCACACTAAATTTCATTTGCCATTTTACCAACCATCTCATAGAGTCTATCTGCAGTTCTTCACAGGCAGCTCATTCTTACTGCCACAAATAACTTGGTACTCTCCAGCTTATCTTTGAGTGTATTGAAAAGCGTAGGTCCTGGCACAGACCTCATACTTTCTTTCTGCCATTGCAAAAACTGATCATAGACTCCTGACCTCTGTTTCTTGTCTTTTAACCAGTTCTTCTCCCATGTGATGGTCTTCCTGGTTCTTCCATGGCTGCTTAGCTTTCATAAAACCCGTTGGTAAGGAACTGTTGGAAATTCTAGCAGATTGTATCAGCTAGATAACCTTTATCAACTTTTTTTTTTACTTTTTCAAATATGTACAAGGCAAGCAGCGACTGCTTGGAGCTCTGCCAAGCCAACAGAAGAGTTTTCTTGTCTCCCATTTCTTCCTCTGTCCCCCAGCTGAGTATTTAGACATATTGTACTTGCATTGTTTCCCAGCTGTTAGCTTCTGATCTTTTCCAGGTGATGTTCATCACTCTGAGGAGTTCCTTAAAGCATGGTGGAGGGTGTGAATGGCGTGTGTGGGACAAGCTGCTCTTGGTTTGGTGATGTATTATTTGAAAAATGTATCTAAGGGCATTTTTCTTTCACTGTGTTTTTTGCTATAGGCCTGCTACAGAACTTTTTGAGGCATACAGTATGAGAGGAATGACTTTTAATCCCCCTGTTGCATCAGTAACACCCAGAAGGAAGGTACCATCTCATCTCTCTGTGTCCTTTTTTAACCATGATATACCAATATAACCTGTATCTGCTGGCTCACTATGCAGTGCCCAGGCATTAGCACACCTAGTTTGGCTTTCTGGTTTCTGTACTTTCTGTGTCAAGTATTTTTTTTTAACTGGCATAAGATAGCATTGACTATAAAGAAGGAAGAAAAGCTCTATGAATAGTTTCACCTCCCATAGCATCTGTTAATGTAGCAAGATGAATGTGGTAGCTATTATTTTACTTACCTTCTTTTGCATTTTGCAGTGGTTCAGTGCAGATTTCTTGTCCCTTTTCTGTAATGATGAACTAATGTTTGTTCAAAAAGCAGTAATAAAAAGCTAGCTCTCTTTCCCCAGTGTGGGTAGCTGGATTTCCAGAGCCTTTCATTCAGTATGTAGAAGGATACTGATCCCCATTAGTGTCACTTTATAGCTTTAAAGTGTAAATTCAAAGGGAACAAAGAGCTAATATATAGAGGAGAAATGGGTGAACACTTTTTAAATCCTCAGCACTGGATGTGTTCCAGATGCCAACCTCCATTAAATGTCCAGTGAGTGGTGTGTCCTTTTAAAAAGTGGTAATTAATTTTCTTTCTTCCTAATGAAAACATTGTAACCTATTAACCTTGTTAGTGCCTCCAATTTGTAACTAACTCAGTAATGTCAGTTAAAGCCTTGAGAGCACAATTTTTTTCCATTTTACAGAAGCAACTTCCAAAAATGTATTTGTACTTAATTATTCTGTCTTTTTACAATGACTTCTTGACGTGTCTGTCCTACTAGGGTGTTAGATTAGCAGCCCTGACAGAACAAGGCTGGGAACAGCAGATAGGAGATTTGTATAGGGCTTGAATAAGGAAATGCACAAGCTCTTTAAGGCAGCAGAAACAAAGAAAGAGGAAGATAACAGAACAGACTGTCCATAGGTGGTTATAATGGACATAACTGGGAAAATTACCTTGGGGTCTTGCCTGCTTTCTGGCTGTTTGGCTCATTTATCAAATTTTGGCAGTATCTAAGTTTTACCGTATCTGTCCTGCATATTTTTCTCTGTGTGCCATGCTGCCATTGTCTGTCAGCACCTCCTCCCTGCTGACAGAAGCTCTGAATTGGAGTTTCCTTTCCCTGTGCACCACTAACGAGAGGATCTTATTTGTCCCTGAGTGCACAAAGTACTCGACTCTGTGAGTGTTAAGACTTGAACAGGGAGGTATAAATCATGTGCATGACTGTCCCCATCTGAGCACCAGGAAAGAGTGGAGGGCTTCCAATCTGGCTGCAGGCAGAAGGGGTCTCTTGAGGCAGGGTCAAGGCATTCCTTTCTGACTCACAACCTCTACTGTTAGCATTATTGTTTTCACTGGCCTTTTGATCAGAGATGCTTGATTTATTTTTATAAGGTGTGTTGAACAGGAAGCAGTGTGTAAGCACCTTCAGAGCTGGAAGCTGTGGCTATTTGTACTAGGTATTCTTCCAAAGCCCAGCTTACAACAACAAAAAAATCCTCACGAAAACCATGAGCTTATGAAGGACTGCCTGACGCATGGCTTTGTTGCTAGCCAAGTGAAACTTACTGGCACGCCAGATATACATGAGCTGCCAGTTCCATAGGTCTAGTCTAGATGACCCGGGGCATGGGAGGGAAACAGGACTGCTAATTTAAGCTATGCATGGAAAACACATACTGGCCTTGTTTAGTAATGCAACTAATATTCTGTAATTTTCAGGATACATTCTCACAAATGGATTCATTTATAGATGAAGAGCTAAACAAACAGCTTCAACACCACATCAGTGAGACTGTTGTTCACAAACCCTTGGATTTTGCTAAACACTTGAAGGAATCATCCTTTTCATAAATGTATCTATCAATCAGTCATGTTCAGTTGGCTTCTTAATTATGGAGGAAGATTGGCTGAAACAGATTTCCACTCATCATTAAAGGAATTCAAGTAGGCTTTTGTTTGAATATAGAAACACACAAAAAATGTAACAGCTTTTCTTCACACGGAGTTACAAGGCCTCTCCACTTAACCACCAAGCCCATGTGCTCAGGCTTGGGAACCACCATAAACATTCACATCGGTAATTTAAAAAGACACAAAACCAGGTCGTTTTAAAATTGTTTTAACCATGCATTATAGTATTTTTGTTTATATATTTTCTAATTTTTATAACAGAATATAGGCATATGTGTTTCTGAAAAATCACTGGGTTGTGTTGATAAATTAATAAATATTTTGGAAATTTTAACATAATATTGATGGTTTTGATGTTTAAGATACCTAGAGATTTGGAATATGTATTGCATTTTTTCTGTTTTTCTAACCATTTATCTCATCTTGAAATGATTTTGCAATTGGTGGGGTTTTTTCCCTCCGATGAATCTTGGTATTGGCAAATTGAGCCTACTGAATTCCAGTTCTGAGCTATCATCTTGATTGAATGCTCTACTACAATGTCTTCAATAAACCATTGCTGTCAAGAATACTGGACAAATTAAAGGTAAGAACTTAAATCTTTTTTTTTTTTTTTTTTTTTTATTTTGGAAGTAATTTTTCTCCCCATTCTCCAAATATTAGTTACTGCTTGGTTGTTTTAGAATCCATTTTCAGCTGCATGTTGGCTTTGCAAACAGTAAGTAAAATATATGAAATAACTTAAAAGTGAGTATTGGCTTTATGTGAATTCTGTTCTACAGGGGAGTGTGGTGGGCTGTCCCTGGCTGGCAGCTAATACATTTTGTAGTGTTTAGTCTATGATGTGATAATGATACGTGTTGTAAGTTTTGCAAAGCTTCTGTTCAAGTCGCTTAACCTCCTTACAATAATCAGAAAATGATTCTTTTTCTCTAGGTATTTAGTCGCTTATCCTGATTTATGGTTCTTAGATAGTTTTATAAGTAAGTAATTTATTTTAATACACGTTTTTAGTATTAATCAGACTAGTTCACCAAATTTCAAGTAGTTAAACATGAATTCACAAACATTTTTGGAAGACATCTCTCTAATAATGGATTAGAAAATACATATTTTACTATGTAGATTACAAAACTGCCTACATAATACTGATGGTAATACATGTGTTTCTATCTGTTTAGGGTGCCATTCCCATAGCTTTTGAGTAATTCTTTTTAGTTGTTAAGTGTTTGCAACTATGGATGTGATTTAAATTCTGAAAAATTCCAAGGGGGCCATTTTCCAGTACTTTGTCAGTTCAGGAAGACAAAAAGCAAAGAGTCAACATCTTAAACCATTTATTTTTTTTACAACATATACAAATACAAGTTTAGTCTTCAAGTCAGCAGAGAGAAAACAGTCCAGGTGGAGAAGTAACTTTTAAAATTGTTCATTTTACATAGTTTCCAAACAATGTAAAGACTGGCACGTAGTGACGTTGCATTGTCAGAATCCTTTGACATGCTTTAAGAGGCAGACGAAGACAACTGTACAACTAAGTCATTCTGAAATATCCTATGCATGTATTGGAGCGAAATCTGTTTACTGTTGTTTATTTTTGTGTTTAATTTGCTAACTCTGCCAAATGTCTATCACTGTTGAAGTTACAAAATATTTATCACAGACAGGAAAAATGCCACCATTGTTTGTTAACATTTAGTGGGCTACCCTAAAAGTAAACTGAGTTTTATAGTGGACTAGTAACAGCCAGTGATTAAAAACCAAATGTTAATTGAAGCATTCAGAGAGCTAGAGCAGAACAGACAGTTCAGTTTCAGAAGCTGCAGACTCACCCTTTCACTGAAATGTAAAGCTACCAGCAAGTTCTTTTTTAAAGACAAACTATGTAAGAGAATGTGTTCTTGAAATACTTAGATATTTCCATGTTAAAGTCTTTAATTCTTGAAAGCACGTGATTTCTAGAAGCAGACGGCTTTCTGAAGATGGCTATTGAGATATTTCATCTAGTAAGATTTGTAGCAATAAAAAAATATGACCAGATTTTAAAAATTAAAACTGACATAATATTTTTTATTCTTATAACTACTAAACTTGGGATCAGTAAGATAGATACAGGAAACCCTCCAGGCGAGAGGAAGTACCTCCTGGTGTGCCCCAGTTCCTGTAAACTGAGTAGTACTGCAATGAGGCCAGGATCTGTGGCTGCCCAGCTTTTGTCCCATAGTGTCACACCACTGCAAGCAGCACATGCTACACAAGGAAAATATGAGAAATTGATAGAAACGTAACAGTGGTTTTAGAATAGTACAGAATAAAATACTTCTGTATTTTTGCCAATAGGCAACAGAGCATGAGATTTCCACCTGTAAACTGTTCAGCGTGAGACTGAACACAGACTGCGTGTTTCTGGAAGGTGTTGATTATTTACATTCCTTTCTTTCAAACTTTGTCCTGGAAGCAGCTTCCTGTAAATAGTTTGTAATGTAAAAATGAATGTATTTTCCTAATTGATGTCCATGCCCAGCCAAAAGCACAGAAAGGGACAAAGTTATTTTATCAGTCTGTCTTTCTTGTCATAGGAATGTGTGGACAGGTATTCCTGCAGAAATAAAATCTGTGGCTAAGCAGAATAAACTTTCCTATTAGAATAATAACTCAGCACATGAAATTGGTTTAACTGGGCTTTCACAAAAGTTAACATCTCCCCCCGCCCGCACCCTCCCAGCCCTTTAATGCTTCAACTGGTGGTGTATTTTCATTATTTCATTATGACAACACTTGGAACCAACACAAAGGGAAGGATACTGTATTCCTTTCCAACCCCAAAATATATACATTTCACCAACAAAAGTTTACTCAGATGTTTACCAATACCTAAACTTGAAATTGATATATGTACATTAATGAAAATACTGGAACAGTGTAATTAGCTTTACACAATTCCAGATGTCTACATGCCTACAAAGTTGGGGGTTTTTAATAGCCAAATATTTTGTTGTTCTCTTTCACTGTGATAAACAGCAGCAAAAGTAGCTTTTGTCTTTGATGAGGAAGATACTTATATTAATAAACTGTTCCCACAGCTAGAAAATTATTGTATTAGCATCAATAGTACAAAACTACTGTTTTTAAATTGCCACTAGACTTGAGGCTAGTCTTAGACCTGTGTTACACAATGTGACATTTTCCCAAGGGTTTTTTTTCCTTTTTAAATCTATGTGACAAAACCATTAGTGGATGATGACATGGGCGTAAGAACTTTCTCTGTTGAATCTCATGAATTAGCAAGCATGTCTTCCAGGCTACTGTGATACTGCAGGTGATGTTAACAATTTTCAGTGCTGCTCAATATAAGGAAAAAAAAAAAAAAGCCAAACAGGTAAGGGTAAACTCCATAGGAAAGTAAGTATTGTTTCTAAAATGCCATAAAAACACCAAAAGAAAAAAATTCTTAGTGATGTGAAATTGCTAGTGTTAAAATAAGAGAGAATGAAACTAACAATTAAAAAAAACCAGTTGCATTAGTTGAATTGTGCAGTAGGTTGATGTAACTATTTCCCAGTAATTCCAAAGTATTCCAAAGCAAACTGCATATAAAACTATGGATAAGAAGTTGTCACTTTTAACATTTTACTGGCTATCAGTCTTGCATTATGCATGTGCCATGAGGGTGGGGCAGGGAGAGAGCGTACCTCATACTTACAGAGGCTGGCTCTCTAGTTAGAATTCATAACACAGAAGTGAAGAGGCTGAGGCGGTTGGGTTTTTAATTGGATCATAGTGCTGAATTGCAAAATGCTGTTTTGCTACATCAGTACTGAAGATAAGCAGTGGGAAATGCATGGCCTCTGGGAAGATACACCATGGGGAAATTTGACTTTTTTGTGTGTCTGTGGTTATTTTGGTTATTTTTCCTGCAAGCTGGAAATGACCTCAAGAGGGCACTTTTTTGCTTTGGTAATGGCTATGTTGTAGGAATTTTCTGTAGTGTATAGTGAAAGACTTCATAGCTTCTGGTGACAGAATGCAGGTTCTCTCTGCTTGCTTTTGTGCCAGTTAATGACTTTGCTTTCTTTTATTTCATTTTCTAATTACTGGCGGGTGGGGGTGCTGGTTGTCACAGGACTACTGCCTGTAACTTATTGCCCTTTCATCCTTGCACTATCAAACATAAACCTCATTTTAGTTACACTGCTGTTTTATCCATTGCCTGATACAGCTGCTTAGGAGCAGCAGTGTTTTGTACTCGAGTGCTGAAGTTGATGTGGAATAATGGAGTACACGAATCACTCCCTGTATTCATGGATTTCTTGATGTAGTCACACCAGGTAACTGAAATGCTTTGTTTAGGGATTGCTCTAGGGAGACAAAATGGAGCAATTGTTTCGTTTGTGCCCCTGTAAGTTGGTATGGATTCTTTTAATTAACTAAACATGTTAGTAACTCCCATGTAGGGGAAAAAGAGACAACCACAACTAACTTAAATATCAAAAGATGAATTCAGCAAACATAAAACTTTACAACAGTGTTTCTATGTAAACAAAAACATCAAGAGTTATACTATAAGAGCTCTTTATACTCTCTGGGTTTAACAGACAGGTAAAAAGACATTTCCTGACTGTATGGAAAAATGTATTTTGAATTCAAAATTTTGAAATGTTAATTACATTTATCAATGCATTGTTTTGAGTTTGGTCAGTTTGGGGTATTAAATGTCTTGTGCTGAAAAGAAACAACCAGAAAAGTTCAAACATTTTTTCCTCTAAATCCAGAGAGAGGTAAAAATTCTGCATTTTCTAAAAAGTAGTATATGATAAATATATTATACAATGGCATGTACTTTGGAACATGATAATAAATATTCTTTCTTTAAACACAAGCCTGGAAAACTAGAATTCATAAGAAGAAAATGTTGTTCCTTGTCAAAGTAGCACTACCAGTTAGGTGTATTTAGCTATTGTACATTATTTTGTTAAAGTAGATAAACCATAAATAATTTGAGCTTTTTGTGTATATTCACCAAAGTTAAACAGATATGCGAAGGAAGTTACAGTATATTTAAATCTCTTTACAATCACTTAACACAGTGTTTAACAGAAATCTCCAGGTAAAAGTGCATTATTTTAATATAATACACATAAAAGAACACGCTGGTTCTCTGCCTTCAGTTTCCCTAGAGACAACTAGCTAAAACTATCTTTTGTTTAAAAAGGGGAGGGTGACGACACATGTTTGTTTACAACATATAGTCCAAGAAAACTTCTTCATCCTCCTATTGAGAATCTGCAGATGTGAAGATACAGGAAGAGGAGAATCTTCCAATAGCTGACAGGCATCTTTCAAATCTATGGCATCCCACTTACTTAGGATTCCCAGATTCTGGATGTTAATCCAGCAGCATTGCCTGGATTAAGCACCTATAGCACAGGGCACACAATTGCTGACCAGTTCAGTCCGCAGCAGGTTCCTTCAAAGGCACTGCAGAAAGATTCAGTGATGTAAATTCCAGTTTTCAAAAAAATGAAAGAACAAATGTAGAAGAAGAGGGAATGTGATGGGGATCTCTCCATAATTTACTTTGGTTTTCTTGAATTCGGATTGTTTTGAGCATTTAGGGTTTTAATAGTAGCCTAGAAATAAGGTATCAAATTTGTGCCTTCATATTTGAAATATTTTGCAAATTAAAGTATTACTTCAATTCTGTTAATGTAATGATTTAGCAATAGTATGCCAGTGCCTGTCAAATAATGCTTTAATAATTAGGTGTATGTGGAAAGAAAAATGTAGTCTTAAATTGGCCATATGTGAGATGGGATTATCAACACTGAGAAAGATTTCTTCATTTACAATGAGCTGTAACAGCACTATGCAAATATCTGGTTAGTGTACATCAGTGGACAAGTTACATGTACTATCTTCCTGTAAACAGGACAGTCTATGTTGTGTATTCCATTTGTTGTTTTAAGTTAAGTCAAGCAAGATGGAAGAAACTGAAGAGATACAGAAAGGATAGTAAAAATGTTTAAACATCTCTGGCAGAATTTCCACAGAGAGAAATTAATACTATGAACTTGTTTTAACTAAAAAGATCATCGTCAATCCTGATGATTTTATTATAAGCATGTAATAAAAATTAACAAAAGTTCTACTGGATACTTCGATTTACTTTGGCCCAGAGCAAAAGAGTAACAGGACATTGTTAATTAAGCACAGTTAGTTGATTAAAATGCGCATTATAAAATCAACCAGGATGCAATTTTTTGGGTTTGTTTTTTAAATGAGCAGAGAAAGTGGGTGAAACTCCAGTCTTCACACCATTCTGATTCACTGTAGCAAATGCCATAATAAATAACCAGAGCCCTTGCTGATCTTACCATGCCGATGCATACTAATGCGTAAGGCTTTTCATGGATCTTTCTGTCAGTCCCTTGTACCTCGCTATGGTTTAACCAACCACAACTTTGAAAAAATATTCTGTAAACCCTGTATTAAATGATTGCTTAGCGTTAGAATCAATATCTCATACCTGAATAGACCGTACTGTAGGCAGTGGTGGTTATTATTCCATGTCACTAAAAGTCAAACTGCACGCAGACCTTTCATCCTTGCTCTGCGGACTGTCTGGCAAGACCTGCAGAGGTGGCGATATGAATCCCCGATACTGTTTACTTGACTTGGTTAACTTCTTGAGTTCACTGGTAAAGGAAATGCCTTTTCTTTTGTCATCTCGTGCTGCCTGTAAAAAAAATAATTTGGATCATAGAAGTGGTTTAACAGGCTGTCTGTTAGCTGTGAAATACAGAGTTAATATGAAAACACTTAGCGTATTTCTAAGCAGGCCTCCCTTTTGAAATTCAGTGTTGCTGTGCTTTCATAGCCAAGCACATTCTTCTGCTTGTTCTGGATAAATTAATTGAAAATTATGCGTTGTCAAAGATATGTTTAGCAAATTTGGTATAAACTATATAAAAATCTGTGCTTATGACACAGTTAGTTACTTTAAAGCAACTGCTGTGGATTGGTGGCATCTGCTGGAAGGGAGAACACAGCTCCTTCTCCCAGCAGGCACATACTTTGTTCCTGCCATTTTCCAAAGCCTGAGATAAAGCAACAGAACAACTTTTTCACTGGGCAGGAATAAAGAGGACTTTATTCCAGTAGTTTTTAAGTTAAGTTCTGCCCATTTGAATAGTCCTGCTTTACTATGAGGGGGAGCATGCCATGCACAGCCAGAAGATTTTGAAAACAGAAAGCTAGTAGCAAAAGATGAAAGTAGTTCTGGGATTTGCAGGCTGTGAGGGAATCATGTTGCTGGATTAACTGATGCAGGTTTGCAAAAAAAGTAAGGGAAGTGCAGAGAAGAGAGGAATCTGCTTTTTGTTGTAGTCTCTTCTCCCCACTCAGCCTCTTGCCAGTCGTGTCACCGTCCCATTGAAAGTAGGTTCCCATTAAGCTGATCATGCACCATCTATAAAACCTGCTGCAAAGTATTTAATCTTTTACCTGAACCTGTTCTTTGAGTTTAAGGATAAATTTTCCTGCTCCCTTCCACTTGCTTTGGGCCTGAAACACACACTCTTGATCAGAGAGAATCCTCTGAGATGGTTTAGATGTCGAGGACTTTTTGTTTGCTGGCTCTTTCGTCACCTCTTCCAAGAGCACGTAATCGCTTGGATTTGGATTGCTCAAAATGCTGTAGGAGTATTTGGCTTTACAAAGAGTCTGTTTAAAAGCAGGAAAAAAAGAAGGCACTCCCTGAGATTCAGGTTACTAAGCCGATTCCTCAGCTAGTGCTGAGAACCAACCTCCACCCTACATGTTACAGACCTACTAAATGGAAACGTGTTGCTTACCTGCTGTATGACATCCTGAGCTGTGCTGAAGCGGGGAGCTTTGATGACAGTGCGTGGCTGCTCTGGGGAGACGTCATGTACCTGAACAAAGAAACTGTCATCCTCAGAGCTGATGGCTGCATCTTCCTTTGCTTCTTGAAAGATGTTTCTCTCATTTAAATTCTATAGAAAAAAAGGAGAGCCAAATTAATTTACTTCAGAGTGGTAACATCATAGTTGGTGGTCACAAAAGGTTTTTAACACGTGAAAATTGGAGACTGTGCTGCTGCCCCAGCTCCATTTCATTAAAGGCAAGTCTTCTACGTAAGAGTTTTGACAAGTCACTACTGCTAATAATAAATACCTGTGTTTCTAAAAATCAGTGTCTGAAATACCTTTCTGAGTAGGCAAGGAATTGGAGACATATGCATAGTACCACATTATGCAAAAATGAACACTTAAATCCTTTATTTCCTTATGTATGCAAAATCATGTTTTGTCATGTAATGGTGGCATTATGATGGGAGATGGGAGAAAGTGTCCTCTTCTCTCCTTGTCCCTGCATGGAAGCCAAAAGAATTTAGAGAGCAAGAAGTCTGAGTGAACATTATCCTGTGGAGCAAGAGGAAGGCTGCTTCTCCGTCCTTTTTCAAGCTCTATGACTACTGCAGTTTTTAGACAGAATTCCCACCTGCATCTTCTCTCAGATAATGCATTTCTGTCCAACCCTTTGTAACATAGCTTGAATTCATAAGCTGTAAATACAGGCTGCGTTATCACACACTGCAAGTGGACCCATTCCTTGTTTTTCCATGCAAATTTGCAGCTTCATTTCTAGCTCCAAGTTCTGAGGCTGCTATCTGCAGAAAGGCTCAAAATTACAGATAATGCTTTGGGGTACTAGCACCACAGGACAGAACTACAGCATAATTTTCACATAATGCTAAGACAGATTCTAACCCATGTTTTCTGAAAGAATGGGGTTTGGCAGTGACACGTTTGTGGTCACATACACTTGAAAATTAAGTGTTGCAGTCAGCTGAATTCAGTAGGCTATTTCCACAAACAAATTTTACCTAGTAATTTTTTGCTCCAAAGATTAGAAATAGAGGAAAACTACAGATTTCTGTAATATAATGGTAATTTGTCAAATTGAAGCTTTATCAAAAGTTGTATCAAAATAATCAGTTAAAAATATATTTTTTCACTTTAAAGGATCCCAGAGTATCTCTGTCATTTGTGTATGTAAAATCTGTGTATATAAACATATGTGTACGTATATTACTGTGTTCAGACTAAGGAAGCATTATTATATGCTGAACTGACCACAACAGTGCCTCTGAAAATGAGATCAGTGTCTTTCTGCTTTTTTATATGTCTCTCACAAGCCTGGGCACTAGCATATTTTCAGGCTGTGCATGTTTTGCTCATAGTTTAAACTAAAGTAATTGCTCCATCTTCCTCTTTTAAATTAAAATAAATCACCTATTTCATTATTTTAGGCTATCATTGATAATTTAATCATCCTTTGAGGTTTTTAGAATTCTTTAATATTAAAATCCTTTCTGATTTTTCTGAACAGGGAAGAAGTTGCTGACATCTAAACTGACTGATAATTGTAGTCGAGTTCTGTTATCTATGATTCTTTGGTATTAACTATTATCTTTCTTTCTTTATATTAACTTCCTATCACATCAAAATCTAGATTTGCTTTAAATTAGAACTGTCAGTCAAAACAGTAAGCTAGTGGCATTGAACTGTTGACCAAGTGATTGATTAAACACCACATAGCTCACGCTAGAGCTGAGTGGAGTCAAGTTAGTGTCACACAGGTACATAGAGTCTAGTTGTGCTCACCCAAGAGTTATGTTTGGTTTTAAATGACGTACACAGCATTGACATTACTCACCAAGTAGTGAAACAAATACTGCACCCTTTTGTTTCCTGGTCCTAACAGGTATTTTTAGCTACCTTTGTAAATAACAATTTATCTAAAACAGACTTACTTCCTCTCGGGTTTTAAAGATAATCCTTCCAACATATCCTTCTTCTGGGAACCAACTGTTCAAAAGCTGCACTAGCCCTTCTTCAGGACCAATCACTCTCTGGAATGGTGGTTTTCTGCATTCACTCTTTTCTTTAGATATAAAGCTTTTCTCTTCCATCAGAAAATAGTCTGCAGCACATGACTCGGTGCCTTTTGTGGTAGCCAACAGCTAAGACAGACCACAATAAACACACAGCAATGAGAATGCTAAATATAAACACTGCATAATTAGTAGTTATAAATGAGAATGAATAAGGAAGCTTTAAGAATCAATAACTATTCTGATAGTGCAGGGAAGATTTCTGATGTCCTATTTATTATTCAGATATTTTACTCCAGGGTAATGTACTGTTCTCTTTAGCCTTGCCAAGCAGTTCAACTATTCCAGACAAGGCAGTACTATTTAAGCTTATTTCTGTCCTGTGTGGCTGGCCAGACAATTTATTCATAATCCCAGGACAGTACAGTCTTTTCCCACTGCTAGAATAACAATCCCTGTTGAGTTAACTGGTTTTTCTACTCACGAACTTAGCCCTCTAACTTTACTCTGTATTCCTTTGGTGCTCAAGTTCAAAGAATCGCACAGAAATGTTTGCGCTTGTTGTAAGGACAGCCCACTGCCTCTGTCAGAAAGACTGTTTTTCTCATCTGCTTATGCCCAAATATTAAAATACTAACAGGGAATGTGTTCTAAGATTATAAACCCATTCTCTGAAGCCAAGATGAGGAAAATTTCACTGATGATACTCTGTGTTTGCAATGTAATTAATTCTACCGCAATACATTTCTAAAGCACCTCCTTGCTGTGATGAATGGACTACATCGACCCTGCATGTGGGAAATGCAGGGAGACAAATGTCCAGAATGATGTTAGTGTTGATTCTTGCAATTAGAGTCTGCAATTCAGCGGGCAACGTACCTGATGGAGAAGCTGTGCAGCCGTGGTCCCCCCACTTATATTAAAAACAGTGAAAGGCTCTGGGCCTGGAATTCCATGAATTGTCACTTTGTAAGTCACAGCAGGTTTCCTTTCGACCATGCTAAACAACTGTTCGGGCAACATTCAACAGGTTACTGAATTGTTTTTACACAGGCCTGTTATTTTTAGGTTGCTTAAAAGAAACTGTACGCAGAAGTTGTAATGACCTTGACAGAGCAAAGCTATCGAACTAATACATGGCTCTTACAATACAGATCAAGGCATTAAACCCACCCCGCCCGCC
>NW_010972620.1:13577430-13696440 GCF_000737465.1 Haliaeetus leucocephalus | reverse complement strand
CCCCCCAACCAACCCCCCAGAAGACCCCACCCCACCCTACCTTGAAGCTGAAGAGAAAGAAGAAAAAGGAAGTTTTCCAGTGAGAGTACATAACTGCCACTGGACAAAGGGTAGACCTCCATTGCTCATTATCCATTCTAGCTGAGCTCAGACTATTTGGATTCAGCATATGAATTAACTGGATGAAAATCTATAACTTCGTTTTACCCTCCAAACCATTTATGTTCCTTTCTGCCCCAGTAATTCACCAAGATACGTGTTCAGCACGTATTCACAGCAGGATAACATCTGCAACATATCTGCTGCACACACAGTAGCTCAGGAGGTTTTATCTAACACTTTAGGAATCAGCAAAATGATAATATACATGCTTAGAGTTACTAAAACACAAGTAACTCAGGTAACCTAACATTACTAGCTATTTAAAAAAAAATACATCACACCCATAAATGGATACATACATACATCTTTTTATATATTATACACACATCTGTATGTGTAAGTATACATATTTTTACATATAAACATAAAGATGTACACACATATACATAAATACGCATGTATTTATGGAAATACAGACTCCATCTTTTCCTGTAACAGAATTCAATTTTATTCTCATTATCTCAAAGTTGTTGGTAATTTGCATCTTTTTTTGTCCCAAACACATTGCCTATGATTCATGCATAAAGGAATACATGAGCCAGCTTTGAACCTACTGTTCAACAACTCTCCTCCAGCACAGGAGTTCTTGTGCTATACCTAAGTACACCAAGAAGCCGGACTTTGAAAATATTTACCCTCCCATAGTTTCAGCCAGGTGGGATAACCTTACTTCCACCGAAGCCCAAAAGAATTAGGCATCAAGGTACTTCTGAAAAATGGGCAGGTTTAGAGGTTAACATCTTTGAACATTCTGGTTCTAGAAATCTTCAGACCATAGTAGTCATTAAGACAAGAATACATGGCATTCACAAAAAAACCAATTAAATTACCATCGATGCAGGCAGAGTGTTTCCAGAGGGACTTTCTTCCATTCTCCGACTGTTTATGAACAAACTAGAAATTTCCAATGCTTCATTGTGCAGGTTGTGAAGCTGGACGTGTCTATAGCCTAAAGAGAAAAGATCCTTCTGTAAGTACTTTGCCACATCCTAGGACACAAGTCTCATAAATGGAATTTCCCACACCTATAGGATTTAAAGCACTGTAACAACACTGCATTAACACTCTTTGTCTGTACAACAGTGTAACCCAAATGCTATGAACTGCTGAGTGGCTCATATAGCTGCCTACCTTTGTTTTGCCATATTATTCAATATATTCATAAATGATATAGCTAAAGATTAGAATATGAATGAAACAAGGACAAATTCTCACTGGGAAAATGCACGTCTGTGGCCATATCTCCTCATATACTGAGACCTCTCTGTGGTGTTACAGGAGCACAAAGCAAATGTGAAAGTATTTTTACCGTTCTGCTAAAGAGCTGCTGGCAATATGGAAACTCCCTCCCTCAGGTGCCACAGAATTCATGATGCTTCCTCATCTCTCTCTCACCTTTTTTCACCCTTCCTTCACCTCTCCTCCAGCTATGGCTGCGAAGAGTGCAAATCCCCTCTGCCCAGTGATCACCAGTCAACAACAGTTTCTTGGGCAAAGGACAAGGCAGGGAGTGAAACCACTCCACACTTCCTAAGGGAGCACCAAGTCTCAAGGTGAACACAACCTCACGACCACAGCTCAGGATCGGCGCAACTGCCTACAAGATGCCCCTGTCTCTGCAAGAGCACGGGGTCTGACTTTTTACAAGTCACTGGGGCAGCCTCCAGCTCCCAGGGAGTCTATTAGATCAGCATCATACTGCCAGGGCAAAGTATGTTGTCTGATATTTGCTCCCTGTCTCCTCTAGAAAAATGCAACCAGTTGATTAAAAATACCCCTCCAGCAGGACTCAGTCCAGGCGTCTGCTGCACCATTTTGGCGTAGGATGTCACTACAAACTATACTGTACCTCTTTTTAGAGCTTTTAGGGGAATGATTCTCTGAGCTGTTACCGCTGAGCTGTTATTTTCAACAACTGCAAACCGAAGAAAGACCAAATCTTCGAAGTGAACCCGGAAAAGGAACTGTTCATTCCACATGGGGTTGAGAGTGTTGCGATGAATGGGCTTTGTCCGGAAATGGCAGCTATCCAGAGGCATCCCCAGCACATCGATCTCAATGCACGGACTGCCCGTGCTATTGCTAGGGCAGACGTTCTGTCCAGACACAATCTGAAGCCGAGGAGTACACAGAGAAACCAATTAGTGGAGTAATTCTTTTACTGTCATGATTCTGAGCTAAATATTGTTTAGCACACTGCTAAGCACAGTTTGTTAACATGCTGATTTAATTACAACACTCCCCTACTTTGGGAATTGCCAGGGCAGTAACTTCAGAAGCAGAGCTGCTTCAACCCCCCCGCCATGTCATTGCTATGGTATCTTTCCTCTGAAAAAAATACACCATACATCACAAGTGTAACCATTCAAAGCATCTGAAAGTTAATCCAGAAAGAATGTACCAGTAACGTAGTCAAAAAGGATCAAATTTTCTTCTCCATTACTCTGGGGTGATGGCACTGACCTCTGGCTTGCTTTGGCATACACAACAGAAGAATTAGGTGTGCAATGACCGCAGCTGGGAGAATTTTGATTCTTATGAATCTCACTTTTCTGAAACATTTCCTGGAAGGGACTAGCTTCTTAGAATACCTTTTTTTTTGGCCATAAATCCATTAATTATATATCTTACTATATAACTTTTAAAAAGATATATTTTTTTTAAGATTCAGTACAGCTTTTCATAATGGCTTTTTGTGTTGCTTCTCAAGTGTTCACAAACATGTGAAACATCCAGGCGCACATATAATTTTACACAGTTGTGTAGTCACAGGGAAAATGCTTTCAGGACTGGGTTTCAACAAATATTGTGAAGGAAACAATGAAAGTAACTATGGATACAAACCAGCCAATAAAATAAAATAAAGACAATTATTTGCTCCTTCCCCCTCCAATTTCTGTTAGTTATGCTGACCTTCAAAAGTACAAGCAATAACTAAAGGTTCAATCTTTTCATACACAAGCATGATGGGTTAAACTGTAGTTAAAAGTTGTCTACTTCTATCTGTTTGGCTGTATGAAATTCCCTTTTAATTTACTTACTGTTAAAGAATATATAGCTGGTTCCTTATTATCAAGATCTCTTTCTAATGGACAAAACTGCTGGTACATTGAACAATTTTTATCCCACAGAACAGGAGGTTTCAAAACATATCCACATCCACCATTAGCCTCAAACATCGCTGCATTAAGTTGCAGAGGAAGATCTGTGAAAGTAAGGCAGCCAAAATTGACAAAGAGCAATGGTACAATGGAAAAACTGTAACAGTGAAGACAAGGACATGTTTTAAGTATTTTTTCTTTTTAGTTGTGTACTATCAATTCATTCTTGGTTTTCAGAGACAGCTGTAATTTATGTATCCAATCTATCCAATATTTATACAAAACTATAAGAGCAGTTCATTCTTTTCTATCCCTTTCTGTTGTCTTTATCCAACTGTAGGGCTTACCTACACTTACTCTCTGAGATGTTTCTAGGTATTTTCCCTGAACTGCAGAATGAAAAAAGCATTAACTGTGTAGCTTTGTAGATGACTTAATGGATTCCCCATCAAAAAGGTGAAGGAACACAAGATAGGATAGAAAATGGCCCAAAAATGTTTTTGATCAACATTAAACCAGTATCCAAGGTGGCACTTTTAAGTAAAAAATAGTTCAGTACCTTTTTATACTTGAAATTATCAGAAAGGGATAACAGCTACTTGAACTGGGGAAAAAAAACAACCTTCAGCAATAAAATAAAAATAAAAATGGAAGGTGTTGCTGTCCAGGCGCTTCTGTGCTATCAGGAGATCTGCTGTATTGGCATAAAGCTCCTGAACTCTGGGATCGCTACTCTCAAGGACCAGATTGTGATGGTATGAACCTGCTTGTGGTGGGGCGCGCAGACAGGCACATACCCTCGTGATAGGGGTAAAAGCAAACGTTAAATACAAATTCACAGTTTAAGGACTTATTTCACGTTTAAAATGTATCAGAATGTGTGTTCGTGTACCCATACCATCTGTTTGGTAGTTAAGAGCCACGAGCTGTATGCCATGGAGCCAGAAGATCAGTGGATGGGGATTTGAGGAGTCAATGCGCGTGGCAGCGGGGTAGGTCCTCAGGAGCTGACAGGTGGTGTGCTGGATCAGCTTCTGAGAGTACCGCCTGCACAGCCGCTTGGCAGCGTTCTCATTCAGGGAGGAGATATGATAGCACTTGGGCGTCCTTATGATAGCACTGAGAGAAGCTGGAGAGTTGTAAGGAGAGCAAGGATCTTCCCAGGTCTGCCGCATCACGTCAAAAGGACCTGGAAAATAAACAGTACCCTCAAGTTACAGCTGCAAATCCAGAGACTCCAAAAATTCAATGTTTTCTAGTGAAGTATGTGTGCATACTTTGGTTATTGGAGAAAAAGGTGATCCTGGAACATGACGTTACTCAGTGTAAGTGTCACATTCCTTCTTATACAGTAAGAACAATCCATGAAGGGAAACATAATGTTCAAGTACTGAAATGATACCGTGATTAGATGTGCTAACAACCATTTCCATAAATAAATACTTAATTGGCATTTGTCTGAATAAAATAAAGGAATGAAATTCTATTCTTCCCATTTATACATTTCACATGACGAAGAAAGGCAAGATTGAAACTCATCTGGTAAGTCTCCAAACAGGCAGTCTACAGAAGCCATAAGAGTTAGGGGACAAAGCCAGCAAAATACTTATATCCTTTACAATTAGGCACTAGACTTCTTCATTTTTAGGACACTGGCCTCTAGAAGGGAACTGAATCTGTCTGCTGCAGCCATGCCCTTGGGCTGAAAGAAATGCAATGTTCCTTGAGCCAGAAAATGAGTACAAGAAAGGGTACAACTCTGTAACTTTCTGTTTATGGCAGTCACCTGAAAGGCAGGGGTCTGGGTCTCATCCCTGCTTCAGAACCTTTTCTGTACTTTCTTTGTATTTCTTTATATCTGTTCATATGCAGAAGTACAATTTCCAAATTCACAAACTGAATCACCTGTGGAGCCTAAATACCTCCAAGGTGGAACGTGGGAGTTTGCACAATTACACGTTTGGATTTGGCTGAATTTTAGGCAATTAAGTCCTACTTCAGACACTAAAAATCCTTTTCTGGATCCAGCCCAACAGTTCTGCCTTCCATTTGTACTTTGAAAATACTCATTCACACCTTTTAAAATACAAACTTTAAGATACATCACTTAAAATGTATGTTAGTTTTGAATCATTTATGAATTAGGGTCTTCATACTCCTGACCAAGTAATCCTATTTTAACATTCCACACTCAACACTTTGGTTATAATAGTGTTACTGTAATAGCTGCTGTGCTAAAGAAAAAACATTCCGAAGTTCAACATCTTACACATTGTCAAGTATTTGATCTTTAACAACTTGGTCTGGTACATGTGTTGGATTAGAGAGTCATTCCACGTGACTGGTGAAAGAAGATGCTAACTTTACCTTTTCCAGATGCTTTGGCAAGAGTAGCTGACTCCCCAGGGCTCAGCCTGCCAGGATTGTTGCCAAAAATGGACTTCCTGCTTTTTCTTTCTTTTCCTCTGCTAGAGCCAGATGGGTTTAGAGTTGACAAGCCTGTTCCCATAAATGTAAAATAAATGAGCCAAAAAACATGACCAAGAGGGCATGACATTTTCCATCATATTTTACATTATTTTTGAAGGCATGAATACTCCTGTTATATAGTACACAGGGCAAGCAGTGTATTTTTCTCCAAAATTTAATTTTAACATCTTTACATACATACATGCCTTTATATGTGTATATATTATGTATGTTTATATAGAAAATGTATATTAAAAGTTTTATGAAGCAATACAATATACAGTTATCTCTCTATGATATAACTTTTCTCCATTTTACTTTTTGACTTGAGGAAGGTAGTGGCTCTGTCTCAAATAACCAAATGGTCCTAATTAATAGTAAAAAAATCTGCAGTAACAGTCCCTACGTATTCATCCTTAGAATAATTTAAAAAATTATCCTGTTTACAAAAGCAATAAATCTGTACAGTAGTGAATATCATGGAATTCATCTAGGATAGGATACCTACATAATTAAATAAATGCAAGAATATGATTTAAAGATACAATGTAAAGGAGCAAGCCCAAATGCTGTTGGTTAAACAGTTTAACCTCAAGATGTTTTCAGAGTTTTCTTCTTCTGTTTAGAATTTGTATTTCAATGATGGGAAATATGGTAGGTGTGCAAAATCCATTAAGCATTTAATAGCCAGTATATACTGGAAGTGGAACTGGAAAGCTCTAGTATAGCTATTATTTAAACATACGCATTCTAGCAAAATAATCATTAAAATCATGATCTAAATCCCAGTGAAGTAAACAGATTTAATCTCCCTTAAGGTCAGTTTCTTTCTGTCGACCTGGAGAGAGCACATGGCAGACCAAAATTAATGGAAGTCAAAATGCACAATAGTTATTCTGACACCCACAGCAGTGAGGTGTGGGATGCTCCGAGAGACCCAAGATGCATTTGTGATATAAAATATAACAAAGCAAGTACCCTGTTATTTGCCTAACTGTGACTCATAAAACCACCCTCACGAACTCACATCAATTCACACCTGCCTAAAGACAGTTCTGGATTTAATACTAATATTTCAACTACAAATGTAAATCACAAGGAGGACACACTGGACGCTCTTCTACTGAAGTCTGTCCACAGCTGTAAATTTTCAGCTCTTAATCTTTACGGCATGTCTACATGTACTTAGTAAAATTATGCTCATAGTTTCAATGGAACTGCTTGGGTTAGTAAAATTCAGGATATACATAAATGTTTTCAGCATTGGAGATGGACTGTCTCTTTGGGCCAAAGCATACACATAAACCACAGAAAATGGTAGAAGCTGAGATAAAGGAATATGAACTGACTAGAAGAATGAGGAGTTATGCACTGTGTGCTTCCAGCACTATTTAATTCCAGTTTTCAGTGGATCAAATGGATTTGGCAAGCAAGATCCAGGTTTCAAAATCCTGTTGTGGAGACAGTCACTGAGGAAACAGAGTAACCTCATAAATCACCAGGGAGTGCAATACAAAACACCAGGGTCAACGGAGCCCAGTGTGACGGCCACACGGTAAGCTGCAGCTGGGAGTTTTCTTTCAGTCTTTCCCATGGCCATGCTTTGCATATGACACACCTCCTCCCAGAGGCAAGCTCCATTTTTCACTCCAATTTAAACTTGACTCCAAGATACAGCATCACCTATTCACAGAATCATAAATTCATAAAATCATGGAGGTTGGCAAGGATCTGGAATTCATCTGGTCCAATGCTCTGGTCAAAGCAGGACCAGCTTAGATCCTACTATACTGCACGTAAATCCTATCATTCTACCATAATGACAGAGTAAAGAGTTTGTATATCCCTCCACCCCTATGCTATATCCTTCAAGTTACAGAATTTAGTGCCTGTCTCTCATGTTAGATATAACCACACTGCTTTACTGCTTTTAGATTTTTAATCCAGAGGATGGCAAACTTCTCTGCCCTTCTTATACTAACCATGCTAAAGTAACAGGTTAAACTGTAATTGCCACCTTCTCACCACGTGTTCCAGACCAACAGCCAGTTAGTTTGCAGGTTTGCAGACCTTGAAAAAGAATTTACAGAACTTTTGTATGTAGGGTGCCCTTTTTTATGTTCACTTTAATTGCTTAAAAAGTGATACCATAGGGGCAGATAGTCTGATACAATGGAGATGGTGACTGATTTTCATGCTGGTTAGCTCAGGTGACTCCCTGCTCTCTGCGCTTGATTGTGCAGATCCTCTTTTCATCTACTCGACTTTCTCTACTTATTTTGTAAGGATCCTCAGCACCAAGGCAACGAGCCACGTGCCAGTGGGTTACAGTAGTACTGTGCTCAAGTATGCTTCACTGCCCTCATCTCGGGTGACCCAAAAGAACAGACCTTCACCCTCTTACAATGGTATGATGATATCCAACAGACTGAAACTGAAGTTAAGAAAGAACTGTAAGGGTCACAAACCACTGAAACAACCAGAGCTGTGGTGGGTTCCTTGTTACCAGAGATTTTATAAACAAGAAATGTTATTTTCTTGACATGATAAATTCTGTTTTGACCAGGAAGCACTTAGGGAAGTCTGTGTTACTCAGTACAAGTAATGGTCCTTGTCCTTTTTTATAGTCACAAATCACTGATTAACATTCAGGGACATAGGCAACTGTAAACACAGAATAGAAATATGTGAAGACAGGAGAACTAAAATATTTACACCACTGATCAGCCACTGACATGAATTCTGCCCTCCCTATTCCCAAACCCTTGCATTTTCTGAGTTGGTTAGGAACCCAGTCAATAGAGCTACATAGTCATGGATCTACCAGCCTTGTTCTCATTATTAATGGGCAATATTGGGGTATGGCAGTGCACCATGTCTGTGCCCTCTAGCTGAGCAGAAGAATCAAATCAGTAGCATGGTGGCCATGGAAGTCTACATATCTTGCAGAGAAGGCAGTGTTTGTCTCTAAGGAGACAAAGTCTGTTGGAAAACTAATTTTACAGCTTCATGTGTTCACCTGTGAAAGGAACTATTTTTCCTAATTGTTCTATTCATGTCCCCTTTAAATCAAGAGGAAGAAATCCAACAAGGAAAGCAGGTATTTCTTTTCTATCTGAAATTACATTTAAAAACTGAAATACTTTAAAGTTTCCTTAGAACATCAGAACTTTCTTGTGTGTCAAAATGCTTGGAACAACTTAAACTATCTCTGTTTAATCTTGGATATCATTCTTTAAAAGAAAATATTTTATTTGAAAGATATCTCATTGCAGATTTCATTAAAAGGAGTATCAGATTTGAATTTTTAGAAGTTATTATTTTTACAAGTGACACCTACAATTCTTAAAGTTACAGAAGATTATAAAAGAATGTCTCTCCATTTTTCAGCATGTTTATCTTGCCTATTTGACACTATTTTATGTTTGGATAGCTTCTCTAATCTGATTATAGTTCTATTTGTATAAGATCATGATTTGGCACAATTGTTCACTTTTCCACAGAGAACCACTCCATTAAAAAGCAGATTTTTTCATTCAAAACATTAAACACATCAATAAACAATAAATTCTCAATTTAAAAGTATTTATGTACACGGTATGAGCCAAAACATACTCAATCTTGTGTTTCAGTACTGAACGAGTAACTATCAGTGATTTACTCTTCAGTTACTCCCTCTCCTTTTCCTCTGCAAACATTATTCTTCCTACTGTACAAAAGACTCTCCTATTTCCTTAACCCCTTCCATAAAGAGTGTGTGTAAGCATGCCATCAGCTGTCCTCACCTGCCCCATGAAAAGGCTGCTTTACCCCTCCTATCCACTTAGGAAAGAACAGAAGATGCAGCTGTAGACAAAGGTGGAACGCACTAAAGTGAGGTCACTTAAAGAAATGTGACAAGTTCTTCCTGTAAGGTTTTAAGAATATTTTCCTTCCTAATTCAGTAGGTCCTTACATGGAATCTCGGAACTCTTAAGATAAAGCTTTCTGTTGTCTGTAATTTGGCAATGAAGCAGTTGTCTAAGTTGTGAAGACTGGCAAATTTCACTTTTGTAAACATTTTAATATGACAAACAATATGTCTTCACATAATTTATGAATACTACTTCTCAGCCAGGAGCTATTATTATGTAGACTACCAAATCAAGAAAAAAGCTCCTCGACTACTTCAGTTTGAAAATGCTCATACTAATTCAAAACATAAGCATAATGTCTCCAAGAATTAGAAAGCTTAAAGCAGTAAAACAGGACAGTGTACTTACCAGGGAACTTTACAGCTTGACAGTAAATGACAAGATCTGATAGCTCTGGAGCTATCTGTCTGCTTTCCTTCTTATTTTGCGGAAGATAGAATTCTTCACCCAGCTCCATGTCGTAAACCTAAGTGACAATTCCAAGAACATGTAATAATAAAATCACTGAATGTGAAAGTACTCTTGCATATCTCACTTATGTCCTTAAAATACTTTATCTCATTCTTCCTGTGTGGTTTACTGTCTTCACCTAACACATCTCCATGTGCAGGTTTATGCATCAATACCTGTTATTGATGCTGCGGTAGTGCACAAAGGCCTCAATCAGAGTCAGTTCTACAAACATTTAGACAAAAACCATCTGTGTTCAGTAGAAACTACAATTTGCTAAACAGCAATGCACTGGTTCAGTTGTCAGATGATTTAATATAAGGTAATGTGGCCATCTGCTATCACAGTGCAGCATTTTAAAGTTATTTAGGTACACAAAGATGCTGAAGATTCAGATGAAATCTTCAGTTCCATTGATTTTAATGGAAAACAGTTATCTAAATAAACTTCAGGATCTAGCCTCAATGAAGTCTTTCACTGAGAGCAACAACAGTTAAAATTTTCAGCCAAACAGCCTGTATACACAATAGCCTCTGAGGACTTTTCTTGAACAGTATGTTGCGCATTTGTTCTATTTAATCTATTTTCTCTGGTGTGTTTCCATGCTTTCTACTATTTGTCTTCATTAAAGCACATTTGCCATCTGATGTCTCAGTTACCTAAACTGCTCAAATTCTTTTGAAGCTAGTTATATATCAAAGTGTGGCTGAGAAGAAAGCGGGAAAAAGCAGAACTACCTTTCCTTTATTATTGTAAGTAGAACAATCAGCCTTCTTTATTCGTTTGGCAGTCTCTTCATTATATTCAAACTGCAGTTTATCACTTGTTAATTTATTCTCAGGTCGGTCTTCAAGAATGTTATCTAAAAATTAATGGGATTTTAATAAACATAAAGCCAAACAATTTCAACTGGAAAATTAATTTGAATTAACAATATTTGTGGACAATGCTGTGAATCTGAATAACCAGATGCCAAAATAATGCATTTACTGGTCAAAGCATTCTTTTTTAGTACTAACTTTCTACTTCAAAAATTTAATGCTCGGCTTTGGTTAATATGTTGCACTTCTTTTAAAGCCCATCCTTTTGTGCTCAGAAGATGCTTAAAACAAAATCAGCTAATGAATTAATCTTGCAATCTGAAAACAACTGATATTCCTGAACAACAAAGAATTGCTCAAGTCCAAACACAATTAACCACACCAAACATGTACACATCTTTGTACAGCGAGTTTTGGCTTTCCTCTCCTTACATTCACCATGAACAAATATTTTTTACATCTACAGAAATTCCTCTTCAAAGCTGCATATTTATCAGAGAATAACACACCTAGTAATTTGGTCTTTCTGGACCAAAATACTGTAACTGTCACAAAAGGAATGGTTTTGTTTCATTCCTGATACTCCTGATGCTTTGACCATATTCTTTTTATGCATAACCAGTGCCACACATGCAGCCTTCTAACAGTTCCTGACCAGTTAACAATGCCATATAAAAATATCTGATTGCATTTTTAATATGAAGTAGAAACCATATATTCACACTGTCACATTTAACAGGCTGGAGATGCAGTGCTGATTTCATGCAGTTAAAATGCTCAACCAAATGGCCTTTACCTTCCTGGCTGTTAGGAGCAGGAGAAGCATTAAGGACATCAGCTACAGGGAAACGGAGTCAGAGAGGGAATAAGAGTAAAGGAAATTAAGATTTACAGCCAGAGAAATGAAAATTAAGTTGTAAAACTATTAGCCTTACGCAAACCTAATGTATCAGTAAGGAAAATAAAACTGAAAATCTTTTAGAAAGTTTTCAGACCATTATTTAGATTAGTTTTGCCAAAATATTAATGTAATTAAAGATCCCAAAGAATAATAATTGTAATAAAGCAGTAAACCATGCTGCAGATTCCTTCATATATTGGAAGACGTGAATGTTTCTTGCTAGCTTCAGATTTCTCAAACTTTCTCTTAACTAGAACATTGCTGAAACATCACTTACTGCAGTTAGCTCGCAATATTTTCCTGGCAAATCTGTTAACAGAGATCTAAGTTTTTCACAGCAATTTACATCTACACTATCTCCACCCTGTCGCACACAAGGAGTATTCCCAAGCAGCCAGTTAGGCCAACTTTCTAGCAAAATGCAACTGAAGGCAACACTGGCACCAAACTCATAAATTTTCATATTAGCATAAATAATACTGCTATCCCACAAGCAGTGTCAGGTCCTGAACTGCATTCATTAATTTTGTGACTATTTTTTAAGTCATTAAACACAGAAGCAAGTAACTTAAATAAGAGACCAACTGGAAAGAAATCCTGTGCTGCAGGGCATGCTCAAGCCTTACATCTTCTCTGAACATGGTACCTAGAACTTAAACAGGTACCCATTAGACTTGAAGGTTCAATTAGTGAAGTACTTTACTGTTTACCTGGGAGAACATGTGCAACTGCGTCAGACCAATGGTCCATCTAGCTCACCATTCTCTTTCTGACAGTGGCAACAGCAGATGCTGTTCAAAGAGAGCATCCAGCCACTAGTCATGGTCCGCTTCCCTAGTACCACCCTAACATCCACAATTGCTGAATATTAGGGACGTTGGACCATCCATTTCTACCTGTAACATTTGCTTATAAACCTGTCCATGAATTTATCCAACCCTTTTTTCAATCTGCCGATACAGTGCCTCTGCAATTTCCCATGGCAGTGAATTCCAGATGTTTACTACCAGCTGCACAAAGAAATACTTCACCTGTTTTAGACTGATCTTCCACTTGTTTTACTAAGCATCTCCTAGATCTAATGAGTAACAGTTCTGTACTCCCCTTATCCACCACTTCATGATTTAGTAAACATGCTTCAAATTCACCCCTCAGTCCTCTTCGCTCCCAGCTGGAGAATTCCAGCTTTTTCAGACTCGTGCAAGGCCACCACCATATTCCCTTTACTTTTTTGGTTGCCCTTCTAACTTCCTTAACTCAACCATATCCTTCTTGAGATCTGGAGGCAAGAACCGGACACAGAACTCAAGTTGTGGCACATCAAGGTTTTATACAGAAGCAAAAAGATGTTTTGTTTTCAGTACTGTTCCTGATGATCCCCATCTTTTGGCTGTCACTGCACACAAAGCTGAGGATTTCAGAGAACTTTCAATAATTCCATGATCTCCCAAATTGATACTGTCATTGTTGAGCTTAGAATCATACAAGCAAGGTTTAAGTTTTTTTCCCCAAATGTATTACCTTATGTTTATCTACACTGAAGCAAATCTGTAACTTTTTTGTCCCCTTGGTCAGTTTTGTGACCCATCTATGGAGTTTAACAGTGGTGCAGCATTTAACTACCCAAAGAGCTTGGTATCACTTGTACCATCACTGCTGTCTCCTTGGGTAAATGCACTGTGATCTACTTTGACATATTCTCTGAAAATTACCGACTAAAAACAACAAATAACCCATGTAGATGCATCCAGCTTGTTCAATCTGTGCATGGGAGTTTTGACAAATGTCCTTTCACAAAACTTTAGAGGATTAAATGTTTCTGACTTCAGCTGTTTAGTCTACCAGAATCTGCCAGCCCCAGAGCAAGAGAAGCAAAAAAAAGATGCATGACTTCAGCTCAGCTGCCTCAGTTTGGCACATTCTGTCCTTCATCTGTAGTTGAATCAAATGTGTCTGACCGAACCGGAGAGCTAAGGAAGTAGTGGAAGTTACTAACTGCAGTATTTTCTATCACCTCTGGCATGCCAATCATTATATCCAATCTATAAACTGCTCCTAAAGGTGCATTTATGCTAACCTGCCATTTCCTGAAGGCTAGGACAGCTGAAGCGTAGACAGCACATGAACTCAGAAGGCAAGTCAGTAAGGCGTGCCTTGCCATTTTTTGACTCATCAGCTGAAGCTTTAATAAAGCCATCTTTATTGAACAAGCCAAGGACTCGGGGGCTTCTCTACCTTTACGCATGAAGTGAACAGTTGATGCTGAAAGGGTAACTAAAACAACTACTTCAGGATCAGACAGTAACCACGGAAGACTTTGGAGAATCTGCATCTTAGGTCAATTTAATGGCAGTCATACAGATGCAAGGGCTAAGCCTGTTGTGAACCTTGAGCTTTCAGGTGTTTAAACTCCTTATGAAAGACAATACAGGTGAATGTAGACAGAGTACACTATGAACACAATCATTTTTGCATAATATAACTAATATAAAACACAATTTATAAAGACTACAATTTAGCATACGCTGCACAGTTAAAACATCTAATGGTTAGAGTTAAAGTCACACTCAAGTACTCTACACAGTCAAATTATTTTCACAGTATTATAGACTATTGCACCAAAGGGCCACCAAGGACATTTAGTACATCTTCGTCTCACAAGGTAAGATCAACTTACCTACATCATTCCTGAACTAGAATATTTACATGCCTTATTGCTACAGTTTTAACAACAGCACTGTAATAAATAAATAAACATATATTGTTACCATCAGAGAGAGATTCATAGTCATAGTCATATTCATCCTCTTCATCATCTTCCTCTTCATTGGTAGGTGTGGGGTTGCTAGCACCATTGCTAGCCTGTGCTTGCATATGTGCCAGCTGGTGAGCCTACAGCAACAGAACCACTTATTACATTATTGGTAAGTACTTTTAAAAAGCAAAAGAGTTTTCATGACTGTTTGCATCTTATTTTTATTTATATGAAAGCACTGAATATATATAATGAGAAATAAGTAAGATTGTTAAGATCAAACTAAAATACCATTTTAAGGGTTTGAATATAAAGAAAACATGTATTGATAGAAAAAACACCCAATAAGATATGAAACCTAATTGATTATGGAAAACTGTCCACTTTGCACATTATTCAGAGCAAGACTGCCTTTTTCCAGTCTGAGGTATGCTGTTTTGGAAGCAGTTCAAAACTTTTTTTAAAGACGGAGAATGTCCATATAGTGGTACAATTAGTGTGATTTACTTACTCTGATACAAGAATTCAATTCTAATTCAATTGTGTTTACATTTTGGGTAAAAGCAATTAGTTTTCAAGGATTCAATCTAATTGCTGACTAACCACAGACGTTGTTAAATTGAGGCTACCAGAGATGCCGCCCTAATTTTTAGAAACCAAAAAAATCCCCATATAGGTATAAGCACTACTTGAATAGCACAGTCCCCCCAAAAAGGGAGTAGGAAAGAGAGAATTTGCCTGGCTTGAATATGAAAAAAAGAAACAAAGCAGAATTCTGCTAGAAATTACTACATACTGTATATATACACACATACTCAATGCATATCACTATTTCTCAACAAACATGAATAGCAAATGTCATAGCCTCTGAGTGTAACTTTGTTTATGTTTATCACATAGGGCATGTGGTGCTAATCATAATATTACAAAGTATTATAAAACTAAAATACAGTAAAATTTTGCTACACTGTACCTATACTTTACTATATGTCTTGTCTACTTATTTGAAAGTGTTGCAATCCACTGTGAGTCTTCCAAGCATGAATACGCATTAGATTATTCTGCTGTACATATTGGAATGGCAAAAACTTCAAACGTAAATGAATTATTTCTAACAAAAGTTAGGTCTCACTGCTTGCTATTAGGGAAGGACTTTACCTTTTGTTTCAATATATCCACTGGTGTTTGATGGGCTTTAAGCTTCTTGTTTTTAAGCAGGATTTTTCTTTTCAGTTGGCCAGGTGAAGGAAGCATGGGATCATCAGAAAAGTCACTCTCAAATAAAAACTTTGTTACCAGCTTATCTCCAAATACATTCTGCAATATCAAGAACATGTGATACAATACTGAAAAATCCCAAGGCGTGTGCTTAGAATAATTTACCACAATTTATGGCCTACCTTGAAAATTTCAGCCATCTTGCGTTGCTGAGGCAATGAACAGTGGTTTTCTATTGATATGATAATTGGCATGTCAGAGGTGATAAATGCATTGCGATCAATAGCTTCAACTACCTCCTGTGAGAAAGGAAAGTCATTGAAAGAACATGTGATTATTTTGCAGCATTCAGTTAACTTACTGTTAGTTGAAAGGGGAGAAAGGAAGGCATCTGTTTTCCCCTCTAAGAAGAAAGAATCCACAATTTGCTTTCAAAACAAGCTCCTACAGATCAACCTACCATCTTGTTACAACAGAATCGGTAACAGCTACTTATGTTAGTTATGTTGACAATAAAAAGACAGAAAATTACAGTACATATGCTACAAAAACTAATTTGAAAAGCATAATGTTTACAATTGAGGAGTTCATGTCTGACGTACTCCATATTCTATTAGGATTTAGCCCATTAGGATTTGTACTTTTCTAGTAGGCAAATTTTTTCCTTCATTAAAAGTTACTGATTTTCTTCTCATTTTTTGTTTCTCTGTGCAATTAGCAGCATACCTTAAAAGAGATCTTAGTAGTAAGAGTGTGCCCATGATAAATGATAGGCATCCCATCATCGCCATCCCAGCAGTCTAATTCTACACTTCTGCAGCCTTGTAAAAGAACCTAGAATGCAATTGAACAGTGTAAGCACATATAAGCCATAGTTTCATGCCATCAAAGCAGAAGACAGACATTGCAGAGCTAAATGAAAGCCCAGTGATTCAGCAACAGTGCTGGAAAGAGCAATCTCTGTGGAGTAAACATAGCCCTCAGAAGCTACAGTCCCCCGCTAACTGCATTCCCTAAGTTGAGAAAGAGTGGGAAAATTAAGAAAGCATTTATGTTCTTAGGAGAAGTACCATAAAGCTTTGAAATTCATGGTATCTTACAGGACACATGGAATCTGTTTGCAGAAAGTGGTTCTTGATGTATAGCTTAATGTTCTGAGGGAGAGAAACATTTCCATGTATCTATCTGCAAAAGCAGTTATAAAGCAACATAGCAATTTATTCCAGGTTGCTACCACGACAGCTTATGGGCACGGCATCTGCAGTTTGTTTGCTGGTTCTTTTTGTTGATGTTGTTAGTTTTTTAAATAGAAGGTGGTCTGAAGATAATGTCTTATGAACAAATTCCATGAGGATAGTTAGAATGGAAATGTGCCAGGCCATCTGATATTAAGCTCATTTACAGCCATCCGTCCATCCATCCACCCACCCATCCATCCAATTTTTATTTATTCATTTGTTTATTTCAGAAAGCCCTGCTTGCTAGAAAACTACTGAAGAAAGCAAAGAGGAAGGATGGAGGGAAAGATAAGCTAACTCATCTGTTGGCAGCTCAACTTATTATTGCTATCAATATTTAGCATGCCTATCATTGAAAGAGTTATCTGTATTACAATTTAGCATTTTACTGAAAACAAAGATCTTGACAATCAAAACCATTTCCAGCAAAAACATTCATGAACAAACTAAAAATTACCTCTTCTATTCGAAATCTGAATAATTAGATTTCAGGCAGTTGTGTCCATAGCTGGCACACCACCACTTCTGTGAGAGGCAGACACACTGAGCCAGAACAAAGTGCCCCTTCTCTTTGGCAACAACTACTTGAGGGACAGGAAGAAACTCTTCTGCATCATTCAAATTTTGGAGCCAGCTGAGCTCTCTCTCACTTCCCATCTATTACCAACACAATACTCGCATACCGCTGCAGTGCTACCACAGGAACCTCCTTTGAAATTGCATTCTTCAATGCAATCTTGTTATTTGGGCTTTCCTAAGACAGCCTCACCCTCTGTCTTATAACTCCAAGCAAAGCAGCACATGGGATGCCACATGAGCCCTTCTCAATGGTGAGTCATTAACATTTAGAGTAACGAAAACACTACTCACAGGAAGTTTGCTGCATTCTCTAGCATTTGGTAAATACACAGACACACAAATACATATATACACACAAACACACACAGAACCAAGAGCCCTAGGGAGAAATCGTTCTCTTCCTGTCCACTACCCATCAGGCATAAAGTCTAAAAAACTGTAGAATCTTCCTAGAAGTAATGTTTTTAGAAGTTATAGTTCTATTTGAAATTTGTCCTTGCAATGCAACGTACAGTATTTGAGTAGTGTTTTTGACATCTGAATGAACTAAAATATTAGATCAGTCTTTCCTGTGGGAAAGTCTAATTTTAGTAGTTTGGGTCAGACCGACTGATGTCTAAATGCTATGAATCTCAAACTAAACCTATTTTTTTGCCTTAGAAAAGGCATCTTGAGCATAACTGTGCTTACAGGCAGCTTTCCCACACATCATGTTTTCCAACGTTTTGCAAGCAGAGGTTTAGGACATTTAGATTTTTCAAAGCAAAAAGGTCACGTTTCTGAGACTTGCCAGTTAAACAAAGAAGTTCATGCTGAAAACTACACAATGGTCCAATCCTCCATACCTGGCTGTAGAGCTCTACCGATGACTCCCCTTTAAGCTGATGGCCAGTAAGGTAAGTATTGTGTGAAGATTCTATGTAGTAATATGACAGTGGAAAGTGCAAGTCCTCAGCAATCTCTTGTGACTCATCGTTTTTGGAGGCAAAGTTGTCTTTATCCATCAAAAATCTAAAGGTGAGAAGATGTGAGGAAATTTTATGCTGTGCTGAGGATTTTGTGACTGTCATACAAACATCAATACACTATATATATATATATATATAAAAATAAAAATTAACACATAAATAATTACCTTGCAAATCCTTCAAAAGATAGTAGCCCCTGCTGGCACATGTTCACACTGGGTTCAAATTTCTATAAAGATGAAGAAATTTAAGTGATATGTAATAATAATTCTTAGAATTACAGCTTTTTCATACTTTCAAAGTGTAGCCTGCTCACTGAACTAACCAGTTAGTATGTAAAACCAGTCTGTCTGTGGATAAAGTAATTAGGTGCCCGCAGTATGCCCATCCTTGTTTTACAAATCACTAAACAAGCATACTAAATTCATAATTGTAAATCATAGAATCATTCGGGTTGGAAAGGATGTTGGGAGGTCATCTAATCCAACCTCCTGTTCAGCACTTAAGATGAAATTAAAAAGGATCTATAATCAGGCATCCTCCTATCTATTGTGCTTAAACACAACACACCACCATTTCGAATTAAAGAGACTTGTGGTATGCTAACTTGATGTTTCTTTAGAATTTCTGTCTTTTAAACTTTGCAATTTTATATTACATGTTGATAGTTGAAACATACAGTTTTTAGCCTTTGTTAACTGCCAAGTGGGGGCTTAATTTTGGAGTATATTATGCATGTTTGGAAGAATTCAAAATTTTCTACATACTTTCTAATCACTTCAGTCATTGTACATAAGGAATAAAATGTCCATGTTTGCATAATATTTTTTGGTAATAAAATAAAAATATGTGGAAATGGTGGTTTTTATGTTCCAAATTAGGGTTAAGCTCTATCAAAAGTGGTCACAGACAAGGAGAAAACAATGCACTGTCATGAGTGCTTTCCCAAGTGGTGACATCCCTGTCCAGATAAGCACACGTAGCCAATAAACCTGTTTATCTGCATGATTTTTTTTAATGGACATCTCCACAATATTATAGCCCAGAATAAAGATAGTATTACATTTTAAATTCAAGTATACTGTAGTGATAACATCAGTGTGAAAGCAGATTTCCACATAGATATGCTATTCTAACTACAAGGCAGACAATGCTAGTGAGGAAAACAGAAGTAACAAGAGCTCAAGTAAAAGGAATTGCAAGATGTTTGTATTACAGACCTGGATAATACTGAGGATTTCATCATAGGTGCAGTGTTCTCCTTGGCAATTCACTAGGAAGTCGTTTAGCTGCTGGATTCCCACTCCAAATATTCCCAGCGATGTGCTTTCAACTCCAGTACCATTGGTTACAATACTGGCAGCAGCAATAGCATCAGATATTTGCCTCTGGTTGTCTGATAGTTGCTGCCTGCTCTTGATGAACAAACCAAGGTCTGAAACATTCCTCGTCAACAAATCTTAAAAGAAAAAATAAGGAAATAAGCTATATAATTATGTGTATTATCTATACTGTATATAATATAATGTAATATATAATACACATAAATATCTGACTGAATATTTTAGCACTGACATAGTAAATTAGAACAAAACCATCTTGTTTATATTCACTAATAGAAGAAAGAGTATTAAGCATGAAGTATGAAAGTATGTATATATTAAGTATCAAAACAGTGAGAGTAGACTGTAAGTGTTCAATTACTATAAACAAAATCCTGGAACCTTTAACATGGATTCACACCCTCTCACACACTGTCACCCAGAACCCTCCTGCTTCCTCTCACCACCACATACAGCCTCAAAGCCCTTCCTTCGCTGTGTACAACCCCATACCCTTCCTGTGTGATCATCATTTATCTTCTCCCAATCCCATATGCCAATTGTACTGTACCCTCCCCACAGGCTGCTTGGCAGAAAGACTGTTTTCTTTAAATGTGGACAAAGCTCCAGACTTAGATTATGGTAACTGGGGAATGTAAAGGGGGACAGAGGTTTCCTTCCCCCTTGTCCCACACAAAGCAGATCTACTAGGAAACCAGATAGGAAAAACCCAACCAAATGAGACACAGGGCACAGCCTCCTCATTTCTCCTTCCTACATTTCTTTGCTCGGTGTTTTAGCCCTTCCAGAGCTCCTGCAACCAGATATAGATCCCTATGTTGGGCCCAGCCATTTGGCAACAAGTTTTATGCCTCCGCTATATTGGTTACAAATATATCTGGCTAATGTAAAGCAGCAATACTTTTCCTCCCCATCATTTCCGAGCAAAGAACCTGTCTTACATCCTGCTAACTAGGTATTAGTGGAGGTACAGCAGCAATCCTCTACTTAAATTTATAATTGATAGTTCTTTACGAGACTGTCTGAGACACTTTTTCTTAAGGCCAATAACTGAAGCTCTTCAGCAGGCTAACAGCTGTATTTTCCTCTTTAACAAACCTAAATCAGGCTGGAATCCACTGCTATTTTCATCAATCTTCAAATTAGTGTAAAGTGGAGCAGGCTCTAAACCAGATCGATTGCAAGGCACAGCATAGACATCAAAAAGGTCTTTCAGATCCTTGCGGCTACGGACACTGCGAAAAGAGTTTAGAAGTTCAGTTTTTGCTCTTTTATAAACTTGGATGAATGAGATCAGTACAGAATAAAAATATATTTTACCTGAAAGATTTGAAGAGCTCTACAAATTCCACAAAAGTCATGTTACTATCAGACACCATGAAGTTCTGAAACCCCTTCATTCCTCCTTTAACGCGGCCATGCCAGCTACTGCTGCTCCATGTGCTAAATCAGAAAGAGACTGCTTAGTTTGGTTACGTTAAATTTCTACTTAGTGAAATATTACGCATTACTGCATTAACACTTTATTTGTGCTCTCCTTAATGCATTTATTACCAATATCTGGAAGAAGCAAATAAAGCAGTATCTTATAAGATGCATAACAACAGTTTGTACCTTCTTGTTTTATAGTAGATATTCTTTGCCCTCAAGACAACTACAGACTTTGCCAGAATTAATAATGTATATGCATGCTATTTAAAACTCTTCCATGTGCAAAAGGGCCTGACGCAAATGGCACAAATGAAAGCATACTCATTTTCCCTTTAAAGAAAACAATGCTAGCATTCTTGTAAGCACAGGTTGTTTATGAGGTTCGTTGAAGATTTGCTAAGGGAAATGGATGTAGAATTCCTTAAAGCTCTGCACTGTCAAAATAAAATAGTAATACTGTGACTGGATATGCAAGAAAAACAAATATTTTCCTTATGAACCTGGGGTTTCTTATATCTGGGAGCATTAAAGGTGCAGATTTTAAGAAGTATAACCCTTCTGCTTTCCTGGCACTCAACCCTCATTGTTTCCCAGCCTATGGGTTTCCCAGATACTTCCCAAGAACAATTGGGATTATCATCAGATACCTCAAAGACAGGTCAAGCTACAGTCCTCTTCTTTTAGGCTTGGAGGCCATTTCCTTCTAGAAACAACATTCTAATTATTTCCTTCTTTCAGCATTGTGGGCTGAAGGAAGTAAAGTAGACTGCAATTTCTTGAGATCAAAGGCAGAAAATGATCACTGAAACAACTAGCTGTTTGGTGCTAATTATTTTAGTTGACTTGAGTAATACCAAGCCCAGCCAATTTCATTATAACTGCAATTGTTAACCTAAGTTGTGCAGCTGAACAAAGTTTTTGAAGCAGAACCAGTAAATTTCCAAAAGGCACATCCCAAAATCTTTAGGCTACTACAGGATTTACACTAGTAAGGGTAGTTAGGCACCTACTTGAACTATCTCTTGAGCACTATGAACAAGTCCTTCGTGAATTTTATGTACTAATTTGCAATGATGGGCTGAGCTCTTGAGCCCCCTCCTGGGCCTAAACACCAATGAACACACACTGCGGGAATGGGATCCACCAGCACCAGCATCCTGAAAACACAGGGATCTAAGCAGCCAGCACAAATACCAATAACTGTCTAGTTTAAACCATAACTAACTCCAGAAGTTACAATATTTGTTTCAAAATATCAGACTAGGTGACTGTGTGTCAGACTTCATTGCTCTGTAACATTCAAATCTACAAATCCATTAATCTATGAATTCTGCCATCAGGTTCAGTACAAGTAGCTCCAACAGCTGTGATGGAAAAACAGGACCAGCTTGTTGCCTACTGTTCCTAAAGACATTTCCAGTCACCTGCTGCAAGCAGGCGACTTTTTACGTAAATATGCTAGATCAGATTCCCCAAATGTCTCCTGGCCTGGGATGGATGCATGCAATTGAAAACAGAAAGTGATTTAAAAGTATTAAAAAATACCACCTACTTTAGTTGATAATGTTCAACTTGTTTGACATCACTACGGCAAGTACTAACATACTGCATATCACTTTTTGGCTAAAATCATTCTTAACATTTTTATCAGACAAGAAAAATAAACAATGATGAGGAAAGTCTCTTGACTCCAGAAAACAGACTGAACTGTAGAGCACCAAACGGAAGACCAACAGCAGATGATAACGCTCAGCATTTCACTAGATCTGATCACTAAAGAGTATCATCCATAATCACTCCACAGGTAATAAATACAGGTTGTTAAAAAAAAGGCACTAAAAACCCCAAGAAACCCCCCTACCACCAACAACCAAAACTGTAATTAGTAGCAGTCTAGATTATACCTGTATACAGCTACTTTTACTCTCTCTCTGCAAAAAAGCCCCCATCTCTAATTTTCCATATCCTGTTATCTGTTTCCCAGTGGCGTTACCATCCATTCCCCTGCTTCCTCCACCTTACAGGCAGCACTAGATTTCCAAAGAACTTGGGAATTTGCTGGATGCACATCTGCTTTGAAAGAATGACAGAAGACAGCTGCAGGCTACCCGTGTTTGGAAATCATCTGGATATCTGGATTGTACAAGGATTTATTCTCAACGTAAATTATTTATAAGGAGGTCAGGAATATCAAGGTTGTGAGTTATATATGTGAAAATACCGATTTTCATTCTCTACCTATAAGAATTACTATTATTTAAAATGTACAACAAAGATAGCCAGGTCCTCCTCTTTTAAAATTGCTATCGTTATATTTAGATTTTTTTTTTCACTTTAAGAAATTTTATTTCATTTAGCACTTCTCTCCTGATTGAGATGTTGATCTAATTTACTGGTCAGATGAAGTTAATGCACAAATTATATGGCAGGAGAAGAAGAATTAGAAATCTCTCTTGCTCTCCTGCTCCTAGCTGCTACACTGCAGCTAACAATCATTTGTCACCAGCTCAGCTTTCTGTACTGCAAAGGCTTCTGCACAGCTGGTTGGGACCCTCTGCTCCCTGCTCTCCTAAACTCTGGGTTCTGTGAGGGATCATGCACTCACCGAATGTGCACAACCAGCATGTGTCCAACACTGCCCCCAACTATGAAGCCTCGTCAGTGTTTCAGTCTAAATCCAGACGCTAATCTGAATTAATAAACTCTTGGCTCTAATCTGTGCAGAGCCATACAAATGCGTACAAGCACTCCCAGTGGATCCTGTATTTCCTAGGTTATTTCATTATCTAGGTCATTCCAACTTTCTGTTACTTTGGAAAATGGATACTTGACTTTATCTTATGCTACTGACAAAACTGGTTGGATATAACTAAGAATATAACTTGATTTTTATAAGACTGCAGAATTAACAATAAAAATGGAGCAAAAGGAAACAAAAGATGTCTGTGTTCAGCCTGTGTGGCTTCCCAAACTTACTTTGCTTGTGTATCACCGCTGTTAAGAGCGGCAGCTTCCAGGAAGAATATCACGCTGCTCACAGTCTATACATACCACAGCTTGTGGACCACTGCCCCAGTCCGCTCCTCCATCAGTTATACCTACACTGCTAAAGGCATCCATCCTGCCACTTTTTCTGAGGCTCAAGTTCACGTTGCTCTGCACTGCCCAGCAATTGGCTCAGGTCTGGTTTGGTCCCCCATGGTGCTTGCCTGTCTCTAAGACATCATTTTCATTTTTAATACGGGTTCTATCTGAAGTGGCCGAAATAAGCTGTGGCATATGTTATTGCCTGACAGACCACCGTTTAGTTAATGTAACGCAAAGCAATAGGACATACCACGACTGTGGGTGGATTGCCTGAAGGTACAATCCTTGCAGGGAGTGTGTCCCACAAGACAGTATATTGTAGATGGTTTGAGACTGAGTAAGCTCTCCATCCATACTATCTAATTAGAGATCTCTCTGGAGCAAATATTCCCAGAACTGTACCTACATTCCATCTTGGAGGCAACCAGCTGGTTTACTCTAGAAGAGATTCCAAGAGTGAATTAATACACATATAGGGTGGATGATCACAGGACTTTGCAGCAAAGTAGAGAGCCAACTATTTGATAGCTCAGACTTACTGATCACAGTTGAGGCACTATAGGGATTTCTTTCTTTTAGCACATGTGAAGTGTCCACACACACGAAAACTGGCAAGCATAATTCAGACCTATCAAGGGTCCAAAGGGTAAATACCAAGAATAAAACTCTCTCCACTGCTCCAAGTCTCTTAATGGCTCATGACAACTGGGTCAAGGTAATGGATAAAACATGTAATTCTGTTCTGATGAAGATTTCCTCGGGACAGATGAAACAGGCATACAGCTGTATCCTGAGCAAATTCTAGCAAGAAGGGTCCTATCAAGTTGGGGAGAGCTCTACCAAGCGATGCTGTGGGGTTTCCAGACAACTTTGCCAGGGAAAACCTGTCATAACTCAGGGAGGCCCACAGTGCTAAGCTGCACAGGGATCTGTACAGAAACCGAGGACTGAGAGGATTTAAAGGAACATTAGCTGTCCTTCCCCCAGGAATGTGAATTCTCTGTTGAGCCTTTTAATCTCATTTAGAGAACAAGAATTATTTTGGCATAAAAACAAAAAGCATTTTCCAGAGGTAGTAAAGCAGTATTTCTTCAGTGTAATGTAAGAGAAAGCTGTTCCAATCCTTAAAAAAATATGAGAAATGTCTTACAGAGGTAAATCCTAGTCTGGCATGTTCATCCCATGGTGGTGAATGACAGTGAAGAACAAAAAGTAAAGAACATAGTAAGAGCCTCAGACAGCAGTTTTAAAAGGAGAAGCGGCCAACCACAGATGTCCACAGGTGGCCCTACTACTCGCACCTATTTCCAAACCCAGTCGGTTTAAGTGTAAAAAAACCCCTAAGAAATACACAACATAAACCATTACATAAGACATGTCTCTTCAAAAATAATGTTCTACCAGCAGCAGTTATCTCTTCCATTGTTTACCATTGCTCTCCTGGAAACCCTAAGATTCATACTCATAACTATACCTCAGTATTCATTCTGCTAAAAGGCATTGGAAGGCCTCTGTTGAGACTGTCTTCTTGTATGTCATAAAGTACCACCCACAACCCCAACATATTAGCACTGTTATATTATTATTATTACTACAACTACTAACACCACTACTATCACTGTTTATGGAATTAATACAATAGTGCACCATGTCACTGCACAACCACAGCATAACCTTTTGCACTGCCTAAGTGACACAAAAAGGATGAATGTTCAAGGAGGAGAGGCCTGCGAGAGAAAGATTTCAAATCTTTTCCTCCAGTTCCCCAAGACAGTACTACAATCATCACCAGGAATGTCAGCAAAAGTTAATACTCCCCCAGGTAGAAATTACTTGTGCTGAGAAACCTCAGAACTTCAGTTCACACATCTATAACATTTCTGTTGATTTTCATTATACAGAAGACATCTGTAACTATGTTTTGAGGAAGATCTGGAGAAAGAGTTAAACTCCATATTTGTGTAGTTTTGGAACAGCATTCCAATCTGCTTCTGTAACACACATAAACTGAAGCACGCTGCTCAGGGACTTGGTACAAAGCCATCCTCAGATTCATGGTATTTCAGCTTAAGTGTCCTAAGCTGTTCTACAATGTTTTAGATGTCTATCAAAAGGCTAATGACATTTCTAACATTGTTTTTGTCAGTTTTCATCAGTTTGGCATGAAAACCACATTTGATGATAATTAAGTAACAGTAACTTTTTTCTTTTTAAATCAAAGCATTGATTTTGTCCTTACCTAGACTGACTCTTGCTTGAAGACATTACGGGAGAGGAGACCGGTCTTGCTGGTGAAGATGTTGTAGCTCCCAAATTAGGAGATCCAGATGCTGTCAGAGAGTGAGCTCTTCTTGATGGCAGGTTGTTAGATGGAGAAGCATTAATAATAATATTGTGATCTATGGAGAAAACAGAAGTTTGCAGCACAATTACAACATCTGGCCCAATAAAAATGCTTTTGTCCAGGAGATTTATATCACAATTCATTAACACATAGTAAGACACTAAAGGGATTCTAGGTTTGTCCCAAGATAGTCAAAAAGATACATTCTGAACAACACTTACATACCCATTTCATCTGAATGGAAAGGAAGTTCTACTGAAACTAAATGAAAGAACAATCACGAACAACTACAGAAATTAATTTAAAAATTTATAGCGTTTGGAGTTTCAACTGCAAAAGTAGTTTTATATCATAAATGTATTTTTAACACCATTAAAAAAATGTCTACATAAAAAGACTTTGAGCAAAACCCTGAGGAACTTTTAAGTACTGAAGCGATATATCTACCTGGTTCTTCTTGTTCATCAATATCTTGAGGATCCGAACCACTTCTATTACGATATTCTTTACAGCTTTTGGCCTTCCGAGTTGCCATTTCATCATCAGTGGCCTCTCCACTTTCACCCTAGAAATAATGAGCACCATAATAAACATCCCAAAACACTACTATTCCCATTCTTTACCAGTGCAATCTGTAAGAAACCATGAGATAAATCAGCTATTCTTTATGAAACAGGCTCCTGTAAGGCTGATACCAGCAGAAGAGACAACTTAAACAGGATATGTAGTGAAGTGTGGGACCATTAGGTGTTACCTCAGTTTGACATCACACAGAAGATGACAATGATTGCGCCTGTCTAAAGTGGTACAGCTGGTTTTACACTATTCCACTGGTGCACAGGAGCCCTAAAGAGGATGGATCTTGTCACTTGAGGATCTCCCCCACCTGCCCGCTAGAACACATGGATAGCGTAGAGCTACTAGCCCCTCCATTTTCGTCTCTCCTGGCTATTGGTGAAAGTGGTTGAGTCCAGGAAAAGAGTGGAGACTGCCAGACAAAGTCCTGTGTTCCTGTCACCTACATAAGATAAAACTGCGTGCTAACATGAGGCAGAATAACTGTGGTGATGTTTTTGGGAACATGAAAACAAAAAGGAGAAAGAAACTGACACCAGTTTCCAAACGTCACTTTGCACATTAATATTTTTATTACCACCAATGTTTTACCTTTATCCTGAGGTAGCACCTAAAGATCTCAACAAGATTCTGTCCCCTTCTGTTAGCCCCAGTGCCCACATGTCCTGAGAATGGTTCAAGCATGAGAAAAAAACCCCAAATTATTGGAAAACAGTAAGCCCAAAACCTGATACTGCAATAAACGTTTTAAAATTATCATCTAATTTCTTTTCTCTGGTTCAGAATACAGTTACCTACACAGTAACTGTAGAAAGGAAACAAGTCGGCCAGATAAGCAACAAAATACATGAATAACAAAACAGTCTACCCTCATGAGTACTTTCTTCTTTTTCTTAGCTGCGCTTATTCCCAGAGTGTTGTTTCTCTGTACACTAGGTTTCTCGGTGCTTTTGGTGAGAGTTCCTGTGCTTGTGTTTCTTGCACTCCATCGTCTGCCTCCGAACAGTTCAACAGCCTGAGCCAAGGTTGGGCCTTCAAACCTTCCATCCTCCTACAAAAATTCTCAGCGTTAACAAAACAAGGAGAATAAGAACAGACACATTTTTTTAAGCAATAATATAGACATCTCTAAGGAACGAATGAAAGACAAAACATCAAGAGGAGGCAATTTTTAATTACTGCATGAATACCAAAGGGCTATTTTGTTTGCTATTTTGAGGTTTTTTTTGGCCTTAGCTCTCATCACTCAGTATTTCAGCACCCTTTTCAAGTACAGTCATTGCTTTTTCTTTAATAAAATACTTATTCCAAAACGCCAAACATATGAAGAGCTTCAAAATAAAAAAAGATTTAACTTCAGAGTATTGAAAACATGCAAGGTTTGACAGAACATTATGTGGAGGATCAGATCTTCCTGACTTAAGCCATGTTACGAAGTTGGAGATTTGGTGCTCATCTTTAATCTTAGCTTACTTATAATAGAAACTAATTGCTTTAAATTAAGTTGTTGACATCTTTGAACTTTTCTTATACAAAATCACAGCATCTTTTACCTGGTAAAGGCTGACATACTGTTTCCGTAGCCACTGTAGTCTTTGATCAGGGAATCTCCTCATTTTTCTTACAGCTTTAGTCAATTCCAGCAATCCATCATACAGCATTCTGGCAGTGTATTTTGGAGCAACAAAGTGCAGCAACTTATTATCAGTAGTCTGAAGTCCATAAAGTATTGTTATACCATTTTCTTCAAGGGACATGTTACAAAGTTTATTCTGAACACACACAGTGTGCATATCAATGCCGGAGTGTCCCATATATACAGCCTTGGCTGAAAACAAGTCCAAAAAACCTTCCACCAGTCCAGTATTAGCAAGCAACTGGTATTTGCCAAGCTCAGCAGTATTACCCAGCACACTCAGTTTTGCCTTAGCATTTGCAGGGCAAACCGTTGTGGGTTTTGTCCAAGTCAAGGTACTATTATCAGGTTGAAGTTGAAGAAAGCAACGTGCTGAGAGATGTGTCTCCTGGTCATAGTGAATGACGGTTGCCCCTTGTTGCATGAACTGATGGACATCAGCCCTGATGGATAACACGTACCAGGGTATGAGTTCTATTCCATGGCAGAAAGCCTTCTGTTGCTCTTCTGTTGAATTTGTGTCCCATTCCTTCAACTGCTCAAATATATCACTTTCAGAATCTGAAAGATCTCCAATAATAAATCTGCATGTGAACAAATATGAGAGACTTATATTTAGTGATACATGTGCTGATTTATGCTATGATCGATGAATTTTTTTCTGCTTTAGTTTAACTAAAAAGAATACTATCATCACTATATAATTTGGACTTACAGGAGCATCTGTAGTTTTTACATTATTACAATTTATGTTATTGCAATTTTGAATTAATTAATAGATGCTGCTACAATTAATTATTACTCTTGCAACAATATAATTATATTTTCTTAGAACTTACCAAACATTAGATTAACAATAAAAACCATCTGTTTGGATCTTAAAGCCAAGTGATTCCAGTTTCTAAATCCACAGCATAAGATAGCTTCAGTTGAAATATCAAGTACCATATGTGGAAACTGTTAGCAGTATCTACTGGATTGAAGACAGGACTTCTAATCTCTGTTCTACTATTGACTTAATGTGCAGAGCTTTCACATTATATAAATTCTCTGATTAACACTTGTAAAATAGTGGTTAAAATACATACCTTCCTCATAAGAATGCAGCAAGAATTTGATCAGATACTTTCCATTAGAAAATTTAATTTTACTTAAGCAAAATATTAACATGAAACTTGTACGCAGCAACCAAAATTTTTGAAATATTTTACCATAATTAGAAACAGCAGATACAGAGCAACAATGCTGAACTAATAAATGAGGTAGTTTAAATAGAATTTCTTCCCTGCAGAAGCTTCTAACATGTATGAATGCACAAAATGTTCAATATTTTGATACTGCTTTAATGAACATAAAAAAGAGCAAACTGTTCTGTGTACAGCAGAACTAATGAAGCACATTTTTCTAAGGATATCCGGCCAATAAAATCCAAACCAGCTTCCTCTGCATATTCTTCAAGGCATCTTGTCCTAATACCCTCAGTACTTCCCCTTCATATTGCCAAAGTACTCTCAGCTCCTGCCCACGTCCCACCAGCTGAGCAAAAGCCGATTCATGTTGTGCCTCGTTCCAAGTCACACATACTATCTCCTTAACCTAAACAGCATGGATAACCATGAGCTCTTCCTCAAACTCTTCTCTACCCAGAGCACTAATTAATTTTAATCCTTCCCTTATTCCATACATCAATTCTAATGATTCCTCTATGAATTTATTAATCAGTGAGATCTCTACCTCTCCACCAAATCTAGCAAAAAGTGGCCAACAGGCTGAGGATTTATTGCTTATGGTGAGGGGCTTACACAGGCAGAATAGTTATATCAGCCTTAACTGTAGCTCTATTTCCTTAAGAAATCTTCCTAAAAATAAAGGTCATGCATTAGAACTGAGCTGGTATAAACTGTCTTACCAGAGTCTTACCAGACACACGTACATTAAAATATTTACCTGTATTATACAAGATTAAGATTTTCAAATTAAACAACTAAAGCAGCTCTTTCTCCCCCATGCCCTCAAAACAATCAAATAAGTCTCTGCAAAAATTCTAGAAAATGTATTCTGAGACTAGATGGCTGGAGGAGTCTCGTACAGTGGAGACAGAAATGGCAGAGCTTTGTTTATGCCTTATTTCACATTTGATAGCACTGGCATGCTGCAGATTAAAATGTACAAGAAGCAGGTAAGCCAAGCACACACACGTAATCATATCCAGAAACATAACCTCTGACATGAGCTGCCAAAAGCAACACAGCTATCAGTTCTTGAGAACACACTTACAGAACTCGGTTTGAATCAGAAGCTTTCTTTATATGTGCTGCACTGAGATGCAAGGAAATGAAAAGAAAAGATAAAGGAAACATTAAAACAGATTTCAGTTTTAGAGGGAAAAAATGCACGGGGTACAAAAAGAAAAAAAACTTGAGTTTTTCCCCTATTATTTTAAAAGGTATTTACTGTAATTAGGAAAGCTTAAAAGTGAAGATGAGATCAGGCTAATAAAGTGATGCATCAAAGTTTAGAGTATCTTAAGAGGTCATTTGGTTAACAATTCTATAGAAACTGTATTTCAGATTTGAAATTTTTTGCTTTTCCTACCTACCTTTGTTTATTTGAGAACTGTCAAGATGGAGTTCTAATAAAGATTAAAGTTTGATATTTATCTGGCATGTACAGAAATTCAAGGTGATTAGACAGGTCACTGATTACAGAGTGATAGACTTTGTTTGCTAACACAACTGGGAAAGTAATTATACCCACTATGCACTGATTCTATTAGATGCCTTTCATTTTTTCTTCAAATCAAACTAACCTACCAGCTTTGGTGGGTTCATGTTCCACAATACTAATGCAAATCAGCAAAATGCAAACTAATTGAAAATCTTCCTTGCAATTTTAAAGTAATGAGAAACATGTTATACGGTGTATTCTTCTGCCTTTATGACCACAATACTATGATTATCAGGTAATACATAATTATTATATAATTTAGATTTTATAATACTGTATGCAGTATGACTTAGGTCTCACAAGAAAGAGACCTAAGTTTCTCCCTTAGAACTCTTTAGTTGTTCATAGCATTAAAAATAAACCAAACATTGCAACCTCCATACAACAGGGACAACAGAATATAGCCCTTCTGCCTCTGCAGCAATTTGCTCCTGTGCCTCACTCAGGTCCCTGAATGCCCAGGAAAGAGATGGCATGTGAATAAGGAACTTCCAAAGTCTATGAGGTACTTGAGCTAAATTAATACTTTCAGAAGTCTTTTTCTACAAGTCATTATACTGTTAAAATCAGTACTTACTGCACCAGAACTACAGATACTAATAACTGAGCAGTTAGTAGCCTGAATCAGGAAACATAACTTTAATTACCTATCTGCAGTTTTGTTCATTTAAATTTTAAACTTTCATTTCAGTGTCATATTAGTGGGTTTTTGGGGGGGGGGTTTTGCATTTAATTCCTACTTTAGAGTGGAACTTACTAGATTATATTTAAATATAAAGCATAACTAACTAATTTACCAAGAACTGATTTCATAAACAGATAACAAAGAGAACTTCATTTTCTCCATACTGTTCTTTTATATTTAAATTCTACTTTGTTCATCCAAGAGAAATGTTGATTTCCCTAGCTTACTCTCCATTTGAACTGTGAGTTGCTAGCTGATTTTAAAGCATATTAATTAACAAAAATAATTCCTGGAAGAAAGTATTTGAACTGAAGTCAATAGACAACATAAGTGGATAGAGAAGTGGGTCTGTCTTTCTTGGCTTAATCTACCATTCCACTTTCCAGAAGCAACTAAAGCCAGATGTGAATAATTCTATTAGAAACCATTCTCTCAGGAAATAATGACTATTTATTTGAAATGAAATTTAGAATTGCATGTTAATGAAATAAATGCATTTAAAACAGGAAGATGGTAGTTCCTTCTCAGGCAGTCACTTATTAGATTTTTATGTGTAAGTAGCTGAAATACATTGGATACTTCTGAACATATGGATATTTCTGATACACATTATCAACAAAATAACTCAAACAGTGACCTAAGCATGCTCTTGTATACAAGCCCTCATGTAATTTTACAGTGCTTCACCTCTGAACAGTACAGTTCTGTTACTTAATTTGAAGTTACTCTAACATGGTTACTTAGTTTAAAGCTGACCCACCTACGTCTATATGGGCTGCAACTTCACTGCAAAGCAACATTCTAGAAGATCAACTGATGTCTTAAACTTTGCCATACCAGGTCCTTGAAGTGAAAATCTGAGATTACTGAACACTGGGCTTTTTTACATGGGGCACAATTTAAGTAAACTTCTATGCAAAATAACAGGACTATAGGAATCTGAAAATTCAAAATGTGTACTGACTTACAAATGTTTTCTGGATATAATTTAAAAGCCTCAAACGAACATGTCCTTAAAAGAAGAGGTCTTTTGAAGGATAATAAATAAACTTTATTTTCAAGGGGGCAGAACACTGCCCGAGCATGCAGAATATAATGTTCTGAGCTCTGATAACAGATATGTCCTGGTGCTATTTCTGTCACCACAGACCAAATTGTAATCGTAACTGTGGATTTTTAAAGCTCTATGTGTAAGACAAAAAGGATTTACCCTTATCGTGAGAGGAAGTAATTACATCATGAGGGAAAATATAACTATACAGAGAGTTTCCAAGCATTTGAGTATCAGATACTTAGCATAACTGCAGGGGAGAAAAGTTCTGAATTGGAAGAGGATAAATACAAGGGAAGATGTTAAAGTCAACCTTATTTCTAAAAGTAAGCCGTGGTAAAAGAAAATTAAATATTAAAAAAATGAAACATAAAGGTGATGACAGAAAATAAAATGAGACCTACTGGTACCGGGATTTGTCCTTTAGAGAGTTTTTTCTTGAACTGCTCCCTTCACTAAAATTATCTTCAACCTCTTCAGATTCCAAACTGCGATTGCAGCTCCGAATAGTTTGAAAGATATTGTTTGCTGTTGATTCTTTTTCTGGATTATTTAAACCATCTTGGCCTACTCGTTGCAAGAAATTATCTTGTCCGCTGTAATCTGAAACAAACTAGAGATATCTAAAAGATCAGTACAGTAATAGATAGGATATTGTGTCATCTACTTCTCACTGGAGAAATTTTTATAAGAATTAAGAATATTTAGCATATATTTCGATTAGCTCCTAATGGGATTTCGTACCTACTTCCAATCCTAAACGGACCAAATCACTGCATAAATCAAGTAACATAAGTTACAATAACTCCTGAAAACTTCTTAAAAGCCTCAGTCTTCATCTTTTCTTGTAACGGGCATTTTTCTTTTAAAACCAAAATGATAAAACTCAAAGGAATTGCTTCTTTTCACAGAGGAGAAGCTTGATCCACTGAGCTTCTGAATTCCATTTTTAAGGAACTGAAAACCTTCCAATTCCCAATGAGTTAAGTGGAAGGTCAGAGCATTTAACAGAAAATAGTTACATCTTTAAGGATTTACATGCTTATTTTACCAGAAGTATAAACATGCTCCTCTGGTACTAATGTTACTTTCTCAGTACTCCAATACTGACCGAGGTATAAACAACCAAATCTAAATTGCTACAGTAACTATGGGCATTAAATTGAGGTCCATGTAACTGAACGGTCTAGTAACAGTGGTTTAGAAAACTTTACTTAGATGATGCCTTCATATAAAATAAAATAATATAAAATAAAGCACTGGATGGCTATGAACATAACCTCTTAGAATATCAATCTCATTTACCTCTAATGTTTCATCCTGGGAGTTATATCGTGGACAGAGTCTGATGAGGCTTGATGCTCCATCCAAAACTTCACAAAGCTCTTTTAAAAATACACCACAGAAAGGAACAACTTTACAGCCTGGAATATTGAGTGCTCGGCTGACCACTTTCCTGTATTCAGATGATGACTCATGCTGTGCCATAGCATCTTTCAGACTTCGCATAGTTTCAATATCAGACTGGTCCATAAATTGCCACATTTTTAAAACTTTTCTTGACCTATTGCAAGAAGAGATCGCGATATTTATTAAAAAAATTAAAAACAATTTACATTCAAGTTCAACACCCGCAGCATATATGTAATAGAGGAAATTATCATCATTAGTGAGAAATGAATGAATGAAATCAAGCTTATTATTTTTATGAAAATTCTGGGTAGTGGACCATTTTCCCCCTTTTAAATTATTAAAGAACAAAACTGAAAAGGAGAAACAAGCAGTCTGATCTACTGGAATAACATCTGACATTGTAATAAAAGCCCACCTGCATAAGACATACAAGCAGGCTTTCTAATATTTTCGTTGTGTCATTGCCTTAAATTTATAAGGGCCTGGGAAGAAATAAGAAAAGATTAAGGAAATGGCATAAAGATAAACCAGATGGTTTATTACAAATTCCTTTAGTTGTATTACAAATAATCCATAAAGTTAGCAGAAGTTGTTGGGTTGTTTGGGTTTTTTTAATTAAATTGATTTAAAATAATTTACATTGATTTTTTTCCCATTTAACTCACAAAATAAATTATTTATTTTGATGAAAACAAGTAAGTCAGGACCATGTTCCAGCTCTCAGGCACCAATGCAGTGCTGCAGATGAAAAGAATCTTTGATTTCAAACAGAAGTAGCTCCTGATGCTCCCCGAGGACTGCGAGTACCTCTGGGAGTTCTCTCACCTTCTGAGCTGTATGTCTATGCAATGATATGGCCTTCCGACCCACCCCTGGCCCCAGACATACCAAAAGGTCTGTAGAAACATTAACAGTAGAACATCCCCAACCCCACTTTCTGTCCCGGTCCCAGAAACACTGCTAATCAGCACTAGTCTTCCTCTCTTCTCTTTCCCTTGCACTGTGCAGATGCATTAGAGAGAAAATTAAGCCCTTAATTGGCTTTGCATTTTTCCTCACAACTTCCATGGCTTGGAGACTGTGGATGCATTCTGCTCAAAAAGACTCCCCACACCTATGAGTGTTTCAAATGTGGTTTATATGCCAAAAATGTAAACAAATAGCTCAATAAGAATCCTTACTAAAGCAAAAAGAGCAACAATACACTTTGAAGCTTTGTTACACCAACACGATATACCAAGAGGCTCAAAGCTAAGAGCTGGGAAATCTGATCTTAACTCTCCCCTGTTCAGTCCAATTTGCTGCCATCCGAACTGCCAGTGCAAAGGCACTGCTTTCCTGCTCACCCAGCCCCCCAAAAAGCTGCAATTCTGTAGGAAAGCTAGCAACAAACCGTCTTTAACCTCATACTCTGTCTTTCTCCTGGAGACACTACAGGTCTGGCTATGTAACACCACAGCAGCATGAGGTCTCAACATCAGTCAGTTTAAGTAAATTGAAGGGGTTAAGAAAAGAGGTTTAGCTGTTTGTTTGGTTTTGTTGGAATTTTTTGTTGTTGTTTTGGGTTGGTTTCAGGTTTTTTTTACAATGTAAGAATGACCCTTTTAGAATGATTATGTTTCACTTGTGTTCTGAAAACTCCAACCCCAAGTTACATTAGTTTTGGTTGATTAGATAAACCACAAGTGCTTTCCCATCTTCTTTTCACATTTAAAAATTTCTGTTTAAAAAAAAAATAAATTACGTTTTCTAATGTAACATACTTAGCATGTACCAGGAAAACCGATGATCTTTCCAGAGCATTTTGGAAAAAACAGCTTTTAGCATGCTTCGTTTTTCCAAAAAGGGATTACTAGAAAGTCACAGGGTGAGATGATGTGATTTAGCCACAGATATCTGTTTAGTCCATTGTTCTCCAGAGACATCTGCTTAACAGAAGCTGCAGTGTAATCTATCACTGAAAAGCCATTTACAAAAAAAGTTGCCAGTACCTTAGCCCTGCCAGAAATTCCATTACAGCATTGTAGTTGCCCATATTCCAGCAGCATTTTGCCACATGTACTAAATATGAGAAGACTTCTCGTTTCTCCTCCATAGAACCTGCAGTCAGGATCAGCCAGGTAACCCACGAGCTCACCTTGTAAAATAAAATGGACAGTACAGTCAGCCAAAGCAATGTCATTTGGAGCATTCATGCATACTTGATGGATAACATGGGTTTTTTTGGTTTCCTTCTGTCAGGAGGGTATCAGTCAAAATTCTACTTATACACTTACGGCCAAATCACGTATGCAGTGCAAACACACCTCACCCACAAACATACTCACATTACAACAGTAAAATCATTAACTGCTCTAGAAATACTTTTATCAAACAAAAAACTACGGTATCCTAATATAAGATATTCTGAATATGCTTTCAGGCCACAGAAGAAAAAGCTTAAGGTAGTGCTGATTTCTAAAGCTGCCAGAGAGATCTGCAGTGTAAATTCTCATTAACATAGCTTACAAATCTCAGCCTCACACTGAATAACCCTTGTTCTTACAACATGGACAGTGAAAGTTGATAAATTGCAATTTTTATTTTCACTTAATTTCACAAAACTGGTAGTTGTATTTAATGTACAAAATTTGCTAATTCCTATATGCACTGAACATTTAAAATAATTCACATTATCTGTCTGCAAGATCACAAATGAAGTAAACAAAAAAACCTCCGCCTTCCTAAGTGTGACCATACTACCAACTTCTGTTCAGTGATTCATTAATGCAAGAATCAGAAATTAACTTAGTACATGATTCTGTTTGCATTTAAACAAATAAAAAAATCAAACCTTCATTTCATCAGTGTGCAGATTTTCTTTCCAGTTTGTGTTCCCACAACATCCATAAAAAGTAGCTATATTTCACATGGAAACCTAATTTAAACCAACTGCTCTTTTTTACAATATGATTCCCTGGGGGCTTGATTTTTGTCATTGTGTAAACACTTAGGAAGCAATAAACATGATTTGTTTACTGACACCAAGTTCCAGTCTTTAGTCCTGAAGGATTCAAGTGTTTACAGACAATACCAGTGTGGGGAGAGGCTTATAAAAAGTAGAAGATGTTAGTTAACCCCTCAGGGGGCATAGACTTTTATTTAAAAAACCAAGCATGCGAAATAAAATGTAAGGGCATTAGTACTAACAGGAAAAAAAAAACACTAAAAACATATAGGGCTTCCATTTATGCAAGTCTATACAGACACAGTGTTCAGAGCCTCTCACTCCTGAGGGAGAACAGTCAAAGAATATGAAAAATCTAAGTTACTATTTAATCTTCCTGATGCCCAAATCAATCAAGAAGAATAAATGAGAAATGCGCAGATAAGAAGACAGCCAGAGCTCCAATATATGCAATGCATAAGTGTGTAAAAAAAAAATCAGATTTTTAAGACTGAATTCCTGAAGAAATAAGGTGACAAAATCATTCTCTCTTTCATGCAGTGAGGACATACTTGGGAGTGCATACCATGGGGATGGAGATGCTCTAATGGGATGTGAAATGGGACAATGGACCTGTTAAGAAACAGCATTCCACCTGCTCTAGCCCTCATCGAACAACTTGGGTATGATAGGCAAGAGCTGGAAGAAACTCGCTTCAAGTCTAGTGAGAATCAAAAGAAAACAGGTTAACTACTGTTTCAGTAATTACTGTACATTTTTATAACTAACATGTAACAATAGAAAAGATTAGGAGCAGATAACAGGTACAGAGGTTATAGGTAGAACAAGTACCAGAGTCCGATGTTGTACATGTAAACATGCTCAAGAAGCTTTCCCAAACACAGCCTTAATGCGCTGCCACTGCAGAGGCCACAATACAACAATAAATAAATAAAAACTATTAATATTGGCTGCCCTATACAAGATACATCCAATCGCTGCACCAGCTCTGAATGAGAATTTGAATTTAGCTGAAATTGTATTTGAAGTGCTCAATTGGTTATTTCTAAATGTAAAAACTGAATCAACAAAGAAGTGCATACCTGAAGAGCATGAACGTATGGAAAAATACAAAAAACCCCAGAGCGCTGCATGACACAGGGGTCAAACAAGGGCAAAACAGAATAAAAGGTAATAAAATAAATGCATTAAAAAAAAATCAGAAATTGTGAAACAAAACAGTTAAATCTGTGATTCAAGGTTGGCATAGATTTGTTCGTATATGCTGCAATCAAATTACATATTGGTTTTGGGTATTATTCACATTTTCCAGAAATGGCTCTGTTAGGGAATGCAAACGCTAAACATCCAATCTCACAAAAAAATTAATATTTGTTTGGTATGAAATACCAAGTGTGGTAATGACAGTTTGATTAATATGTGTTTAAACATTTTAAAGAGTAATATAATTAAACAGATCTGTTTTAATCTAAGGTACTAAAGATGTAATGGGCAGGAGAAAAGAGTATCAAAACTGAAAAAATGTCTAAAAAGGCAACTGAATTCAGATTCCCCACAAAGAAGAAACCTTGAAACTAGGACAGTCACTTGTTGAAATTTTATTTAATAGAGAGTTTAGGACTGCTATAAACAGTTATGATGAACTCTTACAAACACTCTGTAAAAGCAAACAAAAAATTATAAAGGTCAACATGAACAAGCCTTTGCAGCCTTGAGATGGCATATGTATATGTAAGAGCAAAATAAGGGTGCAAAAGGCAGTAGTCTCCCATGAAGTTTACGATCACTCCTCTTGCAGGACAAGAACAGAATTACAGGAAGAGTAGAAAACATTTAAAAAATCTTGCACTAAACAAGAAGGAAAAATAAAGTGTCTGAATCTCTAAATTTTAAAACAGAATGGGCAAAGGCAGATATAAGGGCTTGGGCAGAATCAGGAGACAGAACTGAGCATCTAAAGATACAACCCACTCCTGAAAAATAATGAATGTGCCTGCTTTAGAAACTTCAGTATTTTCATATTCCCTTGAGATCAGGAAAAGTGTGAGGAGTAGGCTGGGATACTTCAGTCAGATGCAGATAATGGCAAATTTCATTCATACCTTTTTATGTGTTGATGAACTTAGGAATGAAACAGAATTGTTCCTCTACATATGCTACAGACTGTTTCGACTTACAGTTCTTTTATGCCACATCTAGCAGTAGCGAGAGTATAAATTGACCTTTCTGGCGGTTCTGAATAGCATTGGGTCTCCACAAGGTTTTTCTTTTAATTATTCAGAGACTGTTGGTTAATTGATCGGAATGCATTATACAGCCCCCAGAAAGTGGGATTATGGGCTTCTCAAAAAGCATAATAGCCTGGTACCCCAAAACTGATTTCTTGGAAGGTTTCATCAGTCTGAAACTAGAACAGAGATAATTAAATGCAACAGTGCTGTCAGAAAGGAGGGAGCAGAGGAAAGGAGCTGTGAACAAAGGTCATCTCCTTTCATTCAGTGAGGTTTTTGCTGAGTGCTATGCCTAACATCTGCAACAGCTTTTCTACTCCTAGCTTTTTTAGTGAAGACAGCTAGAAAGGGAAGAGAATTCAGTCAGGTAACAGAGCTGAGGGGGCATTTCCCAAAAATTAAATGTGGTCCTGGAGCCCAGCTAGGAAACAAACACAGAATTCATAAGCAGAACTAGCAGTTATCCACTTAAAATGCCATGGGGGATTTTTCTTATAGAAGTTTTGAAGGTGGGAGACCTCATTGAATCAATAGCCTTTAAAGGAGCAGAAAATTGAAGCTGAACCTCAGCTGACTGAGGTCACTTCCCAGCTCTGAACTCCCTGAAGATTTTATTCTACCCAGGCAGATTGAACTGATGGATCCAAGAACTTTATCATGAAGAACAATATTCTAAAGCTCTTCAATAAACGCATACTGGAATAGCTTGAGTATGACATTAATTTGAGATGATTACTCATAATGGCCACAGATAAAATGAATGACGTACAAACAACACTGAACTGCAGGTAGGTTGAAAGGACTGAGATCTTTATGAAAAAATCACGTATGACAGCTTAGAGGAAACTTAAGTATATCAAGTAAAACATACACTCATTAAACAATACTTAGTAAACATACTCTTGAATTTTCTGACTTATTGATAAATATGTGAGCAGTCCAGAGTATATCCTCAAAGGTGTGCCTCCACAGGAATCACTGACATTCTCAAATGACTGTATAGCTGCCACTGGATCCTGAAAATACTTGGTAATGCATATACTACATTTCTGCTGCCTAGGATGTATAAACTTCCTCTGCACAGATGATATTCAAGAAATAACAAACTTTTCAAGATCTTCATTCAAATGAAAGTTCAGAAGTGGGGTTCCTCAGATGCTGTCTGTGTACATGTGAGCTAGATGCACCTCACACAAAAGAAAAGCAGAGAACAACTCTGTATATGTACTTAATTCTTGGCGGCTACGGAATTCACCTGGAAGTTCAACTCAAAACCCTGTTTCTTCCACTTTGGCAAGCAAGTAACACAGACAGTATTTTGGAGCAGCACAGCTTCTCTGTCACTAAAACCGGGTATGATCTCTACATTCAAAAGGGGTTTCCTAGCAGGGGGAAGAGAGCAAAGGCAAGCTCCATCCTGGCAGGCTCCAACTTCTGGACACTTCAGCCAGCTGGATACAGAACGGCACCTCCTCTTCCAGAAGTTCATTCTTGGTTGGCTTGCAGAGCTACCTCCCCAGCTGCATCACAACTGAGGAGCATCTAACCTGAAGATGAAGTACCATCAGGTAGCAAGCTCCCTAGTCATCAGGCTGCCACGACAGAAACATGGGGGCTTCGCAGCTCAGGCAATGCCTGAACTAGCTAGCTCCGGGACCACAGGCAGCACAGCCCAGCCAAAAGAGTGCGCAGTAGTAGCCTTGCCAAGAAGATCAAAATACATTGCCGGTATTCCTCAGAACGAGCAGTAACACTTTTTGGACCTGGGTTTTGTGTTAGATATCGCTTTAACGTCAGATCACAATCTACATATTGACATATTGTCATTATTTCCTTAGTTTACTTTTTTTTTTCCACACTCAACTTACATAGTTCTGTTTAAGTAACTCATTTTAAACTCCCTTCAGAACAGAAATCATCACAGCAAACCTATAATTAGATTTCCGCTGCACTGCTGCTGAGTCTGAAAAGTATGAGAAAATGTATCCTGGCTTCGTTACTAGAATCCACATGATTGTGAGACACAAGAAAAGTCATAAATTAAAACATGATCCACTTAAACAAGTTGATAACAACATTGTCTTTTCATTCAGATGGATAAAAATGAGTCACCTTCAGGATTACTGCATACTAGTATAAAGTACTAAACAAGCAAAATCAAATCAAATAGATACTTAGTTAAGACTTAAATATTTTCTGGTGCCCTAATACAGAGAAGCACTGACAACATTGTGCCAAAGTAATTTCGGATACATTGTAAAGTAGCCTCTTTTGGAAACTTTCAGAGGTACAGAAGCCTCCTTCAAATCTGAGTCTGAACACACAGGATCTGTATCAGATGTCCGGGCAATGCAAACCGTAGCTAAGCAATGACCTCAAGCACAGAAGTACAAAAAGATCTGTACAATTTTAGGACTTTTGAAATTATCTTTTTATATCACCCCTTACTATTTTAACTGCACTAAAATCTGTTCTTTTCAATAAACTTTTCTTTTTTAGGTTTTTAGGCTTATCTTACTTTGACCAAAGTTTTCAAATAAATTTAAGTTAGATATTGCTAATGCATTTGGGAAAGGCATATTATAACTCAGCATTAATCTTCAAACACACTGCGAATATTTTTAAGTCAGTAACTGAGTCTCCTTCGATGTTTCAACTTGAAATTTTTCACAGCTGTAGCAATGAGAGACCTTTATTTAGGATAGACAAACCTTCCTTTTCCAGGTCATCACATTCCCAGAAGACTCCAGATATTTCTGTTCTGATTTTTAGATTTCCCTTTTCATTTGTATTTTTTTTAAAAAGGCAATTTGACAGAAAAGTTCCTATAACTCAACTGTCAGAATTAATAGCAGGAATTTTTTTTTTTTAAACTTACAGAGTTTTATTAACAAAAAATAAACAAGCCCACCCTGAACTTTTAAACATGGGAAATCTATATCAATCATTCAAAAAATAATATAAGCCTATGTTTTTGATTACCTAATCACTGAACTACCACTGATTTAAAGTCTATATGCAGGCAAAAATCTCCCAGTTTGTCAGGGGGAGGATATAGCTTGTTACTGATGCTCAGCTCCTTTTACTAATAAAATATGAAGGACTTAAAAGAGACACCCATGATGGAACTTGATCCTCAAGGTATGGCACATGACCTTAAAGTCCTCACAAGTGTGAGCTACAGGACGGTTTGCCATTTACTCTATGGGAATCCTGCTCCATGTAGTGCACAGGATGGAACAGAGCTTAATGCATGTTGAATTATTAACTGTATCCCTAAATTTACCATGGATTTACTTGACTCCTTTTCTTCTTTTACTCTAATACTAGAGATTATAATAATTTATATATATATATAGACATATATATATAAATTATTTACTATCCTTTCTGGAGCTGCTAGTGAACATATTCTGCAATTATTTTTTTTTAATTTATTGTTTAACTTTGATCAGAATGTAAATACAGGGGTGGTATTAAGGGAGGAAACTATTAAGAATCCCCACCGGCAAAGCCCAGTGTTTTGTCATTTGTACTGCTTTACACTCATATCCCCAACTCTTAAGTTTATAAGGCTTTTACAGCAATTCCCAAGCTACATACTTCAGTGGGTGATGCTACATGGAAGAAATGATGTCTTCTATTTTTGTATTACATTTTTTAGGAACTTCATAATACTTGAGAGATGCAGCTTTCAGAGGTGAAATTAGCAAACACAGCTGTCTACCTGAAGTTTAACACTTACCATTGCTAGCAAGTAAAATAAAATCTTTTGGCTTACCATAAAGTAAGATGACAGTGCATACCTTCTCTAACACCTAACATATAAAAACTAGCCACGGATATCTTCATAATAAACTGTAGCTGATTTAACTACTGCCTACACTGGAGCAAGAAAGCAAGCAATTTTAATACTGACGAAATAAAAGTATGTGTATGAGAAGTCTCTGAATACAAAACAAGAAGTTGATTTTTCAGGTATCCAAAGGATAAGCATGACAGTCTGTAACCCATTTAACCAAGCCATTCTGGTTTTAACAATTTTGTTTTATAAACCCAAGAAATTTAAGTAAAATCTGAAGAACATGAAAAATCCATCAGATAAAATAACCTTCATCAGGTATCACGCAGTATTTATGGCAAGAGGGAAAAACCTACATTATCTTGTTTAAAAGCAGAATTCTTAGTATATCAGTGTACTCTGATTTCTCCCTCTTAAAAAAAAATAAAATTAAATCCACCTTTCACAACATTACAAAGTCTTTCCACAAGGGTATATTATTCTTATAAAACTATAGGGAGCAGATTCATATTTATGAGGCTTTTTAAAACACTAGCAGTATGCAGCATTAGCACTCATAGCTACTACAAAGAATTCCTTTGTATTGCTAACTGCACAAACCCATCAGTGCATACCAATGAATATAAGAATCAAAGTATATAACAGAGAATTGCTTTATTTTACATGGGTTTCACTAAAGTTTCATTATTAAAATTTTGGGGCTTTTGGTATAATATGCAACATAATTTTCAGATGCATTTTTAAAATCTGAGTATTTTAAATTGCATATCTTATGAACAGATGGTTCACTGTACATGCTTGACTGAAATTATATAACCTTACAAAGAACATTTACCATTTTAAATCTGATTAAACACTATTCCAAACAAGGACTGGAAACAGTTTGATATTTGTACAAACATAATCTTTTTAAAAGTATTATGCAAACCCATTTAGGCATTGCAAAAAAATGCTGAACTAAGAGACAGAGCGCAATATTTATTTACATTCCATTATTTCAGTAAAATGATAAGTCTCTGTTTTACTAGTGAGGATTTAAATGAACAATGAAGAAAACTTACAAACTTAAACCCTCAAAGATAAAACTATCATCAATTAGTGACCTAAATAGCCATATTTTTAATTAACTTTACTGAATGTAAGAATGACTTAGTGCATGATGAAACCACCCCAGTAGCAGTGCTATACTGGAGCAGTTCAAACATTTTTACCTTCTTAGCTTATTTTTTGGCAATTCAATCTTTCCAAAAAAATCACCTTATGTATTGAACTTCTTATTTTGCATTTTCAGTTCCACAGTGGGACTACATTCAGACAGCTGTTTGAATGATGTTTCTATCTGGTGCAACTTTTAATCTAAGACATCACAATTGCTTTGCACACATACCTCAACATGGAAAATTAAATGCTTCATTTTGTTTTAAGTTTTTATGGCTTTTCTTTTACTTGAAGCTGTGGCCAGAAAGATCAAGTTACAAGAGACTCCTTTCATGTTTATATAAAGCAATGCTTGGAATTATTTAAAATGTTTACATAAACATAAATGTTTACAACATGTACATTGAACTTGTGTTTCTGTGTTTGCTTTGCTGGCGAGAGACAGAAGAGTGGCTGGGAGTAAAAACCATAAACGTGCAAGAGACTGGAAGGGTAAAGATACAGAAAAAGAAACAGGTGCCCAAGAACAGAAAGGCACAGTAGACAACAAAAAGAGATGGAAAAAAGTATGTTGTTACAGTTCTCAGCATCCCAAAACACATTTAGGTACCATTTTCCTAATCTCTTCCCAGTTACCAGGGCTCTGCTAACTCTGCAGAATCTCCTTAATAGTTTCCTCCCACAGTTTTTATATATCCATGAAAACTAAACCGCTGGTAGTCAGTGCTCTATCAGAGCAGAAAAATATATTACTACTATTATTACATGCACAGTCTTAGAGAATCCAAAAGCCAATAGTTTTGCAAAGCTAGATGTTACTGTATTTCACTCTCCTCTTCCCACGCTAGCCACTAGTTCAGAATCAGCTTTTAATTACATTTAGTAACAGGAAAGAATATCTGTCTTTAGCTTGATCCACTGCCTTGCTCTGACAAGACTCTATGATCAATTTGATATTATTAGAAGCAAATGAAATATCAGCTGTGTCTTGCTGATGAGTACATGTTGTGCCTAAGCCTCCACTATCATATAACTACAGTTTTAATTAAACTTTTAAAGACTATGGGCTTTACTTATAGTTGGTGATACTGAACGTGTGTAGCCTAAAATCTTCATGATAAATAAAAACCGAAAAGCAAAATACCTTCTAATTACCTGTATAGATGTATCACAGGCTAAAAAATAGCTTTAAATTCTTCTAGCACAGTAAAAAAAAAAAGCTAAAAAGCTAAAACATTTAAGAATATTTGAAATATCTACAGGTGGATTTGCTTCTTTGACTCCTGTAAATCTGAATTAATTACTGAATCAAAGTTACATGCTATAAACTGGCACATGTAACAGACGCACAGTTTTTTCTCTCAAATACATCTACCTCAGCAATGTATTTATTCTTATTTTATATAGGGACACTATGCATCCTTAAACATACAGAAAGATTCTTCTCTACTTGAAAAAGATTTAAAGAGATGTTAATTCCTATATCGCAACACTTCCAAGTCTGGAGGTATACACTGTCTAAAAATACAGGAGAAGTCCATCTTTTAAAGAAGGCTTTCCTTACTGTCTTCTGGCAATAAAACCAGAACTGGAAAAAAACTTAGAATATTCTAATTTGAACCAAATGCATTCAGAGTATCTGAATGTTGTCTTCAAAACATTTATAAAGAAGTAAGAGAACTCCTGATACTAACAAGTAAGGAAACAAACAACCCATAGGAACAAGATGTATAACACAAACAGAATTTCAGGTCAAATAGGTTAAAGAGACAGAAATGTCGTTCCCTTTCTCTGAGATCATTTGAAACCTCAGGCTGTTGCAAGAAGAAAGTGAGAGTAAAAACAGGATCCATTCATTCTGGTGCCCAGTTTTTCTACAATGCTTTAAGTAATTTTGTTTTTTACTTTCCACGTTTTCAGTTTCTCCTTTAAATGTCTTCTGAAATATTACAAAGAATTTTTTTTAAGTTTTCTATACAGTACAGAGACAAGAGGTCAAAACACAGAAACTTTATGACAGCTGAGACAACAAACTGCCATCCTAGAAAACTAGGATAAGCACTGGATCAATGAAAGTTTAGGAACATATCTGGGGTCTAAAAAGCACAGCAGTTAAACTTTTTCCTTTTACCATTTCTTAAACAGCAGTGACCAGGCTTTCTATAGCAGCATTACAGAAGTTATTTAAACTGCAGTGGCAATCTTCACCATGACTATCATCTTTCTATAGTACCTCTAGGGAAGCAAAACCCGAAAAAACATGTCTATATATGCAAACATTACCAATCTTAAGTGACTGGGCTATATGTCATATGAAATGCCGTCTGTCTGAAAACTCCATCAGAGATAGTAAATCCTGCAGAGAAACTGCAACATTAGCAGATTATAAGATTCTTATTTTCCTGTGAATATTTTATTTCCCTGTGAATTTCTGTACAGACTTGAGAGCTGGAATGACCCAAAACTTTTAAAATACAAATGAAATACAATCCAAGAATGTATTCCAACCCATTTGGTTGGATTCAAGCAGATCATTCATGACTGACCTTTCTCACAACATATTTCTGAAACAAGCCATTGGGTGTTCAAGCTCCTTGTCGTGGCACCGACCTTGATTACCACAGTAAGTAATAAACTGATACTTGGAAACCCATGACGAGAAAAGATACAGGGAAATACATAATGCCTGAATCCCCTCTAGTAACTGTATGTCAGGTCTAAGCCATAACCACGCTCTCTTAAACAAAGGCAGTTTCTGTTTCCCAGCCTCAGTAGCACAGGATTTGCCAGCTGCATGTTTCTGCTACTATTCATGGAACACTTGACAGTAGCTTTAACCTGTGCTATCCATCTTTCATGTCTCTACACTCCTTACACTACTACAATTTTTCTCCCTGTCATTCTTGACAGTGAAAAGAAAAAATGTATACATGAAGAGGATCTATAGTGCTACACTTGCCATCTTTTGTGAATATTAATTCAAGATTATCCATTTCTCAAATCTTTGTTGTTTATTTTTTGAAGATCTTCATATATCAGAAACAAAAGCCACCCAGTTATTAGTTTCATACAGTTTCTGTGACAAATAAAGGGCTCTCCAGCTGCAGTAGAGTTCCTTGCCATACGCCTGAATTTAAGGTCAAAGCACTCACTAAAGCCACAAAAACTGGGGCAAGGTGTTATCACAGCTCCCAGAGGTAAATGAGTTGTGTCTCTTCCACAATATAGAGGACTGAGTCCACTGACACCCTGAGCAGACACTGACATTATGACAACTATTGTTAGATTGTTGCAGGTTAAAACCAAATTATGTGGCTCTTCAGGCAAGGTGTAAGCAGGCTGCAGAAACCTTGCGACAAAGACAGTAACAAAGGAGCTCTCCTAAATATTTAAGTTGGCTACCTTGCCTTTAAAGCAGGAATAGAGCTCCTATTTAAAAAAAAAAAAATCAGGCAAGGCCCACAAATTAAATTTATACCACCTATCACAACTTATTTTTTGCATTGTCACTTGGTAACACTAAGATACCAGTTAATGTCTGGCTGGCCAAAAGACTATTCAACCTTCGTCAAGGAACGGACTCACGCATCCCACTTCAATGCAAAGTCCTTCTCGCCTGAGACACAACCACAGCTTTTCTCCTTGAGTTACTTGTGATGCAGATTTCTCACTATATGCTTCTCAGCTTGGTTTCTGAATTTTTTTTAATCCTTTTTACACTTTTCAGCTCCTCTCACCAGGCTCACAAAGCTGTTATCCCAGAACAAGAGTATCTGACAAAAATGTATTTCCATCGTCATACTAAAAGACCCAATAATTTTCAGAAATCTTGCAAGACTCTCAAGATGTTAAAACAAACTACAGATAATAACGAAACACTGAAGTTGGCAAAAGCTCCAGCTACTGTCATCCTGCCTTTCTACAGAAAAAAAAATTTTTAGGAAGCATTCCTGATGGTTCATCAGCATTAATGTCATCACTGAATCACTTCCAGTACTTTAAGTCAAAACACCTTACCCAGGTAATACAGCAAAAGAAAATGCACTTTACGGGCTTCATCCACTGTTGGACAGTATGCCCACTATTATGCTTTCCCACAAATGAGAATTGAGTAGAAAAAATAACAGCAGTTATTTATTGCACATTGAGCTGTGGTAATTGCCTTCAAGTACCAATTTTACCTACTGCAGAGGGCAACTGATTTCTGATTCAGTCTGCAATTCTTTGTGGACCGTTTCCATGCCAAACGCTTAAGGCTGACCTCACCATAAGTGCTTTCTCCTGTGTAAGTCTTTCCTATACCTTTTAGACCCCACTGAAGTCTAAATACCGTAATTTGTATTAAGCAACACTAACCAATAGTTTAATAGAAAGGTTTAAACAAATTATTACAAGATATTCATACTCTATGTATCTCACCAGTAACAGTATTTAAATCATTCACGTCTAGAAAACAACAGTTTTGTAACAGCAAACATAGTTAAATTATAAGGGAACCATGTGATGTTTCCCACTATCTATGCTTGACCTTGCATTCTGCAGTCAGTGGGAGTTTGCAACCTCAGTCATGAATGGGGGTTTCTGCGAGTTACTGGAATTTAAATAGTAAATAATACTAGTAAAATTTATTTCAGTAAGACCAAATTTTTCCCCTACTTTTCACTTAAACTCACTTTTAAAAAGATATTTTAATAATTTGAAAATATTTTAATCTGTTATTTTTATTAATTTATTTTATAATATAATTTTATAATATAATATAATAATTATTTTATAATTCCTGCAGCCCTCATTCAATCTAAGCTTCCATGAAAATGTCAGTATTTTTTCTATTAAATAAAGTTCCTTTGTGTCACAAAACAGCAATTATTGACTGTCATTTTAAACAAGTGTTATAACTTGCTCATTAATATGTAGTGCCAGAAAAATTACTAAAATCATATTGCTTTAATGAAAAATCCTCTGTATACTGTAATTGCTCATTTAACAGAACAACAGCATGAGATGATTTTTTTCCCATTACGTATCAGAAGCCTGTCATCCTAAAAGTCATTCTGGCTCCCACATTACAAATACACTTCAGTATTCCTATAGGCAATGCCAAAAAAAATCAGCAAGTGCTCACTGACTTTTGCCAAAAAAAGCATGACTCTTTGCACAAGAATTTTCTTGCCATTTATAAACAAAGCCATTTTGAAAGTTCACGCTTGTGATTTGCTATGGCAACTGATATACTCCACCATAAGATAAAGCAGATAGCAAAACAGTGATTTATTACAAGTGGTAACTATTGTACAATAACTCCATTTAAACATATAGCATCTATGTTTAAAAAAAGTTATTCCAGATTATATTTAAAATAATCCATTGCACTAAATATTATATAATCTAAGCACCAGATATTCAGGAATTAATTCAAATTATATGAAAAATCATCCTGTAGCATTACCAAACAAGTAATGATAGACTACAAAAATTGCAAAGTCACAAACCTCTAACACTAAAAGATAATGTTGACTATTTTACCAAAAGGCAACTTTAATGTTAAAATTCTCATTGATATAGAATAGTCTTAGTCATTTCTGACAAGACTTCTTCACCACCTACTTGCTCTTCAATCCTGTGACTGTTCAGTGTCAGAACACATGATGGTCAATCCAATCTGTACAGCCAACTGCAAAATGTCCTAACAAACTTCTCTGGCATTGTGCCTCACCAGGTCATCCTAGAGCTTGACCGCTTCACATTTTTCCCACTGCCCTCACTATGGTGATCACCGTAAGATAAACACCCCAGGAAGGAGGACCCTCACTGGGTCAGCAGCTAGATTCCTCTCCAGCTATACACCAGCCACAGTGTTTTCCTAAATACAGTAACTAGAGCTAATTTAAACAATTTTTCGGCTCTGTCTAAAGACTGAATATAGTAGTCGCTACTTTTTATTTATGTTGCCGTAATAGAATTAGGTGAGAGAAACCAACATATTTACACTATTTTAGTTCCTAAATCTCAGTAACATGCAAGTAACATGCAAGAACAGTTCGAAACACGCTAAATATTCAGTCATTGATTCTTATTCGCCCAGGAAGCAGGAACTTCACTGGGGGTTAATACATACTCTGCTCTATCTACTTAATTTTGTGCTGTCTTTTTTGATACCTGCACAATTTTCATCTCTTACTAAAGCACAAGAATGCAGTGGATAACAAACTAAAAGAGCGTAAGTCAAAACTATCTCCATTTTATTCCACTTACGAATCTAGAAACTGCTAACATTGCATATGGTTCACACAAAAAAAGGAAGAAAGAAATTATTCCTTTTTTCTGCAGCTAAAACCTGAGGGTTTATTTGGGGGGGGGGGGGGGGTTGGTTTGTTTTGGGTTGGGTTTTGGGGGTGAATTTTTTTTACAGTTTTCTCAATCCTTGCTCAATTTTCTATTAAACTCATCAGAAGATCACCTTACTAAAAATAAAGTAAAATCTTAGTAAAGAACTCACGATTTGGCTGAAATGTGTCATGCCAAATGACACTTCTTTGTACAACAACATTCAAGACACACGTGGAGATTAAATAAATAAATAAATGAATAGTGCAGATTAGTGTAGTTATATTATACAGAATACAGAAACTTCTAATTTACAATACTTCTGTGCTGAGTCCTAAGATCATGCTCAGCCTACAAAAATCCAAACCAAATAAATAAAACTCCAATTCCTGAACAAAATAATAAACTGACTGAAAGTATACCCCATACTGTCATTATAAATACAAAAAAATACAGGTCTGTAATTTCTTTCTTTCTATTTACTTTACAGCGTGCAAGAAAAACCTAGGTTGCAGTTTTCCAAACTCACTGAGCAAATCGGTCACATAACTAATATTAAATTCAGTGGAATTTAGCTAAATCCCCTGGTCATCTTAACTTACGTTTTAAAAATTTGTCATTACAGCTAAATTCAGCTCTGAGAGATAAAGGAAGTAACTAACCTGCAAATCAGGTAATAACCTTTATGAAAAGTAAGTTAGAAGTTTTGTCTTACCTCATTAAACCTTGTCACAAGATCATCTACAGCATTATGTTCACCATTGGCAGAAGAAAGAATAGTAGCAGATATGGAAGCTTTAATAGATGGCAGCTTGCTTTGACATTCAGCATTACCCAAATCCCTGGTTAAAAAGCAGAGGTAGTCAATGGGTAAGACTTTCCGGTAGAGCTCCTGCTCCTGCTCAGTCAGAATGCTGGCAACCTCCTCTGGGAACTGGATGAGGTGCTGCAGTTCGATCAGCTCTTTGCTGATACCAGCCACGTTGTAGGGAAGGACGCTGGAGCCAGCCATAGATGTACACGCTTGACGTTCTAAAACAAAACAAATAAAAAATTTATTAGGTTTCACCTTTAACTCTTGGACTGGGCTGTGCAAAAGCAAGAAAACTTGTTCTTCTTGTTTTGTTAAACTGTTCATTCATTTATTCAGCAGTACACTATATGCTAACTACTTTATATTTAGACAACCTGAAACGTTCTTTTAGTTGGGGTCTTTCTGTATATATCTATATCTGGTATTAGCTAGACAGCTGGTAACTGGGGCTTCTGAGATTGTTAAGCTACCTGCCAAAACGCGCTTGCTTCCTGACTTAGCCAAACGCCTGCTCCAGTCACCTGCAGTTTTGTCAAAACTTCAAATAAAAGGATCATCTGGGCAGGGTGTGGCTCTGGTTTTCCTCCATATTGGAGTCCGCGGTACAAAGGGGTTTGAGGCTTTGACTGGGGCATCAGGACTCTACTGCCACAAGAAATAATGTATAATGATCACATAAAACCTATGTGGGTCAGCGTTTTTCTTCATATTCCTCTTGCTACAAAATAAACTTGTATCTGAGCTCACTGCATCGTGAAACTAAATGTCCGAAGTTACAAAACATTTTTCATTCCTCTGGGAAAATGCATATATTTGGGAGTATACACTTTTTATACATTATTACAAAACATTCATGGTAGCTTTATAATATCCTAGCAGTGATCTCCCTTGAAAAATAAGACTTCTCCTAAGAAGGAAGAAGCCAAGCTTTGTAAGACCACGTGGGAAGCCTGAAACATCAACACAATGATTCCAAAACAGTGAGTATGAGTATTCTGAATAGATAAGTTTAGAATGGGTTCTCTGAACAATAATTTTTTCAGCATTACTTAAATGTATAAACAGTCATAGTATTCTGTATTCTTCTTCCTTCCCAGGAAAAGGAGGGGTTTTTTTGCATTGCTTCACAAAATATCTTTAGAGATTTTTTGCACGCATAATGGAGGTACACTCCAGATCTATCTTTTACTTCAATTTTTTTTTTTATATCAATAAACTCTCATTTCGTAGAGGAAGAAAACATCCTTTCTGTTCTCTAAAAAAAACCACCCAAGCTCATAATGACTGATTACAATTCATTCTCTTATAATAAACATAAAATATACTACATGAGGTTTCCCTTGTTGCATTCATTTTAGGCAAACTCTATTCAATCAGTGGGAAATTAAAAAGACAGAAAATTGCCTTTTTTTAATAGATTCTACTAAAGGTCAAAAGATAAATTATAGCAGCCCTAATTAAAGCCTTTGGGCTAACAGAACCTGTTGAGAAATTTTGAAATACATAAAAAGCTTCAGAAAGAGCCAAAGAGTAATTGTTTCTGTAGCTAGACTGGGGAGGAAAAAAGCAACAGACTTCAATTTGCAACAAGCAATATCCTGGTTACATAGTGGGGAACAGGTATAACTTCAAGCATAGCGAAGTAGTGCTGTATGGTATCTGCAGGTATCAAGAAATCTCTGTCACTGAAATTCCTGCAAGAAAGATCAAGGGACAAAAAGACAGTTAAGAACACCATGTTGACACATCAATCCTGTTTTGGGCAGCAGGTGAAGCGCAGTGAGCTTCTGGGCTTGCCTTCAGTCTTGTTTGCTTTGATTCTACATGGGACTCCAATTCCATTTTCTACTTCAATCTGTGCAGAACAATTCTGAAAAGTTCCATACGAAAAAGCTCTTAAAGCTCATTTGCACTGTTCTTGACTTTGCAACAGAACATAAGCTTATGCTAAAATAAAAACAATGCAAAATATAATGTTTATTTTATATTACAGGGATTGTATATTTGCACAGTGCTTTGCGTATACGGACCAAACTGTCACTGTCACAACCAGCATTCTCTCAGAAAGAGGAGGATGTGGAAGGCATGATGCAAACATCTGCTACCACCCAGTTGCTCCCTAGAAGTCACAGTGCCTTGCTGCCCCATGTGTGACAGCTCTTCTCACTCATGGACTTTCCCGGGAATTACGAGGCACCCTGTCAGCCAGAAGGCAGAGAATGTACAGCCTGTACCAGCCTCTCCTGTGCCTCACTGCTGAAACCGAGTGTGTACAGGTTGTGTCTACGTTGCCAATTTCCTTCAGCTCACAAATACACTTTTGAAGCGCATCTCCCAAACATCCTCACTTACTGTGCTTTAGTTTACAGTCTTGGAGCACACGAAGCGGCTCCTTTTCAGACGAAACTGCACCAGAAGACGTGCTCCCAGAAGGCAACTAACACATCCAATTGCTAACAAGCCGTAGCTGTTGGCAGCATCCGAGCTCTGGAGAGGACACTTGAGGTCAGGAAAGGACAGTTGGGCCAGACAGCTCAGATCATGACTCGGCTGCAGGTGATCACGTAACGCAGGAGACAAGACAGCAAGTACCATGGACAATGCAATGCCACAGAAATACTGGTGCTTTGCGAATTCAACGTTATTTGGTATCTACAGTTATAAACACCTTATATCTATCGATATAGTAGGAAAGGAAGGCCTAACTCTACAAGGAGTGCCCAGTCAAGTAGTGACTGATGGAAAAGAGATAACACGCAAGTGAAGATGAGCTGTTCCCTGATGCACTGCTTGCTGACGAGATTTAGGGGTGCATTCTCAATAATTCACCTTCTCCATTACAGTACCCACCGTACATTACAAAACCCGCCCACATTCACACTTTCAACAGATCCACATTGTCTCAGAACTCCAGCTTTGCTCAAAGACCTCAAAAACTGGCAAAGGTTGACACTGAATTTGCAACAGGCTAGAGCACAGTTCATGATCCTATCGCACAGTGCCTTGCCTAAGCATAATCACCCTTCAGGCTCCATTTATTATAACCTCTCACATCTAAGAACAAGGATCAACACACTGATGTGACCAGCTGTAAGAAGGTGGCTCCACAGTGTATCTCCGGACTGACAGAAACTACTAGAAATATCTCATTTGACCTTTATTTCACTAGACTGACTGCCCATTGATCAAGTCCAGCAGAAAGCTAATGCAGGGATTTTGAAAGCCTTTAATGAAACTATCTTTAATGAAACCATGATCTTCCATAACAAAAGCTTCATAAGCCAGCTTCATTCTAACAGAAAAATGAAACCGTCAAAAAGAAAAAACTTTTCATGGAAGCTAAGCCAAGATGATTCAAGTCACAGACTAAACAAGATCAGCCACTGGTATTGCTGGATTTGGAAGGAGATAGAAAATAAATAAAACTCTTCCTGATTCAAAAAACTGAATTTCAAACTAGCATTTCTCAATTCTCCATTAAAATGGAAGAACTAAACAAGTGCCACGTCTTTAATGTAAAAGTGCATGGAACAAGCTGCTGCAGCAAGAGTGCAGCTGATATCCAAGGAAAGGCACACAGGCCAAACAGAATTATAAAGGCTTGCAGCTCATGGCTGAAGTATGAATATAAATACTGAGAAAGCAGAAGTATAACTTATTTCTGTTGACTATTTCTACACCTATAAATATTTCTATCATCCATAATTCACATCTTTGCAAGTCTTGGTTGTTGACATATTTCACCTCTCCAGATTCTGATTTTTTATCTTTCTTCATTCCAGTCTTAAGTGTTTTATCACAGAAAATCCAGGATCCTCATTCTCAGCTTCACCACCCTCCATGATTTACACTTTGCACAAAAGTCTACTCCTTTTTCTTTCTCTCTTTTTATTTGCCTGTACTAAACTAGTCCTTTTTCTGGACTATTTTTTTGTCTCTTTTTCATGTCCAAGACTTTTGTTATTTTTCATGCCAGGAACTGAGCTGCATTTCTGTGTTTCTGCTATAAAACTCCCTAACCAGTCTCATCCACAAGTCCTCTAGCTTTGTGTTGTCCATTTGTGTTCTTCAGGAAATAGATCATATCTTTCTGTGCTTCAAAGACCGACCAGGTCCTTAGATTAACTTGCAGAATGGACCTGCTGTCAGGCCATAAATCAGGGTAGATTTTGTTAGAGTTAAGGCAGGATACAATCCTCACTAAAATTAGCTGCTGCTGCAGTAAATGGTGTTATTCTTCGGGCTCTACCACATCAAGTTAATGCTAAAGCTAGTAGAAGAAAATGAAGACCCTGACTATTCATTTGCAAGTTGTCTAAAGCTGGAACTGATAGCTTTGCTTATCCTTCTGATACACAGCTGAAGCAGATAATCTTTTAAATAGCAAGGACTGCTTTTATTAATCAAAACAAGATAACTTCTGCCTAGCTTTCAAAAAAGGACTCACGGGTTGACTTAATCATTGCTGATACACATGGGAACAAAAACGCCTTGTCTTCTCTAACAAAAGAATTATCTATTCAAGAATGGGAGGAAAATACAGAATGCTTGCTTCAGGATATTACTCAGCCTAGACTTGTCATAAACTCTAAAAAAACACTGTCTTAAGAATTACTTTTTTTTTTTTTAACTTTCTACAAGGTTTAGTAAGGAGCTCTTCTGTCAACAGATCTACTTCAAATTAACTCAGCCTTTATTACTATAAAACTTAGAATTTCCATACATATTCTGTATGTATAGGCTCTATAAAAGCTACACTGAAAAAATAAATTGCAAGCATTTAAGTATGTAAGAACTGTGTGTGCATTTTTGTGTTTGTATACAAAAAAGTTGAGACAGTCTTGAAAAACTGGTTTTTTCTGGTGTTTATTGAACCATATTATGTTTGTGTTTGCTATATTAGCAAGAGGTTGATTCAGTATTTTTTTAGTATGAAAAACAGGGAGTTCACTTTAAAGAAAAATGCAAAGAAACTTTTATAAATAAACCCATGAAAAATACTGCTAGAAGGTTAGTGTTAATTATCTGTAATCATTCATAGAATTTTTCCACACTGGTATGTTCTACTACACACAATAGTTACGTGACATGTGAGACATTCGAACAATAAAAGCAAAATTACCTGTACATTTACCATATTTCTTGTAAAGTTAAAATTAAAAGGTGCTTATTTATTAAATTTTATTTCACCATGCACACCGGTAGTTTATTAATACACTATATGATATAAATATTGGGCTGCTGCCATCAATTTTCTCCAGGCAGAAATTCAGGATTGGGTTTGAGCAAAGTAAGTGGAACTCATACAAAGACAGAAGGAAAATAAATACAGCCCTGACTGTAATCACATCAATGTTAAAAGTGCTAATCCTGCATAAAATTACAGTTGCCAACCATGCAATCTGTACTTCGATAAAATCACATCGCTTTCAATGTAAACTGTGACCAAGTAAGGCCAGTGGTACAGAATTACTTTCATCCCAGCTCAAACACAACTCTTACTTTTGATACTTGTAGGAATGTGCTATGCATACGGGAGTACACCCAGGGAAAAGCCACTGTACTTTTTAAATGAGCACAATCTCAAAAGTGTAAACCTGCCAAAAAGATTAAAATAGACTTTCAACAAAGTTTGATGAATTGACAAATGAGATAACTGGATTTATGTCTTCATTTTATTTCTAGGTTGCTTTTCTTTCAACACTTACTTTGAGGAAAAAGAAGTATTCTCTCTATACATTCAAAAACCAGCAGCTGCAAGCAGTAAAGTGAAAATCACAATCATTAAAAAAGTGCTCACTCTCTAGAAGGCTACTGGGGGAAAATCCTGTGACTATGACAAACTGTGTTCTAAAGCAGAAAACAGATTTCAATAGCTGTAAAAATAAAAGTAATTATTCAACCTGTTATAAGATCTTATAACTCACTTGCTTTTTTGAGAACAGACTTTGCTTCCATGAAATTATACTACTGTGACTGAAATTACACAAAAATCTTAGAGGATTATTTTTCTCAGTTGTTATTGAAAGGTAATGCAATTCATAATAGAAGCCTTTTTAACAAGCCATGCTACAGACATCATCCAAACTGTTCATAAGCTTTAAGAGAACATATGGATTATGTTTACAGTGAGAAAATAAAAGCAGACCGTGGAAAAAAATCAAGAGCTGCAGGTGAACAACTGCCAATATATGTAATACTGACGTGTTCTGTTCAAAAAAGAGGAAAAATACAATAAAAACCTCCCCCAAACAGAAGACACTTTCATATGTAATACATGACAGTTGAATTGAACACCAGCTTCAGATACCGATCAGCATAACTGGGACAGCATTGTTTTGCTGTCCCTTGGATGCAACATATCTCAGTACCATAATAACCAAACCAACAAGCTTTTGTTAATTTCCTGTTCCTCTTCTCCATAATTAAAAACATATCTCTCTCTTTTAATGAACATGAATTCACTGTTATCAAGTTTGAATGTGGACAACTCACTCCAGTATCAAAGGGACTAATATTAAACTCAGTGGGAAGCTTGCCACAGAACAGGATCAAGTTCAAGTTCAATTTCACTGTAGAAACCACTGAAATAAATAGATCCCATTTCTTCTTCCAATTTACTTGTGAGTCAAGTATCAAAGAATCAGAAGACACACATGCTCTCTCTCCATATCCCTCAATCTAGCAATATGAGCTACCTCTTAAAACTACGTATCAGCATGCATTGCAAATTATTAGCAGGGGAGCTCTGGAGCTACAGGGTACTTGCACAAAATAAAGTTGGAGTTCAGTATGACCTGAGTACCAGTAAACAGAAAATAATACTCTGAGCAAAGAAAGATTCCCAGATGATGAGTTGAAGAAAAGAAGATTAACTTAGCCAAGGTCTGGATGGAAAATAATCTTTTATTAGACCAAGCAATATTACAGACACACTCTGGGGGCATCAGATCTTTTTCAGGTTTGGAATAGAAACAGCAAACTTCACAGCTAGTTTGAGAATACCTGCTTTGAGTTTAATTTGATCATGGTAATAGCAAGACATTGGAGCTCTCTGGTGGAGCAGAAGCAAGTCATCACAATGGGCCTGGTGAAAAGAACAATAGTTTCTACAGTACAGAGGAAAAAAGAAAAAGGTAGAAATCAGCTGTAAAACAGAATTTTGCTGGAAATAGATCACTATGAAACTATAACTCACAGATATTTCTATCGAGGCTGAGATTTTATTGTTGAATAGATTTATTAAACCTCTGGAGAGGATTTAAAAAGAAGGCAGCAATCATGTTGAGGTATAATTGAATTAAATTACAATTATATACCACAAAATACTGACTCACAAACTGACCAGCATAGTGGAATTCAGCAAATGAAAGACAGGGAGCACTTGTAATAACAACCACTTATTCCTAAAATCACTTCTTGCTTTAGGAAATGGCAAAGGGTTCAGTTCTGAAAATCAGACTCTGAACTGTGCGCTCTTTTTTTTCTTTTGCAATTATAACACCAGTCAATTGAAATTCCAGAAAAAAAATTGGAAAGTACTGTATAGTTAGAGATACAACCTGCCTATATAACTTCTGACTTGAAACAAATTTGACTAAACAAATGACATACTTATCAGGACAGTTGAGATGTATAGGCATGGGAAAGAATTACCTTTTTTTTTTTTTTTTACCACAAAAGTTGTGGATAAACACTCTCAAAGGGTAAAATGTATGCACAGACAAACATTCATTCAGATTTTTAAAGCTGAGTTTTAAGACCACCAACATGAAGGATTTAGTAATATATTAAATTTAAATTAACAATTACATAGCAATCCTTACATTTTTCAGAAGTTCCTACCCATAAGTATGAACTTGAAAACCTATTTAAACCCTGTTTGTGGTTGGATTCAGAAGACCCTGGTTGTAAACTATATATATGAGCACTGACATAAAATATGGAAGGAATTTAAAGTATCACCATGATTTCACCACACCTGAGACTGCCATGTCTGCCTCCCATCATCCCCAGCGAACAGCTACACACTGCCCTGTGTAATTACATCTACACTGCTGCTCAGATTTCTGGCAGTGTATTCCAGGGCTTTTACCACTCCGCTAGCCTGAGTCATTCACAGAAATATTTTGCAGCGTACAAAAGAAGAACTTGGCTGCTTGTCTCTGCATTACCATATACTGTCAACACATTTAACCAACCATTTCCTGCTCTGTATGCAGTTTGGCTGGTACTGGCTACAGCTGATAGAAACAATCACAGACCTGTCCATAATAAACGGATCCATTGTTTTTGCTTCTGGCTGTATACTCACCAGAACAGAAGATGCAGACAGTGGCATTGTAACAGTGATTTTGACTCTGCAAAAACAGTAGCAGATCTCAGAACAAAATTTATGCCATTTGATGCTGATTTCCTGATTCCTTTCCATTTCAGGGCAACTAGCAAAGAGCTGGGACTGCATCCTCACGCAGACACAGGATGACTAGCGATGCCTCCAGAGTATCTGTGTAACAATCAGTGTGATTATGCGGGTTAACCCCAGCCAACAAACATTTCTTCTGCACCTGAAATAACAGGCTTTGAAGGCAGTGCCCTAACAAATGACCCTGAGGCTACCATGGTAGCAAATGGATACTTCAGGTACAAAGGGCACCTAGTGTTACGCAAGGTTTGGCTGAACATAGACATGTTCATAGATACTAACGAGAGAAGAATCACCAGAGTGTATTGCCAAAAGTCTGAAGAGATCCACCATCTACATGTTTAGTCAGAAAGCAGCCTTATTGCTTCCAGTCTACATGTTTGGCAACCGGCCACCTGGGCCCTGCTATTTTAGGGGACCTTCACCTATTGCTATAGTTCATGAAACTATATCCTGATTTCAGAACACCTGCCAAAAGAAGGTTTAATTACAAATTTGCTAGATAGACAGTGAGTGTCCAATCAGCTGGCTGAAAATTAGATCTCAAAAGCTGTTTGATACCAACATGCCACTTGTCTTTCTGTGGCATGCTGCAGCCTGCGCTGTGCAAGAGCAGACACAATATTTTATTGCTTCAGAGGAAACTATCATCATGAAGGCTGGGTGAAGGAATTAAGGGAAATAACATCTGACTTGTAAATCTACACCTTTACATGACAGTGTAACAGATACGCAGAAAGGCTGTGAAGACATTAATATGATACCGCCACCCTTGCTGTTGAACTGTTCTCAGGTTTTTCATTATTTACCTGCAATGAAATCCCATCTCATGAATCCCCTCCTCTGCCAATCTCCTGGAGATGTTTTCAGAAATATTCCACTTTCACATACATTTCACAAATCTTTCTCCTAAAGGATGTCATGGTGGTAGTCTACCAGAATCTTGACCTGAGCAACACACCAGCAGGAGGATTCTCTGTACAGCATCTGTACTCGAGACCTTTTAATATACTGGATATAAATACAGCATAGCATATGGGATGTTAAGTTCAAATGCTAAATAAGTGTATATATAAATTACCAGATAAATTCCAGCACATAAGAAAGAAATGGTCAAAAGGGAAGATTTATGAGTTGGACTTTGGAAGAAAAGAGTGTTCTAGAAAAAGAACTGTACAATTCTCACTGCAAAATGAACAAGTTACAGCCTGAGTTAAAGCAGAACCCAAGTTTTAACCTCACCCACAAAAATTGATACAAAGCATGTCCAAAATCAAAGCAGGAGTTTCTGTGCACTGACAGAAAAAATTAAAACGCATACAACTCTGTCTTAACTCTGCAATGGAGAAATATGCAGTGATTAAACAGAGTGTAAGAATCTCAGATCAGGTTCCATTATTTAAGTATTTTGATCAAGATGGATCAAAATTAAATTTATTTTTTCCATTTACATAAAGTAGAAATTAAGTAATTTTTTCAGTTTTAAGAATAACACAACTCTGTTATAAATCAGTGAGAATAGGAAAAAAGCTAAACAAAAATGTAATTTGAGAATACATAAATACCTGTGGAAAACAAGGATGTTAAAAATAACATATATATAAAGTTAGGTACCCATATTAAAGCAGGGGCTCATGATCTCAATTTTTCATATTTTCTTTTTTGGTTAGGCACTTTTTAAATTTGAAAGAGTATACAAACTGTAGTTGCAGTAAAATATAGCATTCATAATGTAAATAACTGCAAAACTGCAACAACACATTTTCAATGTTTCAGAGCCTCAGCCTTGAAGCATTCCTCTCTAGCCTGAGGGCACTGGACTTTCAAATCAGCAATCCCTGCATTTAGTTAATGCTGGGATCTGCTGCAGTTTGCTCCTTGGCTGCACAACTTCTAACAATTACCACAAACACAAACCCAAATTGCATTTTTGGCTTCAAGAACCTCAGAAATACATTTTGTAACAAACATCATCTTCTTTACTTCGGTCTCACCCTGAAGGCCACATTACATGTGACAAGAGATCCTTCAAAGATAGGGGGGGAAGAGAAATGTCTGTTCCCGTCTTGCCCAGTTATGCAAATACTGCATACAATAGGAATGCATAAAGTCAAAGAATATTTCAATAAAAATTGTTTCACTTTGAAAACAATCATTAAATATAGTCCTTTAAGGTAAAAATGATACGAATGTTCACTATGGCTTCAGTGTCATACCAAGTGAAGCAAAGCATGACAAAGTGAAGACCAGATGCCAATCTGAGAAATTAATTTTAAGTATAATTACATCAAGGAATAATATGAGAATTAAGTAAGATCTGATAAGTGTACAGTCTTTATGATTAATGATTCTTGCCCTTTGAATCTTCATATAACAATCTGGTGCATGAAAGATGCTACCAGATTTTCCACATAAACCAAATGAGGCAAATCTGCTGCATAAGGTATTTTGGTTATTATTCTTACTGATTATTGGAATAAAATTAATCCAAGTCACATCCAGTAAAAAACAACAACACTTGATTAAATGTTCCCAATTTAAGCCCTGAAGCTTAGCAGTGAAAGAATTTTAAAGGAACGTAATACACTTCAAAAATCTTTGACCAGTTCAGAGGTTCCATCATTCTGGCCTGCTTTCAGCACCTAAACAGAATCCGATCATAACACTGGTTTGTTTGAGATCTGTCCTCTACATAATTATTTCACAGAAAAAGGACAGAGAATAGAACCATTAGCAGCAAATACTCTTGATAGTGCACTTGTGTTCAAAATATCTTTGTGTGATCTGCTAAGGAATCTTGTTCACTTTTTTTATATTATGCTTTGAATAATACAAATTCAGCTTCTTATCTGCATAACTGTGGCAGAAACCCTTCAATCTACACCTTCACCACTTAGCTTTGGTGAGGTTTCTGTTGCTCACTCTACTGCATGCTCTGAATGTTCCCTGATGATGAGAATATTTTGTGAATGGGAGAATTATTGTATCAACTATCATTTAATTTGATAGTCAAGATTTTTAGATTTCAAACAAAAATAAAATCCAGGAAAGATATCTGTATTTAAACAAAGAATACACAAAGAAATGCCTTAAGACACAACGGAGAAGGTAGCATGATGTATGAAGGCATCAGTCAAAAATCTGTATTGCAACATCACATAAGTATTGTGATAATATTTTTATATTATTCATGTCAGCAGTGTACAGCAGGAGGAACCAACCAAGAACAATATGGCCTTTCAAAGTGCTGTTATAGAAAGTACCAGAATTTAGAAAGATACTTAACAAAGAGTTAATAAAAATAGTGAATTCTATACTGCAATAAAGAAATAGTTATTACAGTGCAGTAATTCTACCTCCAAGTTCAAAATTCACTATGTAGAGGAAAATATGAAAAGACTCTCTCATACAAGAATAAACGAATGAACCAAGGACACATATGTTTAAAAAGATGCCAAAAATGGAGAAGAATGATGAACTGGAAATAAATTGATGGGTTTCACAACAGTGTGAAAGGCAAAGCCAATACTCTTAAATCACAACTATTTAGCACTTGCACTTCATTATTAAAGAAATGGCATACAAGTATTTTAAGACATCTAAAAGAGTATTCACTGGAACTGGTCAAAAAGAGAGGGGTACATTTAGGATGTAAAAATGAATACATGATTAACTGACAATGACCGCGTCAGTAACCTGGCTGCAGCCACAACACCCACTGGTATGCTATGCAGCAGATGCATGGCTCTTACGTGTCCTACAGTGCACTGTCACAGTGGTCAGCTACCTCTACCCCCACACATCCAGAGCTGTGCTGCCCCACGTTTGGTTTCTGCATTCAAAATATTATTTTGCCTGCGTCCTATTTAGAGTGCGCAAAAATACAGAGGTAAAATCAGAGCCCACGTCCTTGCTGTAATCCTTACGTATAGTCCTACATAAACACAGGTTCAAGCTCTTAAAGTGGGATTGAAAGAAATTAAGGCTAGCTATTGCAGTTGGACTAGATGACTGTTGTAGGTCCCTTCCAAGTGAACTATTTTGAACTCTTCTATTCTATATATTATTTACATTTTCTTCTTGTAGTTGGAGTTAAATTTTTATTCTATATATCATTTACATTGTTTCTTGTAGTTGGAGTTAAATGTGGACTATCTTCAAAGCTAGTATTAATACAGTCACATTTATGAACTACCATAAAAGCAATGTTGGACTATACAGGCATAACCTCATCAAGTTAAGCATGTATGTTTTAAAGGACTATACTTGGAGGCAGTATAAAAGGTACTTTGGCTTAAAAATGATTTTAACAACGATAAATGTCGTCAACATTTATTGGTTGTGATGGAGAGTCATAATGAAAACAATTAAAAAGGATATAAAGTGAAGACAATGAACTAGAAACGGGTTTTACTTTTTCTCTGAGAAATATGGTATCACGGGCTAAGTTGTACAAGTGCTCTCAGGTCAAGTTTGTTATTTAACAAATACTTTAAAGGAAAAATTTAAAAATAATCACAGTAACGTAACATGCTTCTTCCACATGCATTTTGCAATATCAAAGAAACAAGCAGGTGGAGTTGCACACTAGCTGAAAGCTGTGGGAACCTCTAAGAGTGTCTGCCAATGCAGGCAGCTAAGGACACCTGGAGAGTATCTCATGTATAAAACTACAATACACAACATGGAAAGGGATCAGTGCAGGAAAACCACAGGTGGCTTTCCTAATACGTGTTTATTGTTTATTTTGGGGGTGAATTAATGTATGTTCTTTTTTTCTTCCCCCAGACATAGTCTTTTCTCCAAGCTCATTGGTGAATATGTAGTATCTATTAAAACTAGATTACTGTAAATGTACAAAAAACGTTAAGTTAGTATTTTTCATGTAGGATTAAACTATAACCCAGGAACCCAGCCTGAGAAAAGGAAAGCCTGTAACTACAGAGGAATGAGATCAAATTTTTGCCATAGCGTTGTTTCAGAAGGGAAGTAATTCAGCTGTTTTCCTGTGTAGACTACTTCCCTCTCTAACTTGGGAGAATTAAAACCAATCTCTCTGCCTAGAATAGTAGCAATCCTCTTAGTTACCCCGTCTCACATTTTTTCCTAAGTTGCAATTTGAATGCAAGTTTCCAGTGTAGTACAATACCTATTTGGTAAAGACCAATTACCATAGCTAAATTTATAGAGTAAAGAAAAGGATTGCATAACTGGTTTATAAAATTAAATGAAAGAAGCTATTCCTCATTTTAGAATGCAATTTCTGAATTTTAAAAGGTAACTTTAAAAGGTATCTTCTAATGCAAACATCTAATTACACCAATTACCAGAAAACTTTTGAAAGGGTTATAACAGCAGGCATCCTTAACAAGATCATTTCTCCCATGACGAGGATGATGGGAAGCTAAAGGAAATTTATATACTATTTTTATAAAGGATTAACATGATTTTACAACTTCCCATCATAGTAAGTCATGTTTGTGATGTTATAGAAGTATTATATCATGCCAGTATTTCTTTTAAGAAAGTACTGCTACTAGCCAGCTATTCTTAGCAAGGTTTCTGGAATCACAAAGACTGTGCCAGAAGCCCAGTTTAAAGGATGCTGGGAGGCATTTTAATAGGAAAAAGAGAAATAAAATTTAGCAAAACCCAGGTCAATATGATCAAAGTCCTTCCACTGACATACAGAACACATCAAATGCAAGGTCACTTAATTTCAGTGGCTATACCAATAACTGAAGGACCTAGCCATCTTGGGCTACCTCCGCGCTCCAGTGAGAGCCACGACTGCCGTGCAGTACAGACATGGCCAGGTGAGCTACTAGGTATCCATGGAATTTAATGAGGGCAACCCAGAATTTAGTGTAAATGGTAAAATTATATATAAGGAGCAGTTTAGCTGGGATAACATGTAACTCACTGAGCTAGTTACTTGTGGGGTCAAAGGCAAAATTCGCATACATGTTTTAGCAACAGATTCTCATGTTCAACGTGTCCAACTATGACAGAAAGAGTATTCATCAAACCAAATACTTTTTTTGACAGTACAGCCAAGAAGTCTAGAAATGGAAACACAGCAAACATTAAGAAAATGTATTATTCTTTATGATTACATAACTGGTCAAAAGGATTCCCTTATGTGTGAAATTATTACATGTATTCTATAGAAAATTAAAGCTCTTAGCATACATTTAAAATACTTTTCCAGGAAAAATAATTAGTATTCCAAACAACTACCTAAAAAAAAAAGAAATGTTTTGCCTAGTAAAAAATTAGTTTCTATAAAATTCTAATATTTTACTTCATAACACCATTAGGTTTGAACATCCACATGTCATATATAATGCAATGTCTTTCACTCTTTAAATCCTTCTGTACATCTTTCTTCATGAGCTAGTAAAACAGCTTTCTCTGCTATATTCTCAGAAGAAAAGTCAGCAAACATGCACTGTTCATGTGCAGGTCAATCTTCATAAATTCACATATGAAATTACTACACTCAAAACGAAAATTCACCTGTATGTGTAAGTCAGCAAATGCTAGAGCATCTTTTAACCTCCGTGAAATAGGGTGGTGTAACCTAAAATTAAGCTTATTAGAAATTCTTCAATCTTTTGCTACTCCTGTACAAAAAGGTAAACCTCACTAAGTGAAAAACAGCTGTAGGAACAAACTAGAACTTTTAAAAATGAACCAGAAAGCAAAGAAATTATTGACAGAATTAACATACGACTGTATATGAAATTATAAAATTTCCATTTAAGGAAATCTTCAAATTCATGTAGATTATAGCAATCAACAAAATATGCATTTCTCAGCTGCTCCAAATGAACTTAAGTACATGCATTCACTTATATAAAGCACTAATAATGGAGAGCAGAAAATGAATGACCAACTAACTCTTTCGGATACTGCTTCTTTGATTACTTAACATTCAGATCCAGTAAATTTCATTTCTTTGGCTAAATTGTTTCTAGAGCTATACATCAGTATGGAAAAATTGATCTGCAAATTTGCTAGGAGAATCAGCAAAAACATATTTCAAACTGAATTACTTGTTGAACAGCAGAGTCTTACAGTAAATGGCATGGGCATGGTCTTAAAGAACATGACAGATTTCCTGACAAACTACAGCAAATGTCTTAGTCTCTCAATTTGTTATTTCTTCGTTTTTTTAAATAATATTGATAACAGTTTCTTAATATGTTGTAGCAGTTAGACACATCGCCATTTTTTTTACCACTTCTTAATAGCCTATTTGGCTTACAAAATTTCCTTTCTGCTTCTACTAGCGCTCTCAGTTCAGTTTGTTCCAATAGTAATGATTTAACCAGGCTAACAGACACAAAACAAATAAACTATTAAGTCGCCTGCTGAAATTCACTGATGCCCTCAAAAGCTGTTCTAAAGCATGCGTCTATCTCAGTGGAAATGCTGGTATGCTTAATAAGACTGTGAAGTCCAAGAAAGAATCTATAGTCCTGAGACATAAAAAATACTATGTAGCTTAATGAAAAGCACTCCACACAATAACAAGAACTGCTGAGAAGTCAAAGCCGAAAAGATTTTGTTTCTTTCCTTCAGATGTATTTAAATTAGAGTGGAGGAGCCTGTGTGATTCAGCCTTAGAATTGAAACCCATTCAATGACTCAGGAGCTTAAGACATAGAGGGGTTAGAGGAATACAACAGACTGCAGAGAACAGGGCAGGCACCTCCCTGGAAGCAGAAAGAAGTAAAACAATAGACTACACAAACTATTAAATCAACCCTAACTTCATAATAGAGATTTCAACATCTATAACTTGCCTCACTATCACTTACTACTTCTTACCTCAAATACAAATGCTTTAAATACTTATTTATCCATGCAAGCTTTTTTACGGCCTCACTAGTGAACTGCTATAGTTCTGCTAGACTAAATCCTGCTATAATCAATTATTTTCTGTAATTGTTTTTGTTTACTTCATGTGATTTGGGAATTAGTGTAAGCTAAATTAACAAAGATATGGTTATACAAGATTGTGTTCAAGCAACCAGAGTACAGCTATATGTATTACACTTGTAACTAGTTATCTTGTAAAAATGAAAGGATTAATACACTCACTACATAAAAGCTCTTCTAAACAGTCACAAGACCTTTTAATGAATTGTGTCTTTGTCATTAGCTTTAGCAGATTGTACTAGAAAAGGTGTTTGCAGTCCTTTTCTAACATGAAAACTTTCAAAATTAATGATTTTGCTATCCAAAACCAAACTCAAAATTAGTACCTTCTGAGATCCTCAGATATTAAGATATATCCCTTAATCTGAAGACTTCAAATGCAATTAATTCTTTCTCTGAAAGTACATAGTAAAAATTCACAGTTCTCTTTCTTTCCCTTCCTTGTGGCGCCACTGCTACCTGTACTGTGGTTAAGGTTTAAAATGGAATTAGAGCCAACTTTGTCAACAATATTGTTCACACAGTAAGAAAACAAAACAACTAGGAAAATAAAATACATCAGCCTTGCTTTGAGCAGAGTTGGATTAAATGACCGGCACAGTCCCTCCTAACCCAAATGATTCCAGGATTGTTAGATGGCAGTTTAGCATTTTACCTCACAAACCATTAAATATCACCTTAATAGTGGAGCAAAAAGTAGTCACGTTAGTGTACACACTTTATATCTATTGGAAATAGTTAGTATTCTAGACACAATAAATGTAGATCCTGTGTATGGAATGGAGTTCTGCTTTCCTAAAGGCAATGGCTCTGAAAAAATAAGAAGGGACACTAAACCCAAATGTTTTCTATGAGTTTTTAAAAGGGAGAGGTGGCAAAACCAGGTCATCCCACATAAATCACCGATGACACCAATAACGCAATGTTTTTAAAGACACAGACAAACTACAAAGCGTGCAGAAGAGAGCTATAAAATTATTCCAGGCTTGAATATTGAGACCTGGAGGAAGAGATTTAGATCAGAATTGCGTAACTTCAGTTCAATAAAGTGAGAATTGAGACGTGACTTGACTGCAGTAGATAGGTAAGCAACTCCAACAGTGGAAATATGTCAGTTTTTAAAGACTTTAATCCAGCAGAAAAAAAGGCGTAACAAGAACAAGCAGTTGGTCCTTGATGACAGACAAACTCAAACTAGAAATAAGTCACCCCCCTTTGACTGTGTCACTGACCACTGGAAAAAGCTGTGCACAGGGATGATAGTTCTAAGGCATCCTCTGAGGGCTGTACATTAGCACTGCTGCCTTTCATCTACTGACCTTAAAACAGAGACAACTGGGTTTAAGTAAATGACATCTTAAAAGGATGTCAGACTATAGCTAGTGGTCTCCACTGACATTAGGGTTTGCAATTCTATGAGCTCTTAATTTCCCAAACAACAAGCTCTTATAGCCCTCCCGTCTTAAAATTTGATGTGCCATCATCTACGCAATCACTAAACTTTTTTTTTTTTTGCCTCTCAAGCTTTCCCTTTCCTGTAACAACTTTCTGAAATTAGTCCCTCTGTATTCAGCCACATGCATCTCTTTCCTCCCTACCCTTGCTGCTTTTGTCCTGCTGGTTATGCCAGCCAACACCACCTGTGTCCATTTTCTTCAAGTGACATTTAAAAGAAGTCCTTCAATTTGACTGGATCACTCCTCTGGCAATTCCCCCTCCTATAAAAATACCTATGGTGAGGTGTTTGCTGTTCAGATCCAGTTTTTGTCCCACTCCCAGAAGACATAAAGGACAATTGCTTACTTCCTCCTTACAGTAGTTATTATCTATCTGAAAGTTATCACATACCTCCTGAACTTTTGTCTATAGAAGGTGCTCAAAGCTGGACAGTCAGCAATGATGAGACTGAGAGCACTACTGCACAGCTTTTACATACGACTTATTTATTCTTGCCTCCCAGTAAAACAGCAAACATATTGGCACAACATGGCATACTTAACCAACAGACAGCTTGTGATGCACTGTAACCAACAAGTGCTTTTTTGCAGGCTGTTTCTCACCAGTCCTCCCACACTGACATAAAAAGTGATATAATTTTCTGCCCAGTAGAATCAGAAAACTGTTACTTTCACGACTCCATCAATTTTGTTATTGTAGCTATTACTAAGAAATAAAATATTACAGTACTAACCTTATTCTACCATCAAACAAGCAGCTGTAACTTCCATTCATTGTGGTGGCCAAAAGTAATGGAACAAATGCAATTTTGTTTCTCTTTTTAAAAAATGTAGTGCATTTCCAAACTATGAAAATATTGGGGGTTTGTTTTGTTTCTGACACCCAACCTGCTTGCAGTTCTTTAACTTTCAATCATATGAGAAAGAGATCAAATATGCAGGAACGTAGTCAGCAAGAATTTGCTCTAAGTCAAATAAAATGTAAATGTAAAACTACCATATTAATGCTTTTTACATGGCTTATGGAAAACGTGAAGAAAGCAATTATGTTTTTTAAAAGATGCAACATTTTATACATAAAAAGGTTTTTTTAAAAGAACATATTTTTGCAAAAGTGAGCATGTTAAACACCAAATCTCTGCACAAAACTCTGGATAAAATTATTTCATATTTGTGTGACTAAAATGTTTATGAATTTATATTGATTTTATCCAAATGTTTTGGCTAATTATTTGATAGGTTTTGCAAAAATTATATTCTCAAAATAAAAAGTATCAACTTCCGTTCTGAAGCAGATCTATCTTTGTTCTTTTTAAATCATATAATTCCACATAGAAAAATCAAGACTATTTTCTCCTCTTGATGTTCAAAGGAAGTTGGGGGGGGGGGGGGGTGTGTGGTCAGCTGTTTCTTTTCCACAAAAAAAATCCAGTATTATTTGGTTTTGGTAGCAAATAGAAATTCTAGTTACAGACACAGTTCTAGCTGTATCTCTGCATACAGGAATTTTAAATATATTTTAGTTTTTCCTTGTTGTCTTTTTTAAAACAATTCACTCTATATATGGTTACAGAAAATTCCTGAAGCTTTTTCCTCCTGAACACTAAGCTTGTATGCAAAGTCCTACCACCATCTTCAAGACAATCAGTACCTGAAGCTAACACCTCTTTCTCTTTTGTGTTCCAAACACATGCTTGAATGGTGGGTGTGTTGACAGCTTTCAGGAGGTTTTACATTCACAAATCCTTTACCTATAAGGTAGACAAGAACTATGCAATTTAAATTGATCCCTTCTACTTCATGGCAGTTACAGAACAGCGTATTATGAAGATCTGAAACCTAGAAGAAAATTCTACTTTTAAGGTTCATTTTCTCACTTAAATTGAAGACACTATTAAACAAATAATAGCAAAACTATTTCATGGTGCTTTAATGTATGACACCACAAGTAAGTTCATAAAATATTAATTACATTTTCTCAGTCAAGAACATGCCTACACTGACAAAACCAGAACTAATTACTATGATGTAACTCTTTTCAGCAAATATGGCAAAAGCATTCTTTTCTGACCACACTAACCATTTTTTAATCTTTTAAAGTTCAAATTAGTTATTGTACTGGTTTCTTAGCTTGAATTATTGATGTGATAATGGTTTATTGTGGTTTTTGTTAACACTATTTTTGGTTAATTTATTCACTGATAAAAATGACATTTTAAAGATCTCTAAAAAGATCTGTCTAGTCTTTAACCTTAAATTCTATCATGACCTTGTGCAGCTCAGGATGGTTGGGTACATGAAAATAAACTTGGATGTTTGGGACATTATGCCCTTCTGAGATTTGCAGAAGTCTCAGTATGGTGCCAGTGGCTGCAGTTCTATAGCTGGAGGTAGTAAGAAATGGTAGTATTACCTAGAAATATTCTACAAAACAGAGTGTGTAGAAAAAAAGCCCATGTAGTTTAATGGCTTTAGGTATAGCTATTTTCAGGATCGGGTCCCAAAGACTAACAATGTTTCCAATTTTGATTCTTCTGATTTCCTGTCTGAAACTTCTAGAAACTCAGAAGAGCAATTTATTTGAAAAAAATCTTATAAGAATTTTTAGAAAAGGTCATACACATTTATGATATTTCAGTAACTACTGCACTTTTATAAGGAAATATCCATGTTAAAGAAATCTTTGTTCCATTTCTCTGCAGAGCTTAGCAATTTAATTCTGAACAAGCAAATACAGGCGACCAACTTCAGATCAAATCCTCTGCAAATCTAACAGTAACATATAAAAAGGCACTCAAAACTATAGTTTTTCCAGATTAAGATTTCTTTTTTCCTCCCAAAGAAAAATGCTCTCAGAAGACACTACTTCTGCCTGTGGCAATACGGTTAAGTCAAAAGGTAAAGCTGTGCTTTACTCCAAAATATCAGAGGAAAGAGAAATTGAAAAGGTGATTGGGGACAGGGGGGCAGACCTAAAGCAACAGCCTCAGATCTATCCCATTTCTAAAAGATCTGAACACTTTATAAAGAAAGCTGAAAATGTGCATGAAATCTATTGTACCAAGTCCATGGGAAATGAAGGATAAAAATATTTAATTGCTGTACAATTGTGCAAGGCCCTTAAATTAATCACAAGAAGCAATTAAAGGTACTTTTAGCATGAAATAGTATTTCTAGTTCTTGTATTGTTGTTTTGGTATTTTGTAGGCAAAATATTTTCAATTTGTGCTATAACAACTATTTCCAAAGCAAATACTTAAACATTAGAAAACTGACAATATGAAGCCCCTTAAATAAAAACTAAGCAAATTATGCACTAACAAAGATTCTCATATCTGCTTATTTTCTAGAAAATGCTTGCCTTGTTCTACCTCAAATCAAAGCTAAAACCACCACAAATCAGCCTGTCAAAGGCAGGGTCTGAGTTTATAATTTTAGCATTTCTGAAATTAACTAAAATAATTTCCCCTCCATTTCTTGTAATCCTACTAGGTATCTCAGATTAGTTATCACTCACTGAATAAAGGGGAAAAAACCACTATTATTTTGCAATTAATACAGATACACTTGATACCAGGGCTTTTTTTTTCTGTGCTGTCTCAATCACTGAGGTGAAAATAAAGGTGTTAACAACCAATAAAAATCTTTCTATTGCAATGGGATACTATCTCTTTGAATGGTAAATGTTTGTCATAGCCTTTAGCTAACAGCCAGATTAGGGAAATGGGAGGGTTAGCACATAAAAGACATTCCTTTCACAGAGTAAAATATTATGAACATTAATTTAAGTTACATATGCCAGTTTAAAAAAAAAAGTAAGTATAGGTGTTTCTTTATGACCAATTAGTAGCGAAACATTGCTTTTACATCTTGCTATGCACTCATGTCATTCAGAAAGTGAAAAAAATCAACTGCCTTCAGTATCTACCAAACACAAATTGGTTACAAGTTATGAACTTGTATACTGAAGATCCAAGAACAAAAGCTTGCTAAAGAAAAAAGCAGCAGTGGATTTACATGCAAAAATATGTTACTAACTTGTAACATTTAAGTAATTTATAAACTTTATGGAAAAAAATAATTACCAGGTTCTATTACTTTCAAAAACTTTTATTATATCTGACATTCATATTTTGTCTAGCATTTTTTGTAACAGTCACTTATTTTTGTAGAATAAGAAACAAAGGAATGTACCACAACATAATTTGATACCAAATAGTTGCAATGTTAACTGATGCAAAGTATACCTAAATTACTTAGATTTACATTACATTCCATTTCAAACAAGTTGAAATACAAAATACGCACTTAAGACTGAGAGACGACTTTGTATTTCATATTGTTTATATTAAATCCTTACTTCATTTTCCACCTAGCAACAGTTTTGTGTCCTTAAAGCATTGTTATTAAATGCAGACATTATAGATCCAACATTAGATTAGAAACCCCTCACCCAATCTACTTCTAACTCTGGAATTAAAACTATTGCTTTGTTTTCACTACCTACATATAACCAGAATTGTGTACTAGGAGCCACAGAAATACAAATCTTACCAGCAAACGTGTCTTCCATTGAATCTTAGATTCCTCCTAAAATGCCAGAAGAGCAGGTACTTCCAATACCACAAAAAGTCTGCACGCTGCACTTGTCCAAACTAACAGTCAGGCAACAGCTGCTCAGTTTAAAGCTACAAACTGTGGCAAAATGCATAACTGACATGCCTTGTGTAAGCCATGAAGAAGACAAATTTGGCTGGCTCACTGAAAGGTCAGGTTACCTACCTCCCCAGATAAAAGCTGAAACACTGGGATTCGAATGGAAGGAAGTTTAGAAATTAAGGACGAGCACACATCCTGCTAAGACTAAAAGCATTTGATTTTGACAGCAGAGTTATGAACAAGAGCGATTTAAATTCTGCTGGATTTTTGTCTTTAAATATATTAAGAAATAAGTTAGCCTACACCCAAGCTTTCGTACAAGTTATATTTATATCAGTGTTGTTTAAACAGGCCAAAAATAATAAACGGAGTTAGTTTTGTTTTAGGAAACTTCAGCTGAAGCATTACAAAAAATGCGATATGGGTTTCTTTATTAGCAAATGCCCTACCTTTACAGCTATTATGCACTCTGCACCGGAGTCTCTAATAAAAGGCAGTAGCGTTAGCTTTAACAGGACAAAGGGCTATGACTTAGGCAACAATCCAAAAAAGTTTCCTTGAGAGGCAAAGAAGAAGAAAACCTCCATGAGGCTCCCAGAAGTGTGATCAACCGTAAAGAAATTACAAATAGAGGGACCTTAAAAGACAGCATAGCCTTTCAGACTGCATCTATGTTCATAAACTGAGTAGACACGAAAACTCTGCCTTGATCCCACCAGCCGTTAATATCAGTCTCTGGCATTTTAACCACTTTTCTTCATTCTAACTTTAGCCTTGTCTACACACAGTTTACATCACCTTTACAAGCAGCAGGACTACATCAGTGAACAGTTGGTTATGAAATTTGCTAGAGTACGCAAGACTGAAAAACAATACACTGCCACAAGAAACCTTTCTCCATTTCCCCCGGAAGTCTGAGAGAGCGATCCATGCAGAACTGGAATGCGAGCAGTACACTCAGAGTCACTTTGTTTATAAGGTGAATATACGTCTTGTCTGAAAAACCTCTACTGGAGGAACAATTGTGGAACTCGGCCAATGCACCATGATTTTTCATTGACAATATGAGCATATTCTTTCTTAACTGGAAGAATGACAATCTATTGTTGTGTCCAACTTCCAGCTGAAAACCAGTATGCTTAGATTTCTGAAGAATTCGTGTTAAATATGATAATATAAGGACCCTCATGGGGATACAGTATAGAATTTTTAAATTAATTTGATTTATAAATATCAATTTTATTAATGCTATCTGCCTACAAAACCCAAAATAAACCATCAGATTAAACATTTCTCATCATTATAGGGTCAATACTAAAGAATTTTCCACTAGTTATAAAAGCAAATCTCTGAAAACCTAAGGGAAAAAATCAGAATGTTCTGAGTCTACAAAGGAAACTGTATAGTATATCTTAGAATTTAACAAAAAAAAATTGTGTCTGGATATAAATAAAACAGCGTTATCCTACAAAAGTTGATTTTTCTTCTAATTCATTTCCTAGAAACAAAACTTCAAGGGAAACTTTAGAGGTGACTCTTGAAGTCATCTTGGGGCTTGAGGTCCTTGGGGTTTTTTGCTTATGATTGACATGCTAACATAAACATACCAAAAAAGTTCCATTCTACACTAAGAGTTCCCATGGACACTACTTTTACAAGGCCCATTCAAACAAATGTTCAGACCTTTAAAATAATAAACAATAATAAGCAGTTCAGGGATTAACTATCTGCACTTAGAATCCCATCTCATTTTTTCTGAAGACTAGTTACTCTTCATAAAAAAAATAAGTAGTTTGATTTTAAAACTAACATCACTTTGCACAAACTTCTGCTCTCTCAGCCTTCATCCACAGACATTAGTATATTCTTCATTCCTTCCCTCACAACAAAGCCCTAAAAGAACAGTCAGACTCATTCTATGAATTTAAACTCTTTTTTCTGCTGGTGGAAACAACAGCTACAGACTACCAACAAAAATACTGCTGTACACAGAGACTCAGCTATACAAGTTGAAGGATCATCAGTATACCAAATGGTTACATAATATTATTGGAACTAAAATCTATACAAACCCATCCAAAACTCGGTTGTTTCTTAACTGCTTAGCTCTATACGCTGGTTAGGATATCCAGATCCATACAAACATGTGCCTTCCTGTACCATGAGTATGATACCTGTTCTGTCCAAAGGAGAAATTTTTCAGATTATTTTTTTTTTTTTTTTTTTTTTTACTTGGATGGCTTACACTACTCAACTTCAATCTACTGCCTGGATCAGTCATGTATCTTTTCATCTTGCAGTAATATACCTTACTGAACCCAGAAAGAGCACTATAAGGACAAGACAAGCTATGCTGGCAGAGCTTATAATTCTTTGTGCCTACAATGTATTAAACATGTTGGGTTAAAGGAAGTTTTTGTTAAATTAACATTGGCAAGGATCCTCCTTCAGTCCTTCTCCTACTTCTTTTGCTGTGACCAACCTGCCTGCAACCCGCCCTGACCAGACAGTGGCAGGTCTGGGAGACTGACTGCAGTGATCTTTCCCGTCTGCCAGTTTACAGGGACAATCATTGTAGCCAGCTCCTGACAGTCCCAGCTGTCCCTTGGCTACGGCTGTCCTCCCAAATCCTTCTCCTCCTTTCTGCCATCTCAGCCTTGAACTGTGCTTCCTGCCGTGTCACTCTTAATTCTGCCCCTAACCAGGCGACCTGCACTTGTTGCTGGTCTTCCTGACCTACGTCCTGGAGCCAACAGAGCAGCATGAAATCCTTGGTTTCCTGACTCACACTCTTGCCTCAGGCCACATTATCTACTTACTGTCTGACGTATCTCCTGGATTTCATTTCCTCTCCTACAGTGCGTTGCTTGACTTGTCTTCTTACCTCAGATTCTAAGCCTGAGACACGTTTCGTCTTTTCAGGTCTTAATCTCAGCTCATTTGGCTTTATCCCTCACTCTAGATGGTCTTAACCTTTGGGCCCAAACACACACAGACCAGCTAAATCATGCTGGCCTTCCTAAATCTGTGCACATAAAGCTTGTTATCAGCCATGACTGACACAGAGCTGTCAGACAACTGCCCCAGCCCCAGGGATCCTGGAATTTCCCCAATATTGTAACAATAAGCCTTGTGTGAAGGGTACAAGAAACAGCAGTGGGAAAAGCCACAGAGACTTGGGTCCTGTTGGCTGCCCAATCTTTGCTGATGGCAAAGTCTGATTACAGAAAAAGGGTAATCTCTGAATACTGAGAGATGAATGAAGTAGGTTTTCTTAAGATCAATAGAGTCTGCCTCTACGTTCACGACAAATCAGTTTCCTTCTGCTCTTCATCAAAAATTGCTGTTGTCTATTCAACAAGTTCTGAGTGAGCTTTCTCCAGAAGACGAATAACAGTGATCAAGGCTGCAGTCTGATTTATATCACTAAAGAAAGCGGCATCAGACTTGAACAACTTTGGAAGATGCTAAAGAAGTGAAAAGAATCCTGATATAAAATGTTTACAGTCTGCTCCATCCTCAGACACCTCTTTTTACTTCCCTTTTGTTTTTCTTAGATTACAAAACTACAGAAATTATCCTTCTAAGTGGAGCAGGGGGGGTAGAAGGAAGGGTGCAAATTTTTTTCCAACAATGATTCTAGATACAGGTATCAAATACAAAGCACAAACATTTTCATATACTCTTTCACATTCTTTCTTTAAGACTGAAAAAAGACCCAGAACTTTTTTTCACTTTCTGCATAAAAATGTCAACACCACATGAACTGTGACAATGACTGAGTCTTCAAATATGACTCCAGTGAAAGTCCTGGCCCGTTCACAACTATGAACAAACTTCTGTAACAATCAATTTCTAAGAAACAGAACAGGCTGAGAAGCAGGATTTCCTTTCTATGGGAAGAAATCTGGTTTCAATCCAAATCCCATTGAAAGACATTCTCAAAACTTCTTACTAACCAGAAATTGAGTTACATACAGAGGTGCTAAAACAGTGCAGCTGAAATGTCTTCAGTGTTCATACATGAAAATTATGTTCTCTGTAGTAACAAAGATGTGACTGTCACTGACCCGCTGTGGGAACTCCAGGCATCTGTGGTTCCCGGGAGTCTACTCTTAGACTGTCCCTGTGCTACTGGGACCAGAGTCGCAGCTCCTCCGTCGGGAGCCTGACAGCTCTGTGAGCCATGAGAGCAGGGCTTGCAGGCTCCCTGCTCCAGACCCAAGAGACAAGTCTCCTACAGAGCAGGCCCTACATGAGTTTTCAAGGACTCTCAGTCCCAGATCCACGTGACCAGGAATTCTGGCTTTGGAGCTCTGGTATGTTTGAAAGCCTTCTCTGGAACTAACAACACTGGCAGCTGATCTGCCTGCAAGACCATCCTAGCCTTGGGGACTCGGAGCATTTCGGGTCCTTAGCTAGTGAACAAAACCTTAGAGCAGTATTTCCTGGAGTTGGACTACTTGTGACTGTAAGGTTCATTGCTCAGGTCATTAAATAACTCCTGAAGGACTGAACACAAAGAACTTGGAATGTGCTTAGTGATAGGGAGACATAAAACCAGGAGGCTATCCCAGCATTAGGGACTCTCTGTTTGCAGGATCCCTATTTCCGGGGCAGAAATTACATAAAATCCCTAACTACAGAGCATATAAAGGTTTTGAGAAGTCTTCCTTTTAAATCGTGAAGGACACTCCCCATTAAAGTAATGGGCTCCTCTTTAAACAGACTGTGCAAGAGAGTGCTGAACTTTGTCTCCACAAATTACAAACATTTAGAAAGAAAAATAGTGGAATGTTGTCTGGTCCAGAAGAGGTCCTCCAAACACAAATCTGACAGCTCTTGAGATCTTTTCAAGACTGACCAATACAGACTGGTTTTAATAAACAAATTCACTTCCACTTTTGAAGCTTTTTAAGAATTGTCTTGAAAATCATTCCAAGTGCAGTAATAATCACTCTAGAGTTGACAACTGTCTAAATTGTGCTCACAGGTTCACATCTGTACTGAAGCTTAACTTTTGCATAGCTGAGGAATGGTTTTACTTGGTGGAAGATACACATCTACTTGACATGGACCTTGCTATCATGTCACATGTCATTGGCAAAAGACTGGATATACTGCAACCCAATCTGTATGTGGGCTGCCCCTTAGAGCAATTCAGAAATCATGAAGTGTGGAATTCAGTAGTCCACTCACTCTATGTCCCCTGCGCATCAGCTTTCTACTGCTTTCAGACTGAACTTAAGTTATTGGTCTGAGCTGTAACTTTCTAAATGGCTTGTGACTGTCTTAACAGAAAAACTTCATTCTCCCTCGTACTGGTATACTAGTGATCAACACAGGTGCACAAACTAGATTTTTTTTATTGGTAAAAGAAAAGGAAGCATTTCGAGCACTTTCCCTGAAAGCCTCTGAGCACTGGCATCTATTGCTAGTCTGAATAGTAAAGGTCCATATACACTGTTCCATGTGCTACTGTGAGGGCTTCAGTGACCTGATGAGAGGGTAGGAGAAGAGCTTTGTGCTCTGCTGGCTGTTTCAACTGTTTTGGATAAGATATGACAGTAAGTCACTATGGTCTAGACAAAAAATAGAGACACTTCTGTGTATTTTCACAATTTCAGAAAAAAATAAGTAAAAAGCTTGAGTAAAGCATTTTGGTGCAATTCCAAGTACCATTGAGTTTAAAAAAAAAAAAGCCACTAAAAATGCAGTTCCCACAAAGCCAAAAGGCATGAGGAGAAGCAACCAGGCTGTATACCTGCTGCCCAGCCACATGCCCATTAAGTGATATTCTACAGTTTACAGTCATACGTTTAATGACATGGCTACATTGAGCCTATAAATGAACTCCATAAAAAACACTAAAGATTAACTAACTTGTTTATGATAATTATTTTTACAAGTAGAATAAACCCCCTACCTTTCAGGTTCAGCTGGAAACTTTTTCTCAAGAGAGCTATCACCCTCACTGGAAAAATTGCATAGGTGGATTACTCAACTTTTCCTTTCAGTACAGTCACACATTTGTTAGTTTCTACTTCCTCCACCATGTCATGTTTCTGTGACAGCACAAGAAAAGAACTTCCAAAAGAACATGGTCAGTAGAAATATTCCCCAAATCTGAAGAAAAGGTTTGACCAAGCTGTTTCCTAATTTGGAACTGAAAGAACTATACTTTAAAAAAAAAAAAAAAAAAAAAAAGTTTTAAAAGCCAGTAAACTGAAGCCTACTATATTCACTTGCAAGATAACTCATTTAAACTAAATCTTGTTTCATATATACATTAATAAAGACCTTTTTCTTGAAATCATTTGTCACTGGTGATTTTAGAGTAAGATGCATATACAACCCAAGGTTAGGAGTAGGACTCCCAAATGTTTTGCAAATTAAAACTAGAATTACCCACATAATCCATATTTTTCAATCAATCAAATAAAAATAGAATCCTCTTACATTCAAGAATATATTTGCATAATACCTGCACAAAGGTAATTATATGTTTACATAAAATACATGACAATGTATGCAGGCATTAAAAACTGAAGTATTAATCACAGCATGTTTTAAACACAATTGTATTTTGCCTATATTACAGGTAAACATTTTGATGAAGGCCTATTAACTCATTGAACTGAAATGTATAATACATATACAAATATCTAAGGCAATTTAGAGATCTCTAACTCAGGATGTGATTTGACAAAATGAAGCACTCGGTGGCAATACTAGGCCAAGGTGACTTTGCCCCTTATTGTTCCCCTCTTTTACAGGATTTTCTGAAGTGAAATCAGTTTCTAGGAACAAGAACCCAGAAAGGAGAGAGAGGTGATTAAAGCTGATGCTGGCATTGCCACTTACCATCAGTTCAGAGCCTCAGACGTGTAAACTTTTACTCTAATACGCAAGAGTATTTGTCATTGTCTAACGCTGTAAGTAGTAACATGCAATACAGCAAAAGTCTTCAATAGCACCTTTATGTAGCGCATGTTTACAAGGTAAAGATCTATTGAACTGGATCCACCGCAAAAATGTTTTACTATAATTACTTCATAATTATTCACCGCTTCTTTCAGTTTTTATTTACAATGTTTTTAAGTATTACAACATTTATAGGACACAAGGGAAGTTTCAGTCCAAATTTCTGAGTGGCAGAACAGTAGATAGTTCAACAATTCTTTTATTTATGCTTATATAACATTGCAAATTACTTTTGAAGACATTTTAAAATAAATTTATATAACCTTTTGTTTTCATCATGCATTCTAGTTCCAGCTATGTCAATGCTATTGGTGTTCACATTTTCATTTGCTAGTGATTCCTTTTACTTATTTCAAGTAATCAATATAATTGCTGCCTTTGGGCATGCCTACTTCTGTATAGTGAAGTATGGTGCAATGATACTCAAACTACCACCATCTCAGCTACTGCCATCACCAGAAAGGGTCATATTTTGAAGGGTTATTAACTGGGACTGCCTATATTGTTTTCAAACCAACTACTATAGGAGATTTCGCTGCATCATGAAAATACTCCAGTTAGGGTCTGAATGAGTCAGCAACAGGTTGAGTGTCTCTACACTGCACTATCCCACATAAACCAGACATCTGTAATTTCTTTCTATCTGAAAGAAACAAACATCTCATCAGTGCTCTCCTGCACTTCCATCGGGACCTTTATGCTTGGACCTTCGATTGTACTGTGACATCTTCCTACACTGCAAATCCTTTTTCAAGTACAATTTTAAAGGAAGAACTGTTAGACATGTTCTAAAACAAAAGTTGAAAAATAAATAAATTAAATACAAAGACCTGAGAACCTATACTTGAAGATTTTATGGAAGCAAGCCAACACTTGAAAATCACAGCTTGTGAAACACAATAACAAGAAACATTTGCTATTCTTGATCAAAAAAGTAAAAACAAAATCAGAGAAGGGGTCTTCCCTCCATTCTTCAGCAGGCTGAGCAACATGAAGAAACCCAACCTAAAAAGACATAATGCTAATCTCCTGCTGCTGATACTACTTCAGAGCAGTGCACAGCACTGAAATTACTACATGGGCACTCAAAACCTCTGACTGTCAAAGCAAATATTTATTTTCATCTCCCTGGTCTCTCTGCAACACATGACACTCTTAACTTACATATACTGCTATCTTGTCTGCGAAAGGTTGGTAGGGCCCTGACCAAATGCACAACAGTTTGAACTGTTTCTGGAGGGCTACAAACCACAAGTGCTGATGGAAATATCACCTTCACTATTGTAACAGTTTGGGCTGAGTCAGAGTTAATTTGCTTCATAGTAGCTGGTATGGGGCTATGTTTTGGATTTGTGCTGAAAACAGTGTTGGTAACACAGGGATATTTTCGTTACTGCTGAGCAGTGCTTACACAGAGTCCAGGCCTTTTCTGCTTCTCACCCCACTCCACCAGCGAGGAGGCTGGGGGGGGCACAAGAAGTTGGGAGGGGACACAGCCAGGACAGCTGACCCCAACTGACCACAGGGATATTCCAGACCGTATCACATCATGCTCAGCAATAAAAGCTGGCATAAAGAGGAGGAAGGGTGTACATTCGGAGTGATGGTGTTTGTCTTCCCAAGCAACCGTTATGCATGATGAAGCCCTGCTTTCCTGGAAAGGGCTAAGCATCTGCCTGCCTATGGGAAGTAGTGAATGAATTATTTATTTTGCTTTGGTTGTGCACACAGCTTTTGCTTTACTTATTAAACTGTCTTCATCTCAACCCATGAATTTTCTCATTTTTACCCTTCTGATTCTCTCCCCCATCCCACTGGAGGCGACAGTGAGCAGCAGCATGGTGCTTAGCTGCCTACCAGGGTTAAACCACAACAAGTATTAAACCACACCAGGATCAATATATTCCATTTTCAACACCTCCAAACAACTACTAAGTGAAGTGTTCCGATGACATGCTGTACCCTGTGATAAATACTCCATTGCATTTTACAACAGAGTTGTCATCAGTGTCAATTAAAAGTTATCAGGTTTAGAAGAGTTTAGCTTACCGTTGAAGTTAAATCCAGCAGTAAGGGAGGATGTCAGACAGATCAAAATAAGCTTTTTATCAATCTGCAGGGACAGGACAACTTTCCTTCTTAAAAGGTACACACCCATTAATAACTGCAGCTCTGAATTTAAAATACTGTTGGCTTCCTTGCTAATGCTAATGTCTCAGTTAATAACATCACCAAATAATATTCTGTAAATGTTTTTAGAGAGGACTCTGTTACTGATACCTTTCTCATTTCTCAGATATATTAAATCACCATGAAATACCTGAACATGAACCTTCCACATTCAGAAAACTTCAGTATCCTAAAGCTGCAGCACATCTCTTCCTCAACAGAGACCAATACAGTAAATCATACCTAGGCCGCTACAGTAAATCAAATCTCTACTATCTACACAGGTTGTCTGTGGAACTGCAAATCAAGTTCAAGATCTTGGCCTTTTCTTTAAGGTCGCACATCCTTGGGCTTAGAATACAACAACAGAAGCATACACCACGTAATACAGGCACCACAGAGATCCCCAAACTAGTGCAAAGTGTGCTGGTACACAGAACATACATGTTCAGTCACTAGCTCAGGCTCTGTAAAAAGATACAGCCATATTAGCATGTTGGTGAGCCTGAGCTAATTACTGCTGCTGCTTCCAGGTTCAGAACTCAGTCGGAGCCTGCAGCTCTACAATGACAGTCGCCAGCTGGGTTTTTTGGGCACTGCAGCAACATGCCCCATGGGAGGCTGACATTTGTACTCAGGGGACAGAGCATCCTTAGAGCCTCAATCAGGTCTGGGGCATCAAAACCCTGTGCTCTCTTCTCCCACTCTGTAGGAGGAGGGTCTACCACACCACACCACCAAGTACATGACTCAGTTCTTTTAACCTTGCTTTCCAGAGCTGTCGCAGGAATGTACGTGTTTATCTTTCTAAAGCACTCATCTCCCCAGAACAAATAAAATCGAAACAAAATAGAAAGGAAAAACCCTACCAAAATAGGACACTGTACTGTGCATGTCTCTGTCTCTCACAGATGATAAGTGTATGTGAAGCTTAGTAATGTTGCTCAGCGTACTACTGAAATTCACTCAGATGCTGCAGTGGCCGACTGTACCTGTTGTTCTCATGCCATTTTAGTGCCTCTCTCTGCCATTTGATTCATCTAAAGAGAGACTAATTAAAACTAGAAAGGACCACTTTGGGATAAAAATAAGACAACCTGATCTGAGCACAAACTATATAACTATTTACCTGTAAAATTGAGGTCAGTATCTGTACTAGTTAAGGAACTGCACTGAGAATTCTGTACTGATTTTGTCATATTCCTGGGCAAGCTGTATTATCCACATGCATCAATTCTACAATTGTACAACTGAAATACTACATCCTTTTGTTACAGTATATCAGATGATGATAAATCCCCAAATGCTTGAGTACCTTAGGAAATATTCTAGGCATTAATTAAAAATGAATTTAAAATACATTTACTATTCTGTACAAAACCCTGTTTTAATGCAATGAATTTGTACCAAGAATGTCTTTGTCTTGTTTAACTTCCAAAACTGACCAAACTAAATCACATAATGTATTCTTACTGCAGAGGAAGATGATCAGCATGGAAAGTTAGTATGTAACATCCATTCTCCAATAGGCATTTTCCACAAAGGCAACACCCACGTTATTTGAAATGATCCAGGACGAGAAAGATGACAGATCCAGGAGAAGACCAACAATAAATCAATAATGAATTGAATGTACTTACCACGCAGTGCTATGCTGACAGCTAGTTGTATGACAACAATAATAACTGAGTAGAGTATATACTCCTTTCTCAAGTCCTGAACCAAGTCAGGCTATGAGCAGGAACACTTGGTAAATGAGAAATACTACAAAAAGGAACACCCTAACAACAGCGGCTTAGGTATTAATTTGGATGCAGACAAGAATGTTTTTAAAAAGAAAAAAACAAAACAAACAAACAAAAAACACCTGAAAAGCTGTCTGTTTTGTAATAAGAATCTTTTCAGTTTTGCATGCATTTTTACTTTATTAAACTAACATAGCTAATCATTGTGACACATAATGATTGCAAAGGAAAATCTTTGAAAACATGAAAATCTTTTTTATCTGTTAACTTCATATATGAGTATATAAACTACAGAATATTATCTAGTATTATATATTTTGCAATACACCCTATATTCTGCAATATACTCTATACTTGAAGTGGACAGGGTTTAAAAAATTAAATCTTCATTACCTTTAAGCATTGTTCTTCCAGTTGAGCCTCCAAAGATATTTAAAAGACCACTTCTTGCTCCTAATGATGTAGTTGCTTCTAGTAAAGCACCAGTTATATAGTTAGAGAGTGCAGTCCTCTGTGAAGTGGCACGATATTGACAGTAAGCACCTGTTACACATGGTTTTACACAAAAACCATCAGCTTTGCATATACAGTCTGTATCAAACGTTGGGAGCTTTCTCAGAAGGTGAGGAAAATATTCAAAAATATCTTCTGCTGCTGCTTCTTCTCTCACTGTATTGAAGATCTGTGGAGAATGCAAAAGCATAAACTGTTAGTTCCTTTGCTTAAGATAATAAACTGAACATCAAAAAATTCCAAACTAGCATGACTTCTTGTAAAGTTCAACAGCCTCTGCAAAAAGGCACTAAATTAAAATACTGCATTTATGCATTAAACCTGAAATATCTATGAATCCAAAACTGATTTGTGAAGATTTTGAGTTGGGTTTCCAAACAAGCTATTTAAATAAGATGGCATTCTGGCTTTCAACCTATGGTTAAAAACATTCTAATGAAAATCAGTGTTAAGGATCACGATTAGACAAAAAAAATGCCACATCAATACATCTGGTCAACATTTAAAATAAAGAATATACACAAAACTATTTATAAGACTATTGAATGTACTGTACTTTCAGTAAAATCTTACAGATATCAGTAGCAGAAAAACAGGTCTACTCAGGGTTTGCACTTTTTCTTGCTGAGCGGGGCGGGTCTTTGCAAACAGAAATGGCTTTAATCACTGTGAGCAATCTTTCCAAATGTTCTGGTGTCACATTCATTGCATTACTTCCAGCCTACACACAGGTCTTCTACCTAATATTGGTTTAGTACTCTTTTTTCCAATATTTGTGCTAACACACTAATGAACTTCAGACTGCAGCATAACAACTAGGTAATGTTTGCTTATGTAAGAGTCTAATTATCAAAGCAAGAATCTGGAAGAAATCTTTTCATTTAGTATACAAGGAGAGACTTGGTTCTTCGCATTCTTGTATGCTGACTTACTGATTAACATTAATAATTCGTCTCAATGACCTGTGCTTTGTAATTACAAAGTATAAACTACCAAACTAAAAGTTAACATAGGGAAAGGTCATTATAACTGTTACCAGAACAGGTGCTGAGACAATTTTCATGGGGTTGTTCCCCACCAGTCCTTAGATGTGCACAAGAAATAAGCAGATGTCTTAATGACTGTTTTTGTGAGTAATGGCTTGTTTCTTGTTGCCATCCTTCCCCACATATAAACAAAATGCAGCTATCCATCAACACGGCAGAGATCGCATCCAGTCCTATGACGCAAGCACACATGCGCTCAGTCAAATGATAAGAAACTGTTTGCACAGTCTGTGCGTGCCACATGTCAGAGGCACCGGCACCCTCACCACAGGACACATACGTGCCTGCCATGTAACCAAGGAGGGAAGTGGCTCCCAGCACGGGGATCTGCACACACATCCACTTCTGCCCTAAGACCTGCATTTACCCTGCCATGTAAGTGAGGAGGGTTCGAATGCCCTGCTCCCATGAGGTATCTGACCCTCTACAAACAGAAGTTGTGAACAATGATGTAATTCTTTCAGCCAGGTAAAGAAACTGAGAATAGCAGAAGCTTTGATTCAGCTACTAAATTCAAAATTTGGCAAATTTTTACTTCTTATTTATTTTTTGCCATAAACCAGAAAATCAAATACAATGCAATATTTATTAAAGTACATATTTCTTCTCTTAGCTGTAGTTTTTGTATTAACAATTTCTTGGGGAAAACAGTAAAATTTTACTCAAAATGTAACAATTTATTAACTAGTAATGTAATTCAATGATTTGAAAAAGAGCACTGACATTTATTAATATATAAAAAAAAAGTCTTTCACATGTTGACAAGGACTTTTATAACTCAATTCCATTAGAAATATGGCTTCTGTGATTCATTACACAGTGAAATGCGGCAGTATCTTTTTGTTTCCTCTCCCTGCAAATTTTCCAAAATTTATTTGGTCTCAGGCTTTTAGAAATATTAAGCCTTTACTTAAGCCTCTCTATCTTCTTTTCTTTGGTATACAACAGTTTTATGGACTCTCAGACTCTCAGTAAGAACACTGCTCATCTCCACCTTTATTCAGAAAGAAAATACACTCTTCAACTGTGCGTTATCTGAATAGGATATATGCATACCTTTAAATCAGGTAAGTGTCTGCAAGGAACAGTGGAGATGTGCTTATGACACACCCTTCCAAAAGGTGTACTGTAAAATAGTGAAGCTGCCTTATGCATGGATTATGAGTGTCACACGTAGCAGACATTAGTTTTTTTACCTTGTTTAAAAGAATATTTAGTTAATGAAAATAATTTAACTTCCCGAAACTGCAGTTACCTTCCAAAATATTTTTTAAATTGTGTTCTACAACATACAAAGGCCTACACAACTAAAATTTCTTTCAGCTGCCAAAGCAAAGAAACCATTTGTTGACAGAAACAGGCGACAGTGTTTTGCTGGAGAGATTATACATAGAATAATTGTGTTAATCTCTTTTGTATAAAGTAGACTTCAGGGCACTAGCTGTCTCCAAAGACTCTGCGCTTCACATAACAGTATTTTCAAATACTGTTTGTTTTGATGTGTTAAAGCTCTGAATGTGTTACTTCTGCTGCACACAGATGCATGTACAAAAAAATACAGACTTACAATGTGTATACTTACCAGCCACTGAAAAGAACTGAAACAATCAGAATAGGAACATATCCCTCAGGTAACTGATAGGGAAAAACACCTTTCAGTGAGATTGTACCAGACAATTGGGGGAACTTAATCTTGCCTGGGAGACAAAAATGTTGATTCCAAGCCAGGGCTTACAGTTCATCCTGGCAGATGTAGTTATATTGACCTATATCACTACCAAAGAATGATTACTGTAATTAACAATGAATGTGAACCAAAAAAGAGTAAAATGCAGCACTAAACTGACGTCTACCTGTCAAAAAACAATGATTCACAAGGGCGTATCGCTCCTGATTCACTTTTGCCTTCCACATCAGATCAAAGATTTCAGTCATCTGCAGTCTGATGCTGCAGTATCTCACATACTACATATCGAGCAGTAATTCACAAGAAACTGAGGACAGTATCTGGATCTAAAAGCATTGCAATATTAAATGTACTTCAAATTTCTTTTTAAGTAGTGCAAAGTACTGACACTTACAAGGAGTTTAGGGTGAACTTTCTTATCTATACCACTGTAACGAGCACACATGTAAATGGTAAAATTTATATGCAGTTATAGTATCTCAAGATTTACTTTAGACAATAAAAGCACAAATTCTAATATTTTTTATCTTTTTTTTTCCCCACAATACTTTTAAAATAAGAAATGAGCTGAAACAGGTAACTCCATATACTAATACACCAGTATTCCAATGAAAGTATACTATGGCTTTGATAGATTTTTACTTTCTTCTATTTTTTAAAGAGATTTTAATAGTAAGTAAAATGAAAATAAAAATTACTTGCAACATAAAATTTTCCAGACTACTACAGAAGAAAAACATGTCCTCCAACTCAAAAATGAAAATTAGCATTAAAATAAAATTAAATTCAGGCAGATTTCCATCCTTGTAGTTTTACAGCCAAGTCCATATTTGGAAAATAAATGGAAACAAATAGATTTTTCAACTCTTAATAACATATGCAATAAATCATCAAAACTTTACTTTAAAAAAAACTCAGTTTTGCTTCTAGTAACTTAAAATGGTATCTGCAAGTTAACTTGTTGATAACCTTCAGGCAATAAAACTTTCTTACAGTGACAACAGACATATTTTCTTAAGATATTCTTTAAAAATAACTATAAGAACAAGTAAGTCATGCTGGCCTTGAAACTATTCCGTATTTTTCTCTTATAATCTTTTCTTCTGTTTAATCATCACTACAATTGCAAAGTGCATTATGTCTTTTTCTCCACGCACACTACTGTAGGTTTACTACATAGAAGTGGCAGAAACCTAAACACCATAGCCATTCTTAGTCCTACAGTTTATGACAGATATTCCCCCAAAATGAAGCTGGAGTTCGTGGGTGCTGCTGTACTGGAAATACTGGATATAGCAGTTCACAAAAATAATCGTTCTGATTTCTTATGTAAACTTACATGTATCTCTTCCTTTTTACTGTAATCTTTTATTTGTTTCTCTTTTCATATTTTTTCTGCCTCAGGTATTTAGCTTAGAAGTTGGGTGCATGTTATCATTTTGCCAAACATCTAGCAGCTGCTTGGCACATATGAAACCCAGAAACTGGAATTAAGAACAGACCAAAGATTCCTGTTATTAAGAAGCAGGCTTAATTTCTCTAAGTTTATTATAATAATAAAGAATATGTGTACCCCAAAAGTTCATTGTAAAGAACAGCCATGAAAAATTATGTTTATTGCTACTACACTATAAAAATAACAGAAAACAGGCCCTAATGGGGCTTTAATAATTCACTGCATTGCTTCTGACCAGCACCTGTCCAAACTCTAAAAACCTCCATCGATATATCCTGAATGATCAAAACGAAACACTGCAATGTAGGAGGTATTATATATATATACACATATGCTCGGTTGCTACTATGCATTCCACTCTGATTTCCTGGCTGTTTACCTACAGAGTGTTTTTCTATTATAGAGGGCTGCCAACAGCCCATGCCCTGTGACACAAAGCCTTCATTAGTTGCACATTTTTAAAGCAATTTTAAATGTCTGTAAACCAGAATGGTATATTAGCAAGTAATAACTCTCAGGACAGTATGTCTTGACGATCACTTAAATATCTCCTTTGAAAACAGGAAGGTTTTACAGAACATACAAGCCTAAAAGCAATTAATAACATCACAGGAAATGCTGCTCTTTCCAACTTTGTTCTGTTCCCAGAAAAATTTCATTAAAATGAGTAAATTCTGATGGTGATTTTTCATTTTGGCACTACAGTTTTTTCCAAAGAAAACCCTCATTAATATGGACCAAGCGAAGCTAACAGTGATCTCTTGGAAGTCATGACCAAGGACCGTTCCAATTGCTTTTATATGTATTTATTCCACAATAGTGTAACTCAAGCATCTATACCATGGAATATGACAGCAGTCTGCTATGAAAAAAGCACCTTGGGCAGAAAGAAAGGAATATGTAAAGGGAACTTGGGTAGAGGAGAGGGGGGCTGAAAGAGGAAACACACTTATCAGAATGAGAATTTGCTCAGAACAAAAGAATCAGACATTAATGCATAGTTAGACAATACTTCAGTTTTATGTCTTCCAAAATGGCACTCCAGCATCACACTTGGGAGCATTTCTTTAATAAAATTTAAAGAACAGGTGATGCTGATAGTCACATAATTTTCTGAAGGATCTTGGGGTTTCTCAGATTTATCTCATTCAGGTTATGACCATACATGCACTGATTAGCCCGTGACATCTTAAGATCACTGCCAAAGTACAAATGCAGAATAGATTAAGAAATGCTTTTTTGTAAAGATGTTGCCTACCTAGAGCCAGCACTTGTCACTGGTCATTTTCTTCCAAGGATGTCGTGGGGTCGGGGCGGTGGTGGCATTAAATAAAAATGAAAGAATATTCTCCTATTACTCCTTACTATTATAACCTTTTGGAAAAATGGTATTATTGTAAAAGTGGAAATAAACAAATTTCCTAATGAAATTTCTATTAATAAATTACTTTTCCCAACATTCTTACTGAAAAACTGTTCATCTTATTAATCTCAAAATACCACCCAATATTATTCTGTTTAAACAAGAGTGAGGCCATAGCCTGAGGGACATTTCTTTTAGCTACAAACACAAAAGCCATTTTGGACATAATTATTTTTAACATTTAGCCCTTGATCTAGTTCACTGTGAGAGAAACAGTCATTTAATTACTCTCCGAACAATGCTAAGTTGCTAATCGTTTGATTTTCAAAGATCCTGGAACAAACAACTGTCAACTGGGATCTGCAGAAATGCTGAAAATCAGACCAATCTATGAAAAAAGGTCTGCCACTGATCTGGGATTTAAAGTCAGGTCATGTGAACTCATACAGATTTCTAAGCCAATATAGAATAATTACAGACCTTGTTTTTAATCTAGCTCATATTTTCAAAATAATTCCTGCTGTGCAAAAATAGAAATTAATCACACTATTTTGTACAGTCAGTTCTCCACATAATTTACAATTATCTAGTCTGAGTAAACATTACAGGTACAAAGACACTTGGACAATGCTCTGAAGGCCAGGTCCGGAAAAGCACTGCAGCTTTCCGACCTAAGCTAGGTCCAAACAAATTACCAGTTTCTCAGCACTGTGTTTGCCAGATATCCCATTTCTGAGAAGGCTCACTTGCTTGTGCATGCTTGTTGCTTACAGCTCTACAGAATCTAGTTACAGTGCTTCCTTCATCAACTTCCTCTCTGTGTTCTCATAAAGCTCAGGCATCTCTGCAGAGAAATTCACTACAAAATTTGGTTAAGATGACAGCAAGAAATCAGATTCTGAATGGATGGATGTTTGCAATGTCAAGAGAAAAAAACGCTTTTATTAAAAGAAAACTTTAAAAGCTACAGCAAAAAATGGTTGTATCGTATTTTCTATCGCTACTGCTAAAGTCACCCATTAAAATTTTGAAAAATATTTTACTTAAATTGCAAGAAAATGTAGATGAAAGGCATACTTAAAAGAAAAAATATTTAATATTGAACAGCAAGTTAACAAACATCTGTATTCAACTTCATTCCAACTCAAACTTCCCCTGCAAAAAGTCAAATCTTTGGCAAAACTACAAACTTATACAAACACTCTTTTTTTTTTTTTTTTTCCCTTAACAAATTGATAAATTTACCATATTTTTTGGACAATTTTACACCATTGGTCTGTTACAGGACAGTTAATCTGTTACAGGACAGAAGCTTCATGTTATTATGCATTAAGTATGGATTCAAGTGTTCCAGCTACAAAATTACATTTAAAAAAATTAAAGAAAATAACAGCAGGAGAGACTGGAGGTGACCAAGTGTTGGGTTCAAATGTATATCACTGCAAATGTTCTGCACTCAAAAAGATCAAAGATTGACCATCCCTACATGACACTCATAGATGAAAAAGAATGGGGTGCCACAAGTTTAGTATGTATACTTCTCTGATTTTCAAGAAGGAGGAAATCTTTAATTCATGAACTTTCTAAAACATTAATCTCTTGTAACAACTTCTGGTTACATGTCAATGATGAGAACTGAAATACATTGAACACTGAACGCATTTTCTGTTATGTCTAGAATAGTGTATATACCTGTCATTCTATCATGTACTTAAGATTCTCAAGAAGACATGCCAGAGGCTCATTCTCAAACAGTTATGCAGGTTGTTCAAAGCTCAAGGATGTTGTTACTGTGTTTGGTAGAGATGATGCTCTTGAACAGCAGAAAGATCTGCTCTGTCAGAACTATTTCTTAGCTCTGTTCACTGACGTGTCTTGTTCATCTTAGCATTCAAATAGGTGAGGCCTTCAGAAAATCTTTTGAGAAATTGGAGCTTTTTTGTAAGTATTTTTCAGTGTTTGGAGTACAAAAGCTAGACATTCAGACTGTTAGAACATTATCTTCTTGGTGGACTTGGAAGCCTGTGACCAAATAAGCACACACCATTCAAGATGAAGTGGATGATGACAGAGTCATCCACAAGCTTTAGTAAATTGTACTGCCACTCAAATTTGTGTGAGATCCACTACCTATCCCAAGATACTCTCTGATTTCTTGTTTGTCATGACACTCTACTGCAGAGTTTCTCCCTAGGTGCACTTTGGAAAATATGGAAACAGCTATCTGGAAGCAATGCAGTTTTGCAAGTTGGGGTCAAACTCAAAAATTCCCACAAATCCTTTCCCAGCATCTCATGATCAATCTTTTTTGGCTAACAGGCAACATTCTTCAAGTATTAACAACGATCCCAGATCAAAATAAAAATAAAATAAAATAAAATAAAATAAAATAAAATAGTTATATATTATGACGTCCTTCTTCATACTCAACAGGTTTTGGACATATATTTGAAGTCAGCCTCCAGCTGGCTCTGCAAGCCAATGACTGCCTCGCAAAGCAGAACTGATAGCAGTTTCAGCAATAGCACTTGCCATCTAGCCTGCCTGCAGCTTTACCAACAGGAGAAAAAGAACTGTCATCACCTGAAGAACTTTTGCTGAAACACAGCCATCTGGTGCAGGTTTGCATTTGTGTTCAAGAAATAGCAGTAAAGGACTGTTTTGGCACAGTGTGACGGTCACCATACACCACAGCATGTCAGGGTGACAAAGAATAGCCTCGGAGATCCGTATGCAGGTAATCTCAGAGCTGCAGTAGCAACTCATCAGCAAGAAAGCCTGAGCTACAAAAACACATTTGCAGTGAAACATATGCAACTGTGCAAAGACTGTTCAGAACATCACGGGTTAGCAGTGTTCTTTACGTCTTAATTTTCTCATATCTTGGCTCTATGTATTTTCGCATGGTGCTTAAACAGAGTATCTTGACTGCTGAGATGCTAATTTTCGTGATGGAAAAATTCCTTAAAATATCCCTAGACTGCTGAAAAGCTGTTTTGTTTTTGAAAAAATGCCTATAAAATAAGAGCATACAATGCCATGGTGCAATCTGAAGTGTACCTCATAACATACCAGGAATACTGCTGTCTTGAGGGAGTGGGGGCAGGGAGAAAACCTTGCTCGAAATACATGCACAGAGTCATCAATACCACTACAATTCTGCCCAGTACTTGACAAATGCATTATTTACTCTAGGGTGGTTCAGGCATATTCAGGGCAGTGTGGTTCACAGGTGTTGTTCGTCTTTTGCCTGGCACACTATAAAGAAGAAAACCAGGAACTACTTTAAAAACAAAGGAAATAGAAAGGTTTGTTTACTGCAGCAGCAGACCAGCATGGAAGCATCAGGAGAGACAGAGGGGAAGACTTCTGAGTAAATAGTTGAGGTATAAAGAATTTAACTGTCACTGCATTGAGGATGCTTTGAATGCAGTCAACAGAAGGAGTAGTTAAAAGAGGAAAGAAAGGAAATACAGTAAAATGAAGTAAGGCGGGGGGGGGGTTCTGCATTGGGTGCATTTTTCAATGCATTTAACAAGATTGTGATTTTTAAAAAAATCTCTGCTTGCATAATTTGCAATTGCAGACAGCGAGTCAAGGCAAACACTGTGTGTTATGCCCTCACTGCGCAGAAACTGGGGTGGGGGGGGTGGGGGGGTTGGCATGCGATGCCAAGATACAGTCTAGCATATACTATCACTTTCTCCGTACAACAGGAATAAATCTACTGAGTCAAAAGGAAGCTGCCCTCCCCGGGGCATGGTGTGTATGACTGGCAGATGAGGTGCGTGCAGCAGAGTCTGTCCAGTCCCCTTACACATCTGAAGGAAAGAACACATCACAGGAAAGGAGTAATGGTCTTCAAGTACCTCTTCATCATAGGAGTCAAAGCTTTTTCCAGCATACTCACGACAAATTAATTCACTCATAGCTTTTCTAAGTGTCTAGCGTTACCGTCACTGTGGGAGGCCCAGATGTTTTCCTTTGCTTTTCTGTACATGAGCTTCAGGTTCTAACAATTTAGATAAAACACTGCAGTGACCTGTCCCCTTCAGTCACCCTTCCAGCAATTGTTTTGTCAATATTCTTGTTGCAATGTCTGTTCCCAAAGGCTTTTCAAACTTTCGCTCTCTCTTCAATGATTAAGGGACATGTGGATCTTTGCAGTGCCAGGACAGAGCACAAGACAGACTACCATGCTAGAGAGCAATAACGCTCACTTAGTCCACAGCAATTTTTGCTGTGTATCAAATTTCACACAGTAAGTTGTAACTGGGCAACATGGCACAGAGTAGCAGAGGACACACAGGAAAACAGATGAGTTCACCCTGGTAATATGGGGAGCGGTATCGATGGCAGCTGGAAGGTTGCCAAAAGAGTGAACAAGCGCAGATGTGCCCAAATATTAATATTAATTAACTGATGTTCTGTGAACTTTCTACAGCTTCAATTGCAATTACAGAATGTGCATTACCTCACCAGCCAATATTTCTTATGAATTGCATCCTGTTAAGGATGAGATCATTTCAAGGAGCAGAAACTGAATTTAATGAGGGTGAAACCATCTTGCAGAGGCAATCCCTAAATGTAACTCAACATTCTTCAGAAATAAGATCAGCCATCCCCATTCAGTTCTGGTATATGACCAATGTCTTGAGTAGGGAAATCTTTTCATTCGTGATCATGAGAAAATGATGAAACAGTTTTAAAAAACCAAATACATTTGAGAGTTGGATTTACTTACAACCAGAAATTGTAACAGCAGGCCCAAACTTCTGACAAGTCATCATCTTCACTTTTGATAAAACTTGGTGGCTATTACTAATTTTCCATTTCTGTAAGGTAACAGTACTAATTATTTTTAAAGCCATTACCAAAGGAAAGATGGACTTCACAGATTTGGAAGACAGACAGAGCAGTGCGATATAAATGGGGCACAGATTTACCACAGCATCTCCAACCCCAGAAAATCCTGCTTAAAGAATCATCAGTCCAGTGGAGAAGGAATAGTAAAATAGTCCTTGTTACTTCTCATGGCAGGTAATACACTTTAGATCCAAATTACTAAGAAGAATCATCTTAAAATATAAAACAGAGGCTGACAAAAGACATCAATTAACTGTCATTTGAAAGATTGTTCGTAAGTACTTGAAATTTCAATTTGATTAAGGAGAAAATGAAAGGATGACACCAAACACAACAAAGGAGCTCTTCACATCACTTTTCAGCAACGTGAAACAATGCCCTTGCCAGTGAGAGAGACTTCTGTAATCTTACCCAGAAAGGGCCAAAAATATCACTTTCTGGTCAGCCAGATCAGCTATATATATTTCTCTTGGCACAAAAGTATATGTGAAAAAATATTTTTCTTAATAGTTATTAATTATTTGATTACTAAGTTCTCTTGTAAAATTCTTCAGTTTAAATCAGAATTTTCATATTTTTCTAGAACTTCTCAACTTGGTATTCTGAGTTAAATTTCTGTTGACTGTTCTACTCGTCAATTCCTCATGCAGCCAGTATTCTCTTTTAATTTTCTAAATGAGTGCTTATTTACTTCCTCCAAACTTTTATCAACAAATTCACTTACAATCAATATGCTGTCTTAGTAACTAAATAAATTAAATATACTCTATTCAAACATCTGTGTTATTTCAACTTTATTCTAAAAATAACTACCTATTCTAAACATAACTACTAAGCTAATGCACACCTTTATTTATTTACTGAGAAGATGATAGTTTTACTAGTCTGATGTGGGTCATGTCTTTGAACACCTGATCACGTGGATTGGAGTTTCTTAAGTCAGCAGCTTTCAAAATTGTCTACTGAGTTTTTAACATACAAGTATAGGCACCACACATACTTCTGTTCTAAAATCGTATTACTTTTTTAAAATACATTTTCATAATGACTTTTGAGACCTCTGATGAGAAACAAAGATATTCCATTCATATAAAACTTCTCAGGTGTGCTATAAAAAGTATTTAAACCAAGAAAAAGACTAGCAGGTTAACTTTTCAATAGAGAATAGAAGTTTTACTGTAGCCAAGCACATTATCTAAAATAGACACTAATTAGGATTCAAACTCCATGTCAGAAAGCAAACTGAAATAATTCAAACAGCTTAGATGTTAGAATATTGAATGTGCCATGACTGAATAAGTTCAACTTGAGAAATGCACATTTTCATTGTAAATTCCACCTTTTGTTGTACATCTTTAGATCATCAAACTGCAATGGTATGGTACTATTAAAATGGATCTCAAAGCTTTCCAAATGCAAGTAAAAAATAGTAAGAAATACTAACAGAAGCCACTGAAAACTCTATTTAATACATCCTTAAAGGCTTACGTTCTTCAAAGGTAGACACAAATTAATTACTTTAATTAGGTCATTAAAGGTTTCAAACAGGCATTATGTTCATCTTTTCCATTTCTGAAACACTGACAGTGTGACGGGCACATTGCAGACAGGTGAATGCCAAGCATTCAATGCAGAGGAACCCAACAGCCCCTTTCCCACATGTCTCTCTTTTCAACTATTATTCTGTATGTGGAGCAATAGCGAGTCTAGATTTTCTCTAAGAAACAAACAAACAAAAACCCACACACACATCAGATACAGGCAGAAATCTGTATGGTTTTGTACCTCACTAACAACCATAATCTTCCCATTGGAGGAAAGGATTCCACAGAACTCATACATTTAAAAATAACTGCATCCTCACACATGTGAACTGATTATTTAAACAACTCCGAAAGATGAGCTTAGTTGCATATTTCTGAACTGCAAATTGACAGCAAGTTTGAGGGGTAACCCACAGTACAGAAAAAACCTTAAGACATCTCCTGTCAACAAGACCATCTTAAAAAGAAAGAACCAAACAGAAAACCTAAAAATTATGGCTGTTGAAGACCATGTCTCACCAGTCCTTAAACGTTTTGTTTGTTGTCCTCTTTCTACAATCATATCTATCTGCCAAAGCTAGCCGTAACTACTTCTGTAAAACTCTGACTTTACCTGTTCTTTTAAAATATTATTTTAATATGTATACTTACATAACTGATTCAGAAAGCACACAGTCTATTCCATTCCTGTGTGTCTGATATTAAAAGTCAAAAGATAATCAACGGTAGGGGTTAAAGTTCACAGCATTGGCTAATTCAGTTTTTACACAGTGCGATATTGCATGCCTGAGACTAAAGAAACTGCTTAGAATTGCTTATGAAGGTCTCAGGCTCAGAGTAAACGTGTCAAAGCTCAAAGATGAAGTACATGTAATAAAACTGTCTTCATATTTATACAATCACTAGTATTATTTGTATCAAAGAAAGACTCATATTGGGATATTATTGTACTATACATTGTGGTTTTATATTGAAAGGTGGATCTTTCCAAATCTATCAGAAACAGCCTACAGTTTAGACCTACAGTCAGAAACATAAGTATTACATAAATGTAAAGTGCAACAGAACCTTGCTGTATCTCTAAATATTTTCATTTACAACCAATTGTAATTGATATTGTTGTAAAAGATCAGTAAGCATATTACTACAGCTGTAAAATTTATGCATCCTACCCATGGCATACAGCTAATAAAAGAGCAACTTGGAGCATTTTCCTTAGCACAGGAAATCTAGTTCTCATTTTCTAATTTTGTAGACACTGAATCCATGCCTATTTGTTTGCTTGTACTTCAGCTGTTGGGTTCATAGGGTCACATGAATAATTATAAGATTATTTTGGATAGTACTTAGGGGCCAGGAAATTCTCAGAGTTTTCATGACTGAATTGTTTAATAGACTTTTAGGTCAGGCTACAGAACATGATTTCATGAAACAAAATACATTTGTTCTATAAAGAGGCATTTTCCACTTCAAGGGTTTTTTTCGTTACCTAGAAATAGAAAAGGCACTATTCCTTGCCCAAAGTAACAACAATATATTGATACTCTGAACCTAATTTTTAAATGACACATTTAATATTAATTTACTGATAAAAAGCAAGTCTTCATTCATCACTGCTCACAATGAACATTTAAAAACAATCCTTAAAAAAAAGAAAAAAGGGCTCAAGAAAGGGGCTCTCTTGGGCTATCCTGTAAATTCTTAGAAGAAAATTTTTGGCTAAAACTAAGCAATCACAATAATCCAGCACAGTACAATGAAGCAATTTTACTGACGTTGGTATCTCGAATCAGTATCCTAGGATCTTCAACACTATTCATCTTCCCTAGTCATTAGCTGCTAAGGAAGACCATGGTGTATCTATAGAAAGTAGCTAAAGTTTAGGAAAGTTTAAGATAAGACAACAGCGTGAACAGGTAATACACAATGCAGTGACCTGAAGAAATAATTTCTTCTTTTCCTTTTTTTCAGCTGGTGTGTTCAAATGCTGCTTTAAACTGAATAACTGTCCTGCAGAACACAGTACATTCAATTTTCACATCATATTTTTATGTTATGACACAACTTTGATGATGGATACCTAATACACACTAATAGCCATATTAAGACAACTGTATACTAGAATAAAACTGTATTTACTGAAGTAATTGTTACTGGAAGAGTTTGAGTTTCATTCAAATCTACTAAAAAGATTAGATGATGGTAACACTATGATTACATTAAAATCCATGGGTTTATTTTGCTGTCTCCAAATAGAGTTTTGGAAGCCAATTCCAAGATCTAAACATGGGACAATGATTCATTAATTTTATTTCCAGTTCAGTTCTACTTGCCTGAAATGCACAAAATGGAATCTAATTTTCTGCAGTATTCAAAGGTTCTAATTCCTTCATCACAGTTAAAAGATTTTTTTTTAAAGTAAATATGCTTGTTTTAAGAGAGAGAATGAGAGTGAACGAGGAAGAGAGTGACCAAACAAGGGAGTGGGAATGAGAGAGCATTAGTTCAGTATTTAAATTACACTTTTTAATTGTTAATGAAGCAAAGATGATTCTGCAGGACCAGAGTATTTGTTCTCCTTTCTTTTTCCACTGGAGTGGAATGTCACTTGAGGCTTGATTTTCAGAATTTAAGGCATCTGGCTTCAGACCAGAAGAACAAAAATATTTTAAATTAACTTTCCTTATTCTCTGGGGATTGTTACAGACCCAGGGACTACAGTTTAGTCATCCATGAGATTTATTTTGCTTTAGCGTTAGCTTCAACTAAACTTTGTATATACAACAGCTTACTTACCAAAATTCATAGCCACTCTGCTCAGTGCAATGATTTTTAAAAATTGGCAATTATATTACACTGAGTTACCTGCATAAATGACCTATGTATATGCTTAACCTCTCAAAATGAAGGATAAAACTTAGATTCCCATTATAAGCTTCTCTTTCATACCATCACACCAATTTTGAAAAAAACTTTGACTCATTTATCTATAATTACACATGCCCAATTTAGGATTTTTCAAACTTTTTCAAAAGCTTCACCTTAGTAAGAAATAGTGCCCCTCAATAGCTCTGGAAGAGCTGAGCACAGATTTGTTTTGAATTAACTGCACCAAGTTTGCATGTACATAATAAAGTATTCATGTACTTGAGGAAGGAAAATTTGTAGTGGATGTTTCGGTTAACCCCCAAGCAAAAATAGTTGTTTGCTCTCTCATTTTAAATGATTATCCTAGAAGGACAGAAAAAGCTTGAAAGCGCTGTATGTTTCCATGAAACTCTAGTAGCAGCATAACATTTTACTGAAGTCTCAAATACTCTAAACTTGACAAGTACACTGTTAAGATCTTTAGAGATCATTTTTGTCACAGTAGCATCATTGTGAGAATAAGCAGGAAACCTTTTTTGTTCAAATAGTGCTATGGTAAGAACTTGACGCGGCATCAGGGACAAAAACCAGAAAAAAGCCCTTTATAAAGATTATATCGATCTAATGGATCCTTGCCGTAGCATAGAATAAACAAGCAGAGATAATTTCCAGACCCTTATTTTCTCAGTAGCATATCAAGGACAATCTATTCCCATGAAAGGTAAAGTTTTTGTATGCCTTTATTAACAGAGGTCTCATCAAACCCCAAAGCTACATAAAATATATAAACCTGTTATAATACCAGCATAGAAAAGGGCAATACTATGGTGAAAAAAAAAGTAATTTCCATCTGAGACATGTACTTCTAAAATCTATTTTAAAATTGAGTCTTTATATTCCAAAGTTACTCTACAAAGCTGCACTAATACATTCTTCTACAATGAAACATGCCTATGAAGATTCATCTATCAAAGACTGTATGAAAACAGAAAGTGAAGCAATGAAGTTTAGTTGCTTATCAAAACTTAAGATTAAAAGTTTGGGCACTAGTTTAGTATTATTAAAATATCTGATACAAAAATGACAGCCTCTCTCAAAATTAATAGAGAAATAAGAAGGAGTAAAGATGGCAATAAATACTATTCCATAAACTAAGTTAAGATGGTTTTGATAACTCTGCACCCTCAATATGTACTTGATAAACATGTGACTGTAATTTAACATCTTAGTCTAGTCATTCTTTTTTTATTCTCCTGACTGGCTACCTGTGTATTTACTTTCTTCACAGGTCATTACTCCTCTGGACTTACTAATACATCAGCGAAAGCCCATAGGCACATACATGCTACTTATCAATATGGTCATTTAATAATATGTTATATCTGTATATCCCACAGCTCACCTTTTTTATCACTGTGTGCACACTTTAAAACAGGAATTTTATCTCCCTATGCATTTTTTCGGCTCCTTGGAAAGTCAGTCCCACAGCGTAATGCTGCCAGACATTATCACAGCATATGTGACTTCTAACACTATTCATAATGTATCAACCTTCAGTTACCCTTTGTTTTATCACTTCATAGCAGCACAAAGAAAAAAGTAGATATGTGGGCCCTTTACTGCCTCAAAGCTTTGTCATAATGTTCCCAGCCTATTTGCTTTTAATATAGTAAAGCTACAACACTAAACTATGAAAGCATCAGAGAGGTAAAACTCCTCCCGCTATGTAAGTGAAATAAGTTGATACAGTGTTTGTTTTCATTAAGAATAACCATCACAACTTACTCTTACTAATAATCAGAGCTTACATACAAAAAAAGAACATTATTATGTTATTTTTACAAGTAGGTACTTGGATTCCTCATTAACCAACCTACACAATAAAGTGCTTGGGCCAAGTCAAAAGCACTGTTCATAGTTTAAATTCCTGAAACACAGTACTTTACTGGAAGACTATTCCAGTACACTTGAACATTACATAATTTTCAATATTTTTTTTTTACTATTTAAAAGTACAACATATGTTCGAGAAAAGGAAACAATTCTCTCACTATCGTCACTAGTGTGTAGTGAGCTGCTTGTAATTTTAGTTTCATGTGCATATGATGGGAGAGTAAGACAACACAGTACTTTTAGTATTTACAAAAACATACATAATCATCAAATGTCATCCTGATTATATTTCTACTGAACATTCTTCTGTGATTACACTGGGTGAAGTGATAGGTACAGAATTTGCTTTCATTCATAATGAATATTCAAAAACCCAAATCTTATATACTCACTTTATGATTTCAATATACTTTACTAAAAAACAGCAAGCAAGCATTTTCTATAAATTCTTGCTGCACATGCAATGTTTCTTCATCAGTTTACAGTAACAGTGAGGTATTCATTGGGGGTTTTAATGCCGACTTCATTAACTGTGTCTAAGTATTTTATCAAAACAACAGGGTAAGAAAAATAAAAGCCTGTAATTATATTACTTTATTTATAAAGTTAGAACCCAATATTAAGCAAACAAGTAGAAAGAAGTTCATCCACGTTTTATAACTTTAAGCACTAAAATCCTGTAAGTGGCTTTACAATAAATTAAACACAATGAGCTAGTAAACATTCACATGCAGTATGCCCAATTTAAATAAAAAGGAAATAACACAGACTTTTAGAAATTACTAATTGTTTACATCCGCAGGGTAAGTACTGACTGAAAAAGCAGCATGTTCTAGTAAAAAATATCCTGCTTAATATACCAAGAATATCTTTTTCTGCAGCACTACATTCTTCTTTCTGAAGAAGGAAAGCCTTCCTGTTATTCCTGCAGCAAGAAAAACTTTTTTATATTTCATAGTATATGAACCATACCTTTTCCCCTTGTGTTTCACCATATCCATATCCGTATCATATCAACTGGTAGGAAAAATGACAAAATTGTATAGAAATTGAAACAAGCAGACACAAGCAAAAACTGCAAGTTAGCTTTCAGCAATACAAGATGACAGTCTGTCCTCGTCTACAGAGACTGCCCAAGAGCCTGGAGAGAAAAGTAGTACATTGCCAAATCTTAATCCCATCGCTGCATTTCACATGGTGCTGCATCACCTCTGCAGCTGCTACAAGTCTACTCTTCCAACAGTCAGTGGAAATCTGTTCATTGTAAAAACTCCATAAGCATTTTAGTTTCACCACAGACACACAGATAATAAAATCTGAAATATTTAATATTTAATTTTGCTGACATACTGGAGTCTGTGTTTACATTACTGCAAATGAAATGATGCAATGCTAAATTTATCTGAAAGCACTGCCTTAGTCTCTTGGTGTTGTATGAATTTATAGAAAAAATATTTTACAATGTTAGCAATTAACTAATTTCTAAAATGTATTTATAAATACAGAAAATAATGTCATTGGCATGATGTAAACTCATTGTAAGTATAAGTAAAATAATTCTTCCCACATTAGATTTCTCATCTCTAAGCTACAAATACAATCATATTATTGCAGAAAATATACAGATTAATAGGAAAAATAACTGTGAGCCAAATTATACAAACACAAGATTATTTCTAATTAGTGTCCTCTTGAAACAGTGCCCAAGCATACTGCTGAGGTTGCTGCACACTGCTCTGCTGTAATGCTGGAGATGTCCTTTTCTATCGAACCACCATATTTCTTCACAAGGGGGCACAATTTATAAAGGAAAGGCCTGTTTCACAAGTAATTTTTGCAAACCTAAAAATTCCAAGGGTGACTGTATGCTACTTTAAGAGGGTCGCAGAGGAACACGAAGTGGATGGAAGAGAATTTTTCCTAGTGCAGGAACTGAAATAAGCAGCCTTACAAATCCATTTTCTTTTAGATAAAGTATAGATGAAGGAGCCAACGTGGAAGTACTACAGCACACTGGGTATTCTGTGCCTGCATGGCCTTACACTCCTCAGGAAGACTCCTTAAAGTGGGTCACACTTCAAATAAACTTGCATAAATCCGTATCTGGTAGCCTGGGTAACTTTATCTCAGAAGTGGGCCTTATTACTATTTAGTTTACCCTCAAATACTGCTCTTGAATAACTTCATCTGTGGACAGACAGTGATTGAAAAGCAACGATAGGCAAGAATAACAAGTCATGGAAGAAAAAAAAAAGAATTATGTGATAAAGGTAGTGATGACAAAGGTAAAAGTAGAAAAGCCACTGAGTAGCAGAAACTGCTGTAAAGGTGACAGTTCCATATCTTCTGAAAACATACTTTAAATAACATGACTCACCCCTTACTGTCTTTAAAATACCTTCCCTTACAGTTATGAAAAAACTAACACAGAAGAAAAAACTATGAAAAGATACGCTGTAGTTGCATGCTAGAGTGTCAGGAAAGTAAACAACATGCAAAACATCCAACTATCAGTAAAACCTGATAGCCTTCTTCAGTGTCCTCTTACAATAATTAACAGCAACAAATAGAGGAAAAGGATATATGGCAGAGACCGTTGTTAATGACTTCTATGCACAGAAAAAGATACAATGATTTCTGAAAAAACTGTAATAAATGTTTTAGTATTATTGCATTAATATTACTTATCAGGACTATCATTATCAAATATAACGTCATCTAGCAACTAATGTAAAAATAGCAGGAAATAACTCAGTTCTATAAAAAAAATTTACAAAAATTCACACAATCTTGTCATTAAACACTCCAAAGATCAGTACATTACAGACATTTTAAGTAATGTAGGCTCTGGCATTACAATACAGTTTTCTCACTGTTCCAGAAATGAAGCAAAGACAATTTCACATGCATGTGTTTTTTGAGTAAGACCTTCTGGAATACATTGTATCTATTTTTCTACAGAACATTTACTAAAAATAATGAAATGTAATACAACTACCACCCGTGGAGAACTGTTCTTTAGAGAAAATAATTTGTTTATCTCTAATCAATGATTTTCTGGTATTGCCTTGATATTACAACACCTGCTTTGGTACCCAAAATTCCCTAATACCAATTTGTGGTTTATTTCTTCAAGTGCTGGAAGCCTCAAAAAATTTCTTACCTGTTACTGTCAGGGAAAATGTACTTTTGCTTGAAAAGGCATGACTACAGGATATTCTAAAATTTGGCTCTTTTTTTCCTGTACAGATTTGTGTCTAGAAGACAACGCCTTTTCATGGTATCAATACTGATAGAAGTCTTTACATGGATTTCCCAAATATGAAAAGACAGAGTAAACACCTCTTCCACATACACCAATTTCATTACATTATTTGGAAATAGGGATCAATCAATGACATTTGAGCAAAAGGGCAACAGAAGAAGTATGCTGGAAGGAGACCATGTGTAGGTGATCAGTGGCAGAGATAGCTGTACTCTCTTTGCCTACTTTATGCCCAATAACGAGTGTTTCTATGTAGAATGACAATATAGCAGGTACATACACTCTGCTGTTTTCTAGCTACTGATTAACTTTGTTGAAAAGCATCTGTCAAAATAGAAAATCTTTCATAGAGACATATCATATAAACATTTAAAGATAGCTCTCCCACAGAAAACATGTTGGATGCACTTCTAACCACGCTGAGGTCTGCAACACAGATTAGCTCCTCGAAGAAATCCCCTATCATTATACATGTCTCGCAACTACAAGTTACAAAACCAGCTATTCTTCCTTAGCTGGCCTGTCAAATGTTTTACTGGAAACTGAGAGAAACATCTACAGATGTTCTAGCTGCTAATATTTGGAAAACGGACATCTTACATGACAAACTTGTTCCTTCATTTCATTGAAGCCACTTTCTTCATAATGGGTAGCCCCACTTTTACATGGGAGATATTAATGAAAAGATGCCCATCTTTACTATAATCATTCCAGTCCCAGGCAGCAGCTTCTATTTCCACTGTAAAGTAGGGGAACAACAATCATTCTGAATTAAGCAAACTAGGGAATATAATAAAGTTCAGATAAGTAGTTTTAATTGCTTTTATTAACTACAAGAGAATTTATTCCAAGATAAATTTGAAGTTTGTTGGCAAACATCTATGGGCATTTAGTTCATAACATATTGGCATTTTCAAGTCTATGGACACTTTAAAGGACACATTAATGATGTGTTAGCAAAATGGTTTTGAAAAAAGGTAGTTGATAAGAAACACAACTAAAGTAAAAAATAACAGCTTAAAAATATGCAATGGATTTAGCTAAGCAACTCTAGAATCTGTACTTTTGGCTATATATTATGTGCTGCTAGGGTTCACATTCTTTCAAAACTACTACTCTACAATTGCTGCAAAAGTGTTCTTTGAAAATTTAGAACAAAGCACCTGAACAAAACATATAATTTGAACTGAAAATTCCTAACTCCTGGAGTCCATAATAAAATCTTCACTCTAAGTGCCTATGATCACGTCATTATCCAAATAGTGTGAACCCTGATACCATCTAGTACAGAAACTGCTTTACTCTTTTAAGCTTCTTTAAAGTGCAGCATGATCCACTATGCAAAGAAATACTTCAAGACAGCCAATCTGTTCTTGGCAGTCACAACAAAACAAAAATCTAACAGATTTGTTCAAATACAATTTAAGTGCACTTCTGGCAGATAAACAATGAAATTCTCTTTCCTCTTTGGGGTCTTAGAGTTTGTGCAGAAGAACAAAACACTATCTAAATTCCTTGTATAGTTTGGTAATGCTCTCTATCAGTTGAATTTAAGATCATCATGTCCCCATGGTCCTGCACATATTCTTTTCTACACAAACAGGCTTGTTGAACTAACTAAATTCACAGCACCTTGAAGTGCATCCCTACCCAAGAAAAAGAAAGACTGGGAGGAGGCGGCTCACAAGTCTGCATTCATTTACCTTTTCAGGCCTGAGCTGTTTCTAGGATCTGATCAGGAACTCCAAGTACCACATGCAGGACACGAGGCAAGAGTTGACATGCCTAAACCAGTCGCCAGTCAGGCACCAGTAAGACATACTTGCTCTCTTCATCTTAGCACAGGGTTAGCAAGAAAACCAAATGCTTTCCCTGTCAGATACACTTTTTGTGTATCTTTCAGTGCCACAACATATGGACCTAATAGCATGAGAATATTTACAAGAGATTCCACTCTTCTGCAGAATCCAACAGATGAACAATGTTGTTCCCTCCATCCCACATCAATATTTTATTTGTTATTTGTTGTTCTTCCAGTCCACGGAAGAAAAGCTATGTTTTCTCAATAATGTCAAGGAATTTTAGGTAAACAAACCACTGCAAAATGCCTGAGGGATGACAGTTTAGAGTTTACTGTGCCAGCACACGAGGCATAAATGGTGTAATCTTCTGCTAAAGCAGGTTGCATTCTCCCCAGCTACAGGATTTTCTTGACAAAAAGGTGAAGGTGCACTATTATTCTGCTTTGTTCTCCTTCCAAAGAGAACAAACCATCTCTGCAGAAGACTGACTATATGACCTCTTAATTAAGAGCCTGTCAATTCTAAAATAGTTTTAATTTCACAGTGACCTTCTTTGACACTGCAGAGAGCAGAAAATTTGTGCTATGGCGTAGAAGCAAACTCCATTATTTCCTACAAATCATTAAATATGTATCTTATTAGCTTTCTACTTCTCTATATGAATGGAACTGGAGAGAGCACATATCTGCAAGGAATCATATTACAGTACAAAGCTGGGGCGGGGGAGAGAAGAAAATGAAGACAACATCCTCTTTGGTCTGCTTGCCAAGTCTGTCCCAAAGCAGAAAATCCCAAATGCAGAACTCTGGTGGTACAAGTTCTCCCACATACCTTTCATGAATTTTGTCTGTGTAAGTTTCTCCAAAGGGCTTTAGCTTCTTAGACATTTTGAAACCTGCATCTGTACCAAGACCTGCATTTGCGATACATTAAGTACTCCAGTCCTTTCACTAAGGAAGTGTGAGCTATATTTTGAGCTCCAGTAACTTATGCTTTTCATCAAAAATATTCTGTATGATTTGATCCAAACCATACCTGGAAAGCTTCTCCTCAGTGAAAGGAGAAAAACATTCCCATGAAAAATTATTTCCTCCAAGAACATAAGTGGGAACCCTCCAGCTCATAAAATTACTGGTAAGAAGGAAAGATGACAAAAATTCAGGAGACCATTTCAGAGGAATTCAGAAAAACAGGCTGAAGCCTAGCTTGCACTTTTTATACCTGACAAAGACCAACTGGAAAGTCTGCGTTATAGCCTTGCCAGAAATGTCCACCACTAAAGACCTTAACATTTTTCTTTCCTGTACATTTCCTAATTTCTAAAGTTTATTGAAAAGTTCTACTAGTATTAGGTAGGTGAATTTTTCTCTTAATTTCCAAAATGCCCAGGAGGAGGGAAAACTATACGCCAAAATCAGTATGGAATACTACTACAGTTTGACAAACACAGCAAAGGTGGAGAAAATAAGTGTGTAAGTAACATCTCCAAAATAAGAACTATTCCAAGGAAGAGTCTGAAAGAAAATCTGTAACTTCTAACTTCCTGTATCTCACTCTTCACTTAACAACTCTCCTTCAACTGCCATGATTAAATGGCTAGACAAACCTTTGTCCACTCCCTGATCTCTTTCGATGAGTTGGGTAAAGATAAATTGGTGTACGAATCAGTCACTTAGACTGAGTTTTGTGCACAAACTCAGATGTCTCAGAGGAGATACAAATATACAACAATCTTGTTATCTTAATAATTATACATAAAATCAACAAAGAATCAACACTGTCAAAACTTTATACACACAATGTAACTGGGAAACCTTCATTCCCTTTTCCTTTTTTTTTTTCCCTTATGAATGCTTCTGAGACATAATTATAGTGCCAACTTTCTTCATAAGAGGTCTGAAACAAATCTAATTCTAAACAATTAGAAAGATGATCAGAATAATTTTCTAAAATAGTGTCTACAAAGTTCACATGTTCCTAGGTTTTTGGCACCTTATTTTTTTGCATCGCATAGGTCACTATTTGTAGCTTGAAGATTTTAATTCTAAATTTCTGTGAAAGAAAAAGTTGCCCAGAAGAAACTGCTTACTGGACAGCTATGAATATTAACAAATAACAGGATTTACTTTCACTCAGACAATGCAAAAATATGAGAACATGACTATAAGAAGACATCCAGGAGAAAGTTTTACAGTCTGACAGTGGTAAACACCATATAATAATAGAATATTTTTAACCCATCCAGAAGTAGTCTCCAAAAGTGCACATAGGGAACCAGTATCAAAGCCATACAATTCTTAAATATAAATGCTAACTTCCTCTCAACCTAATTCGTATTCTTCTGAGCTAAATAGTTTTCAGAAGGCTGCTATTATTATGCAAACTTCAAAACCGTAGCTACTCAGACGACTTCTTTTGGCCAGATCAGAAAACACAGCTACACACTGTGTTTAATAGTTAAGATTTTCATCTGATTCCACCTACTGGCAGGAAAATTGTTTTCTATAGCCATAACAATGGTACAAAGAAGCAAAAAAAGCTTTGCCCACAATCTTATTCAATTAGTAGAAACTAAAATGGGCAATCGGGTTTTTCCAACAAGGAAACACATTTTATCCAACATTCAAAAATCTGCTAGTGAAGACTTAAAGGAGTGATATTCCAATGTTTTTTGAAATTCACAGGCTGTATTGAGGCTTGACTAACTTTTTGTAAACATTTCAACTTTAAAGCCTAAACTTGTTTGAAATGCATAGCAGTGAAGATTGAAAAAAAAAAATATTTTAAATTTTTCTTCTCTATAATCTTATTTAGCATTTATATTGTTCTCTACATGAAAAAATGTTTCTTTTCATCATTTTGCCAAAGTGCAACATTTTCATAAATACAGATTTTTAAATGTTTTTCAAATATATATGTGAACAGAGAACATTTTAAGCAACAAAGCAAACTGAATAGGTCTTTCATATTCAGATGATTTGTTCAGAATAAATCTTTTTGTTTATATTCATATAAACATAACTGTCACAACACAAGACTATCCAAGAGAAAATATCATCTCGGTTTCAAGCCATATAAGCACGAAAATCCAGGAAGGTTGGCTACATGATGGGTAAATTCACCTCAGGGAAAGATTATTTTGTCTGGTTTGTAGAAGAAAGTTAACAAAACACCAAACCCCAACTTTAAACCATTTTGTGAGGATTCCCAAGTTTATAAAGGGGGGGGAGGGGAATCTCAGAAAAGTAAAGTTTGACATATACATCATGGACCTTATTCTTCTAAATAAGAAGTGGGATCTAGACTAATTGACCTACATGACATGATAAAGCCTGTGAAAAGACCTAACTCTTCTGCTTGGTCCCATAGGGTGGAAAAAGACCTGCCTCCCTAACTGTGCTCTTAAGTTGGAAATGAAAACAAGAAAATTTCTGCCCAGCTTTTCAATGAAAGTGAAGGAAGGCTTCAGCACAAATTGCCTGAAGGAATCCTTGAATACCTTTTAAATACCATAAAAATATTTCCCTCCCTGACCAAACATTAGGAAAACCTATTTAATGCACACACACACACACCCCTTTTTTTTTTTTTTAATCTCTTGGCCTGTTTTGGGCCAGCATTCACTTAGATTTCTCCTTTGGCTAGCCACCATTCAACCAGATTGGGAAAAATACTTTTTTTTTTTTTTTTTTTTTTAATATAATATGGTTCGAGTCATTCAGCATTCCATGGGAAGACAACAGCAGCATGTGGAAAATGCTTAAAAAACTGGCAGGAAAAGATCTTTTCAAAGCAACTTTAGACACCAGTGTTTGTTGAACCTTTTGAAGTGTTGTGGGTTTTTTGGGGGTAAATAATCATATAAAACACTTTGGATGCAGTAAGATTCATAGCACAAACCAGATAATTTACTCCCAGGGTAGCATACATACGTTTCTGAAAGAATACAGGACCAGGTGAAGAAGTATAAAACTGTAGCCATTTTAGCAATGCTCTACTGAACATGAGCTTCCCAACCAGTGAAACAGTTAAAAGGGGGTGAGCTTGTACATGCTGTTCCTTCATGAAATAATTCAACGCAGAAAAGTGCCAAAGCAGCTTAGTTCAGAAAGAAGCTCTGTTACACTACGGTGCAAAAACATCTCAACTGTAATTTTTGCAAATAATGTGAACACTTGTTCTTCTGGATTTTTAAACATTATTTATCTTTGAATGTTGAGAAATAAATTAGTTACAAGAAGAGTAACAGAGCCATGAAATTTGGAGTCACATATAATAAGTCTGTTGAGTCTACCGTAAGTAAATTTACTGTCAAGAAGAATCTTTTAAAATACTTCTAAAGTAGCCATTTACTTCCAGTAATAAAATAAGCCATGAATGTTTCCATGTGCAATTAAATCTCCATCTTGTTTGTGCACCATGACTGAACTAATAAACCTTCAGAGCTAGGAATGTGGTGCAGCACAGTGCAGACACCTGAACTAGCCCTGTGAAATCAGGAGCATGTGGAAGCAATAGCACTACCTGTTTTTTCCATTGTGTTGTATTTCAGCTCTCTCCTTGCCATTACATTAGCTAATGGAACAATGACGTAACATGGTGATGACAATTCCATTTCACACATGCATTGATTACAACATATTTGAATAATTAATTAATTTTCAGACTACAGGCACAAACTTGCTTTTATTTGATCCGATCTGTAGTAAATCACAGTATGAAAGACATTGTGAAGTACTTTTTCAATTGTTTTCTAATATGCTAAGAATAAGTTTAGAAAAAATAAATTTAATCTATTAGGTTCAATCAGTCTAAAAAAAATGAGGGAGCTGCAATATCAGTCTTCCAGTAGATAACAGGATGTTACGTTCCTCCATGTCTACTAAAAGACCAAAGAATAAAAACTATCCACCAACATAACAGAAATTCTCTATCAGAATCAATACACATTGACTGATCCACTTGTTATCCCACGCTGTATCTACTCTGTAAACTATCCTGAAGTCATGCACCCATGCACCATTGTGTGAAAAGAAAAATATTTAATACTGGCCACACTCTTTACTGTCTAATCTAGGTTTTTAAAATACCCAGTCACGTCTACATTCACATCTACTAATAGCCTAACATTTTTAAAAGAACGGCTTTCTGTACAAAATGGTACTTGATGAAACTGTGCCCCAAATAGCTGGCAAAAAGCAATTTTGACCTGCAGGCAAAAGAACCTGAAAGTTACTGTATGACACGAGCCTACGGGCTCTGCAAGGCTACTCCAGCCTCACCTGCCACGTCGGTGCAGACAAAGAGCAATATCCAGTCTTTCTGCAAAGACCAGGTCAAACAGATCATAATTTACAATAAGGCAGGGGCTTGAGAAAGGTGTATCAGAGAAGATCTTTGACTAATTGCCACACAGTTTTAAACCTGTAGAATTAATATTCAAAGTGGGGGAAAATGGTTACTTTTCCATTTGGGTTTGGGGGTTTTTCTTCCAAGCATCCATTTCACTAATCATACACCAAAGCCAAGTCTGGAATTCCATTTTGTCTTGAATTCAGTTTTCAGATTTTTTTTCCCCTTTACTTCTGACTAAAGAAATATCCACCAATGCCAATTAAAAGAGATAATGCAGCATAGAACAGAAATGGGTTTAAAATGTTAATAGAAGCTGCTTGTTAAATGTATCAAATTACCAAAAAAACTGTATGTATAATTCTATCCACCAGATGGCACATGCCTCACATTTTGCTTCAAATATAGTCAAACTTCAGTGACATGGGTGAAGATCAGACTTCTGTTTCTTTTTCTTCTAATGTACAAATTTCAATAATAGTTTAGAATTGATACAGTTTCAACAAATGAACAGATATGTGCTGTAATCCAGATACAGAAAAGTGAATTAATTTCCACATCTACAATACACAGTCATGTATGAGCTGCTTTGAAACTTTAGCCTTTTCTCTCCTAGCAAGGAGATGCTAACAGAGTTCTACTAGGAAAGTTATACCTGTAAAACTATCCTTGCAGAGATTTGGGTCAGCATAAATATAGTATAAGGATTCTTCTACCACTATAGTTTGTCCCGGTTCTTTAATGCAGTTGTGTTGTCAAGAGGACTGCAGCGAGACAAAGATTTTATCATTATGGGTATCATATCAGATATTCACAGTTACTTATGATCTGAATATGTATGTATATGTGTGTATGTACATATGTATGAAAACCAGGTCTAAGTGGAAATAAGTGATGACAGTTATGCAGATACTGTAGTCAAAAAGAAAGAAACGTTGTCAACACTTTCAGAGAGTTTTAGTGAATTTAGGCCCAAATTTTCAAATTGGACTCCTAAAATCAAACCTGTAAATCCCTAAGATTTCTAAAGGTTGCTGGTCTGATTATGAGAAATACAAGGCATTCAGCATCTCTAAAATCATGATAGTTTTATCCAGTTGACTAATCATGAGGTTTTTATGTCTAATTTGAATGCCTGTATTTAAAAATGTTGGCTGTAACTTTTTTTGAGTAGTACTAAAGTGTGAATTCTACCTTCGAAAAAGTATAATGAGAATTACTGTATAAACAAAGCTTTCTCACATTGTCTCCCTCCTGTTTTGGGGGATCAGCTCTGATAAAGACTAGTTCAAACCTCCATGCTTTCTTTGACTGATGTCAGTCAGATCATTTGCATCTGTCCATGGTATTTGGCTAAGACAAAGGCACCATGTTAGACATCATGTCAACAGCTGGTTGTACAGTAGCAACTTGCAACAGTTAGCATATACACCAGCCTTTGAACCAGGGATCTACAAAGTCTCATGGTCCTAGAGCCATTTGATCCAAGCAAGTCCTACGATCAAACTTGACTCAGGCAGGAAACACAAAATAGAATTTCTTTTACGCCCTTCATTCTTATTTAGGTCTTGTGTTAATAAATGCAGAGGATCAACAGCTGGACCACGTGCGTTAACAGACATACTAGTAAGGAGATCCTCTAACTACAGAAGATCGTGTGAAAAAGAAAATCAGGTAATGTTCTTCAATAAGCAGATGTTTTGTGCTAGAGAAAAACTGGTATCAGTAACTTGCTAACAGTGCTTGCTTGCTTACACAAGTTAAAAATTAGAAAAATAAAAAAATTAAAACTGCAGAATGCTCAGCAGCAACAACACTCTGCAGTCTTACAAAAACAAGTGTGGTGTTTCAAATTTCCAGCTAATAAGTTGTCAGTGCTTAATCTATTTTTTATTTTATGGACCTTTTTTTTTGGGGGGGGGGGGATCATAATGAGGCAAATATCTAGAAGAAGAAAGAATATGGTTTTCAATGTTACACAATAATGATTAATCTATTCCAGACAAATACACCCCAAACTACTTATTTTCCCACAATGGTAACCCTGACAATTCATTACAAAGTTGTTTCCCAGTGTTAAGGGGTCTCGAAGACTTTAACATCTTAACATTTTGGCCTAAAAACATGGCAAGGGTTTTTTCAAAAATAAATACCTGGAAAACTTGGACTTGTTTTACCATCTTGCAGGCATGCTGTGCCATCCAGCCTGTGCCCACCTAGAAGCTGCAGCTGCCCCAGATCCCTGGTACAGCTGTGGGATTCCCTCCCAAACAGCTGGAGCTGACACATGCACAAACAGAAATTCTAGGATGTCATCCAGGACAAGCCTAAGAGATAAGCAGCTCAGGTACGCTAATAGGAGGAACAGAGTTTCCTTTTCCCTCCCTTTAAATCTGGACATAAAATGGTGGATGTGGAGGGTGTGTGAACCCCTGCAATAACTCTGCCCGGGTCAGCAAGGTTTCAGCAAACCACAATTTTAGTGGGGTTGGACCCTGGGCTTCAATATCCGCAGGCCACTCACAGTGTTGAAAGAAATCAGCATGCCTGACAAGAGGACCATAGCAAAGAAGGCAACAGTTTAAAATCTGAAGTTGAAAGTTATCTACACTGCAGGTTGTAGGGCAGAGGAGAGGGAGGCAATGAAACAGGACAATATGGACGTGGCTGGGGCAGAGGCATAAGTTAGACTACAGGATGATGATACAACGCTTATGGGCTTTTCACTTTAATTTCTTTTTAAAAATTACATTTAATGTCAACTTTTCTTCTTTTCTCCAAAAAACAAAACCAACTTATGGTCTAGATTGTCTTAGATATGAGCTAACATAGTATTTAGCAACAGAACATGAAGCAAATAATCTCATCTCGGTGAAAAACTACAAAATTTGATCCAGCCAAATCAGGGACTCAGTCATGGGTTTCCAAGCTGTGGTGCACATACTATTAATGATACACAAATGTCACCTAAGCAACAAACAACCCTTCTTGCATGTGCACATGCCAAGTACTGCTGCTACCATGATAACAGTAACATGAGCAAGACAAATTTGGGAGCTCTGTCCCTACTCTGTGGGAGAGAGGTAGAAGTCTTTAAGCCTCTGGAAAGCACGGAGACTCAAGATATCAGTAGCAGTGTTGAATTTTCTGATATGCCTCATCTTAGTCTTCTAAGAAACTTTGTTATTCTAAGCTTTCCAAAGTTAAGTTTCATTTTATTTCATTTCATTATTTAATTTCATTTATTGCCCAGGTAAGAATTTGAAACTTATTTTTATCAAACCTGAGATTCAGTAACTCTGCTTGCAGATTTGAATTTTTTAAACTAACCACCATTTTAAAACAGCATGTTATTTTCATCAAATACTTTCCATAGCAGAAAATATTCCTGGAAAAAAAAAGCCCTATGAAACACCATCTAATTAAAAACCCAAGAAGCTAGCAAAATAGCCCAACTACTGAGCCTTGCCACACATGCTTGGCCTTGTCACACCAAGCCCTGCCAGATGCCTCAGTTCATAATGGTTTACAAATCAAATGATGACTAACAATCTCTCTCCAAATTCTATTAATTTTGTTTGTATTTCTACTTGAAAATGCAACCTTTGTACATAACCATCATGATAGCACTAGCACTAATTTACATATGTCTTAGTTCTACAGAAAAACAGCAAAACTTTTCGTTCTGGTTAGGTTTGGAAATAAGACTTTGTTGTTGTTTTTTGCAATTTACATTTTTAAAGTCCCAAAACTCAAAGGACTCTTTGTCAACTATCTCTTTTATTTTCCTTCCAAGTTTTTCATAGAACACTGGCTCCTTTTCATTAGTTCTTTCAGTTAACTACCTCTCATATCTCATTAGCAAATTCTGCCCAGTACTGTTAAATCAATTTCCACTTCTTTTACTTAACGAAAAAGGTTTTCTCTTGGATCCACTGAGTCACAACCACATGGGTATGTCCTGTGAATCTGCTTTCATCTTGGCTGTTGTTTTCCTTGTGTTTCTTTGCAGACTGGAGAAATTTAAATTAAGCAAGGATCAGAGGAATCTGGTCATTAATGCCTAATATAAATACTAATTAGCAAATACTTCTTTTTTCCTGATGACTACCACAGGAAAAAAGTTACAAATGTACTATTCTCTATGACAGTTTAATGAAATGGACATTTAACTTCAGCCAAAATTACCAGCTCTTTTGAAAAGCCAATTTCAGTCTAAAAGTATAATACAACCATGTGCATATCAATCAACCAATGTGAAGTTTAAATGCTATTTAGTAACGTTCAATGAAAAAAAAAAATCCCTATAAAGAACATGGAAAGGAAGAGGACCAAAAAAAAGCTAAGACCTAAATATAATAGCTATAAATGGTACAGATGCCACATGTAAATTTGTATGAGCTCAACAAAGCTGGACGTAAGGCTAATAGAAGCAGGAGTGCCCATTAATACCACACAATTGCATGAAGAAGGACCTTCAGCCTTAACTATTAAGACTCAGCTGGAGCAGATTGTGAATACTATGAAAAAATACTATCTAGTAGTAGAGAACTAAAGGGAAATATATTAGGAAGTCTTTTCTCTATATAAAAGACTAAAGCATAAAGGAGGCTCCATAAAGACCACCAGTCTAAGGAATAGTAAGGAAGCTGCAGGTAAGTTCAAGAATGGCACTAGGGAACAAGAACAGACAACTACTGATAGGCTTGAAGTAAAAAGAGCAAAACTAGTTAAGAGGAGTTATAAAAAAAACAGTTTTCAAGGGGGGGGGAGGGGAATGCTCCCCCTTTCCCCTCACAGAATTTAATGAGAAACCCCATGGAGCCTTCCAAGGTCAGGAAGCCTAAAAAGAGAGCAGGTCTTGAGTCATCCACCAAAAGGAACCTGGGGAGAAGGAGCCTGGAAAAGCCATAGGGAAATAAAGACAGTGCAAGCTGCAGGGGTGAGTCTTTTTCAAATGGCAACAGCTGGACCACACCCTGAGGTAAATGCTATTAAGGCTGGCATTTGTAAAAGTTTGCAGGGCCCTAAAAATGGTATGGAATAAGGCCTATAAAATGGGTAAAGATAAAAAAAAAAAAAATCAAGGGATACAGCACCTTGTCCAGGGGAGCAAACTCATGCTCTAAGGTTCTAGGGCTGGGACCTTCACCACAAAGCCCCAGCTTTTCCTCTGCTGCTCGGTGATAAGAAACTCAGTGACCTAACAGGTAAGGAATACTTAAAGCCCTTGGTCGAGGGAGGATCACTGGCTATGGGAGTTGACATGCTACCAACTGTCTCTGTGTGCTTTTCTATCATGCCAGAGGGTGCAGACTAAATAAGATCTGACCACTTCGGTCACAGGGGACAAAAGCAGAGCAAGGGGCAGGTGATGCCAGATGCCACAGAACAGCCTGCTACACTAGGACAAAAAAAGAAGGAGCAACAAGTGATCCTTCCACAATCCTACACAGTGACAACCTCAGTTCCAAACACAGACGGCAATACTTCCATTACTATCTACGTAAACACCTTTCGGGTTAGTAAATAACTCATTTAAAGGTCCTGAAGAAAGATGTCTGAAGCCAGGACAAAACGCACTTGCTATCTGTGTGGATGTGAAGTTCACCACAAACAAAAAGAAGTGACGCGTACTGCACAAGCCAGTCCTAATAAACATGTAATATACCCACTCTTCCCTGTCTTTGCTGGTAAACCGCCCTGCTTTATTCTGCAAAAATACATATACAAACTCAGTTCTGAAATTCCAAAATAGTTTGTATGGTTACAAAAATGAACATTTCCTCTATCCAAATTAGTCCAAAAAACGGGGGGGGGG
>NW_010972620.1:13540399-13577420 GCF_000737465.1 Haliaeetus leucocephalus | reverse complement strand
GGGGCGGTCAAGATGGAACCGGAGAAATATGATGTAATGGTCAGGTCATTATGTAGATTCTAGGTCAGATAAATCAAAATATTCTCATATGAACACAAAAAATTGGAACTGCTTGAAAAATTCCATCACACACACCCAAATTCCCCACACAAAGCTTCACCCTGGTGTTTCCAAAGCTGGATTAATTTTCCTGTATCAAATGAGCTCCCTGTGTAGCAAAAGCTTTACAACCTATGAAAGAACTAGGTACAGCAAACAATACTTCATCTTCTGAATTTCACCATAACTTTACTTGTAATAGTGTCCAACTGACAAGTTTTACTCTTCCATCATTTTATAAAGGTAATTTTAATTCTGAAACAAACCATTGATGCATTTATCTCCTCAGCAGCTGAACCACTGGGAGGAAAAACAGGAAACAGCTGGTCAAAGTTAAAGTGTGATGAGAAATGTGTTCAAAACTAAAAAAAACAAAAAAACCCCCACAGCACACACAAAAAACCCCACTCAAAACTGATCATCATTTACAAAGGCTGGATTTGCAGTTTTTCCAAACCAATGGCAAAGAAACACTGTGCAAGCTAAACAAAATATGCAATGATTCACGAATGCCTTCTAAAGATGAAAGCCTAAAGAACTTTGTTGCTCAAAAGCAGCATTCAAATTATTATAAAAGTCCATCTCCAATCTGTTGGTTCAAGAAAAAAAAAAAACAACAACAAAAAAAAACCCCTCTATTTCTGGACTGCCAGAGAATAAGAAAATTAATACACTGCTGTTGTAAATATGATCCATGTTATATTTCACGCTTGTTGATAACCTCTACCTACCTTTTCTACAGCCTCAACCTGTTGAGTGACTTGGTGTTAACAGACAAAAGCCTCCTTTATGCTGATGGCAAATCACTGGATGATAATGAAATGTTCATGTAGCAAGAGATTTTGCACTCCTGTAGTTCTCCCTGACTGTATTTTAAGTAAGGTAAGTTTCAAATGGACACGTAGGTGAGCCAGAATGCAAGTTAATTTCATAGAAGGGAAATATTCTGAATGTTTGTGAAATAATACTTTTTCCCTTTAAAATATATACATTTACATACACAAGCCACCTAGTGCAGTCCCAAGGTTGTAAACAACAGACAGGAAGTTCAACATTATGGTTCCTATTGCAACCATAATGTGCTTATATAAAGTAAAATATCTTACATATGCACAGGGTCAGAACTATACCGACCTCAAGTTTGTAGCATGATGCTCTAAGTCTGCAAAGTTACTCAAGATAAATTCTTAATTTAAAACAGAGAAGATTGATGACAGTTTTCTCTGAGGTCTTTTTCTTGATCCAACTCACAATCCCATTTAAAACAATTCTCCACAGCTCAGATACATTCTTATATTTTTGCTGAAAGATAAACTATTCAGAATTATCATTCAGACCTTTATTCAGCCTAGAAGTATTTCAGTGTTGATTGGCTACATACATTAAAAAAACCAACCAAACAAAAACAACCCTTGTTTTTTCTTTGCTTTTATGCATATAACTCTAAAATTACCAAATATTAACAGTTGGAACTGGTGTGAAAATTTCCCCCCCCCCCCCCGGAAACTTAAGTTATGTCCCTTCTGCAGACTACAGTGCAGCACACAGCTACTAAGCCTGCTGAGGTAAAAGAAAATTTAGCCACAGCATATGGAGAGTGTTTGGGAGAAGTTTATCTTCTCCAAAACCTGAGTGAGCTCACTAACAACTGCCTGCCTCTTAAGTCTACAGAACAGATGAGATCATCACTTGTTTGTAAAACAGCTAGGACAACAGATTCAAGTCCAGAAGTAGGGCTTCCAAGCAGTGTGGTAACATGAACAGTAAATAACAGCATTTGCACCTGAAAGGCACTGAAGCAAGTTTTATATATCAAGTTAGTGATCCCACCTGAATTATTTTACAATACATTATACATATTTATATAGACAGTATTTTTAGTTTAAAACTATAGTATTAAAACTGCTTAATATAAGTTTGGCATATGTCTGTCTATTAAAATGTAAAATTACAGTTCCCATGAAGCCAATAAGCTCCATTGTGCACATGCTCCTTTTCTACCTCCGAGTAATATCATCCCAATAGGAAATTTTAAATAGATTACAATATGACCAGGAGTTCACCCATTCTCTAATACTTGAAGGGAATGCCTAAACACTTCAAGAACCAAGACTGCTGTAACACAAAACTAGAGCAGCTAATAATACATCCTTTGTTTTGCCCACACTTCACTAATGAAGGTATGTATCTGTTGTGGTTTCTTGAAAACAGTTTTTACGGTGTCAGGAGAATAAAGTAAAAATAATCACGAAGAGTACATAAGAATCACTTTTAATCACCTTAAAAGAAGCTCACATTATTTTATGTGGATTCAAAGTCCAAATGGTGGCAACAGTCAACAGGCATTATGGTTACTGAAAAAGCTAAGAAAAAAAAAAAGAAAAATCTCCTATTTTCACAAGAGTTAATGAGATTATTCAGACTCCTCAACAAGTGCATATGCTGATTTCAAGATAAAAACAAACTTTTTCATTACAGTTGCACATTTCCATACTATGACAGCAAATTTATCTGTAGTTATCTATCTTTGAGTATTTGATATACTAAGGAAATCTTAAGGGTTTTACAGCAAGTGTTGTAAATCCAGAGATGAAAAGACTCCTCTGAACTTTATACAAATGGGAAGACAAGAATATTATCTGTAAGTAAGAATGATCATAAGCCAATCCAACATACTTTTCTCTCTCATACTCAGCTAGGGGATTGACGAGTGCATCTCAAAAGTGAGTCTTCAATCTCAGTTCAAAAATTATTGTATCTGGTTACAGTTCAAAATATTTAAAAAATGGATACTTTCACACAATTTGCAGGGCAATATGAGCACTTTCTCATATATGTGTTTTGCAGGGAAGGAACAGCTTCTAACTATGTAATTTTCTAGAGAAATTATTAGGAGAATTGAAAAAAAAGAAGAAAGTGGTTACAAATGCCAGGGCTGCATGTTTAAGTTTCCAGCGCTGCCCCACTTCCGACATTCCTGATGAAAGCTGAATGCTGTCACACTGCCCTGAGCCACGCTGGTTCCAACTGCTGCACTGATGTAATTAGCGTTGGTTAGTGTGGGAGCACCCTCAGAGCTCTCCTGTCCCTTGATACTCCAGCTCATATGTACTTGGAGAGTACCTAACAGCTGTATTATGTTCAATTGTTATTCCTTTTTTTTTTTTAGCTGTCACCAGTCTGTATTTTCAAGCAAAATTCTTCGTGACCAGAGGCTCATAACCATACTATATCAAATCACTTTTCACAAACAGAGAAACTAAATAGCCTCATATCTCTTGGAGGATGCCTTAGAATCTGTGACAAGTATAATTTTACAGTAGAAGTTTTTCCTGTAAGTCCTTTATGAAATTTCATACCAATAAGATATATGCCTACCAATTGTTGTCAACCCAAGCTTCTACCATTTTAGAAAACTTTCTTTTTAAAAGATCCTGAAAGACTGTAGAAAAGCAAGATAAATTAAAATGTATATGAACTCTCATAAATTCACATTTTAACTATTCACTCACCAGCAGAGTGATCTTTATACAGCACAGTTTTTATTCACTTATACCAGAGTAAACAACCCAAACTTTTCAACAGTTCATATAGGTAATGGAGACAACTTAGTTTCAACTGAGAAAGAATTTAGAAGAGTGTCCAACTCTAACACTGTAAAATGAACTCTTTAATGTGCTGCTGGGAGATTTTCTAAAACAGATCTTCATGCTTCTTTACAGTTAATGAACAGTCACTAGAAGGAAAGTCAGAAAATGTGGAAAAACTGAAGGCATAATATATTGCTCTTGCCAAGACTCCCACACTATTGGCTCTAAATACCTAAGTGTGCTCACAGCTAAAACTTATTGTTCGTAATTTGGCCCAAAATTGTTAAAGCTATAAGACAACTACAAAATAATACAAAGCATTAAGAGATTTATCTCTAATTCTGTCACACAGTATGATAATAAAACTGACTACTTCTACAGACAGAGGGTAAATTTTCTGTTTTTAAAGCTAGCCTTTAAAACTGGAGTAACTCAACCCAAAGCAAATATAAGTATAGACCTTCATTTAACAAAGTTCAATTTATTTTTACAGCACTTACTGAAGGGAAAACATAATTTCATGCCTATTTGGCTTCTCTTTTGCTTCCCTGATTTTTTTCCAAATAGTCAATTGTGCTCATGAACTTTTTTCTTTAAATATAAGACTGCAACTCCTATGCAAAAAAAGCAAGAAACACATGGTCCAGGAGGAACAAAAACCAGCTCGTCCATACCTACTTAACTACTTAAAATATGAATATAAACCTTTTTGTCTAAAAACATGATAACATTAGTAATAGGCCAAATACTCATGCAGAGTCAGATAAAAAAAATTATTGTTAGAGTGGAGGAGAACCCCAACCACTTGCAGATACTTGTTTTATGTCATTTTTTCCTGTAAATTCCTTCCAGCATGTTGGACTAGAAATTTTATTTCAAAATGGAAAAACAAAAAATCTCAACCCCCAAACTGCTCTGTAATCCATAATGTAGGATCACAAACTATCTTCTTTTTTTTTTAAACAAAAGTACAAGTATAGCATAAACTTTAGCATAAAGAGCAGTGTTACATTTTAGGTATGCTTGCAAAACTGGGAGGGAAGAGAGTAAAAGTCCATTTAAAGAATTCCATCTTTTTAAATATGGAGCAAGAAGAAGGAAAAACCTGTGAGAAAACCACATAATCCTAACAGAAGGATGATATCACAGCAAATCTAGACCTGAAATTCCTACAGAAACAAGTAAAAAGAACCAAGAAGTGAAAGCCTGTAAGAATTCAATTTTTTTATGCTGTTTTGTGGGTTATGAATCTCACAGACTTTGGCAGAATAACTTCACTAATAAGACTCCTATTGCCAGGTGATTTCATGTGGCCACTCCAACAAGCTTTGTGTCTGTTCTACTAAATCAGACCAGTTATCTGAGTGAAACACAGCACATACACAAGGACTCTTATGCTTCGTATTATTATCATTAGCACAGAGGGTAAGTCAGATGCTTTCAAGTTTTTGTTTCACTTCTTAAGAACCAATATAGGCCTCTTCATTATATAAATTATGTTTTGAATACTCTGGAAAAGTGTATCTTCCAAGATACTACTAGATAAAAAAGAGTGTTATACTATTCATTCTGACAAAATATTGACAATAAAAGGTTACAATTAACCCAACATCTGAGAAAAGCAACCAAAAAAACGTTCTTCTGAACATACGGCATAACTAACCCTTCCTTTGTTCATAAACATATGTTAGCATTTGATGTAAAGTGCTCCTGTATTTAGCTAGTGCAACTGGTTGCCAAAACAGTCAAAGCAGACATTATTTCCATGACTGATACTGAAATACTCAATCTATCTGTATTTTCAGAAATGCCACAAAAGCATGCAACATGAAGATGTACTGACTAGAGCTGCTGATACACCTCGGCAGGGGGGAGAGCTACAGATGGAGGAAATCGAGCTTTCTATAGGTTCAGAATTAAAATTAACATTTATATTAATTACAAAATATTAATTTTAATTCTGAATGTGTTCAGAATTTAATAATCAATTCTAAACCAAAAAAAGATTCAGGCAAATACTATCTTTTAAACAGAAAATTACTTGTGCGTGGCTTGCTTTCTTTAAAAATATTATCCAAGATGACTAGTTTAGATATCACATTAATAAAACAGGATAGTAAAAACTTTTTACCTCCAAATCTTTTTTCTCTCCTTGACTCTTTGTTAACAGATGCCACCAACTGGCTATAGTTCAACATTATGGAAATAAAGAAATCTTAATACAAGACTCCTTACATTAGCCATACATAATCAAAAAATCCTTGCATTACATTGATTTAACAGATGAATCATAAAAACACTATGGACACTACATGGAAAAAATACATGATGCTAACAAATGCTGAACTACTATACCAAATCATTAAATTAACTGTGAAACACTCCTACAAGGTAAATCTATAATAAAATCATTATTCTATCTGGAAACAGATGTGGGGGCAATTGCGTTTTTTTTAATTGTTGCATTATGAGTATTTGGCATTTCAGTAGCCCCTTAGCAGCTATGAAGAGCAGAAGATATATTAGCATGCCAACTTCTATCTGAGCAGAGTTAAGCAAGCCAGCAGAATTCTTGCTTCTTAAAGCTCAAACTACTGGCATGAGGAATGTAATGACACAGCAAAGATGGTACTGACGCCTACAGAATAAGCTTAACTAAAGAATTCAGCTATTATGCACTGCAACTGTGTTGTTGCAGCTGTCATCTGGAGACCTTGAGGTCACTTACCTGGTTTGAGAAAACCACCCCATGGTAGTCTAGTGAGCTGCTCAATTTAATATCTTAGTCAACGGTGGACCTGGCTACTTTTGCCGTTTTACATTACCACCACCGCAGAAACACCATCATATCAGGAAAAAAAAAAGAAGCATACTTCAGCACTATGAACCTAACATCTCACAGACACAGATGGTTCAATGATTCCAGAAACTCTGACTGTTGTAATTAGTCAGATTGCTAATATGATGCAGCTGAGCAGAACCCAAGTAGTAGATACATTGTGCCACGCCAAGCAAAGCCAACACCAAAGACTGCACTCTCATTATTTGTTTCTATGGCAAACTCTTTGCATTTGCGACATCTTTAATATGTACTAACATGAGGGGCTTGCACTGTTCCAACACAGACAAGCAAATTTCTCATTAATAGATACAACAGCCATGTTACACACATCCATCTGACAAGGGCAAGTACTGCACTGTATATAGCCACAAAAACTACCTGCAAAATTAGAAAAAATATTCAACATTAAAATCTTCTCTCTTCATACAACACATACATTAAATCCAGAGCAGAAGAGTCTAAATCTGCATATAAAATATCTATAAACAGTAATCATATGCTACATTAAAAAAAATATATCATTTCATCTATTTTCTCTATAATGCAAAGCCTCAGTCCCACCTTCCTATGTAGAGAAAGAAAAAAGAAAAAATTGTTCAGCAAGACAACAGTTCAGTGCCTTTCCTTTATTAACACTAGAATTTTTATGTAAGGGATATGCACAAATGAGACCCACATTTTCCTACTTAAAACATAAAGGTCTCTATTGTTCCATGTTACACCAGTACTGGTATGAAAACTTATTTTCTCCAACTTTTTTTTCCCCTTGAAGAACAGAACTACTGTTCACTTAGCTGTTCCAAACAGAATGCATGCTCAAAGGGTGAGATAAGGGGAAAGAAAGAACAAATTACCACATTCATTTACTACTTTCTCCTTCTTCCTTTGATTATTAGCATGAAAGCTTCCTACAAATGCTTATAATTCATTAAATTATTTTAACCCACTGCATATGTTCAACAGGTCCATATATTTGTCACATCCACTGAGTTAATTTCTATGTTTGCGTAAAAACCATATATAATGCTAATAATATAAGCCATAAACACATAGAAATATTACTGCAGAAATTATATTTGACACTAAATTAACAGAAAGATAAAGCTAAGAATGCTTGATGCATATTATACATAAAGATATAAAATACAGAGGTTAGAAGAAAAATATTTGTATTCGCCATTTAGAAGAAGAAAGAATCATGTGGTTTTAAGCTTTTTCTAACCATGAGAAAATATTCTGTGCATGTAATTATGTATGTAATTATGCTTTACTGTGTCTGTTAATCTTTTTTTCATTTGTAGACAGAACTTTTCCTATTTAAATAATTATTCAGTGAGTACTTATTACATTTATATCTGAGTTTCTGTATGTACTACAAAAAAAATCTTCAAATCAAAGCCCTCACACCCCAAAATGCTATACATTCAGTATTACGCAGCAGTGGTGGCAAGTGGTGAAACAGGCATGTATGTTGAAAGTTAAGGAATTCAAGTCAAATTGGAAACGCCCAATGAAGAAACCTAAACACATTCTTCCCTTTTCATACCTATATAAATGAAAATTACACTAGATCTCAGCTACAAAACATTCTCCCTTCTCTCCCCCAAAAAAGCTTATAATGATAATACAGACCAAGCAGATATCATGTTAGGTAAATACATGGCTCATATTCATCCCTTCATGGGACCAGGACCATGCACCACGCAGTGCATGAGCTGTACCAGCAAGTTTGTACTTCCACTGATTAGGATAGTGAATATCACAATAACAAACAGCACCACAAAGCTTTGCAACCTAATACAAAAACCTGAGATACGCATGTTCATAGAACTCTTCAATCAACTATTTAAATGGAAAAAATACTAGTTTCTAGAAAGACATGAGGATATTACTAGAGGGCACAATTGTCATGGAGCCCCTGAGACACCAAGTCCACTCTTCTGTTATCACTGACAAAATTTCATATAATCCATTCTATCAGTTTTACAGCTGGACTCAATGATCTTAAAGGTCTTTTCCAGCCCAAATGATTCTATGGTTCTATACAAGTAGATTACGTTTTCCTCCATTTCAGTCCTACTGAAAGCTGTTGCAGAGTCTGAGCACTAACTGCTAGAAATTTCTTCCAGTTTCCAACCTACATTTATTCCAGACCAGTTTATAAGCATAGCTTGTCTGACCACACTCTCCTTTACCTTGGTTATTTTCCCCTCCCTAGACCTTATTCATACATTTTAACAGAGAAAAATCACACCTCCTTTTTTTTGCTAAACTCAGTAAACCTCTCTTCTCTTACTCTTCTTGAAAGAATTTCTCTTGCTGTGATCTTCCTGCTGGTCCATTCTTTCTCAGTAGTCACATTTCAGGTGAATCCTTGAGAATCAGTGGTCAAAATCTTTTATAGATTCCATCAACAACTATTTAATTTCTACCATCACAGAAAATCTTTTACTGCTTAAAATAATTTATTAAGGAAGTTCTGTTTCATTTCTACAATAATAATTTATGCATTCATTATTTCATTCTAAACTTAGAATTTTTTGTATTATCTAATTTAAGAGAATACAAATCAGGGCAATATCAGCACATTAATATACATTATTCAACTATTACATAATTTTTAAAAATTATTTGCAAGCATAGAAGCATTATAAATATTTGTAACTTAGGGAAAACACTATGCTTTCTTTTTTAGAGCAACAAAATTTTTCACTGGGATCTAAGACTGCCACTTATCATTTTATACAATTTATTCCATGTCATTATTATATCATTAATACACCCATCAAATGTTTATATACACAAATATGCCATATATATTCAACTGTGTATATCTATAATATATACTAATACATCTATTTTACATATATATGTATAAATATAAATGCATTTTATATACATTTTCTATTTAGAATATAAATATCTATAAAATGTGTATATTTTTTGTATCTGTATATAATTACATTCTTATATATAAAGATACAATATTTATACATATATCTATGTATATGTACCTATATACATTTTATATAGATATATATGTACATACATACATATGTATGTATGTATAAATTTTATACAGATATAAAATTATACATTTTACCCCATGCCTATTTTAAACCACAATGATTTTTAAAGGATGAGAATATATTCTTCTAAAAAGCAGTATTTGACTTAAGGTTCAGCATGGTTAAGTGAAATATCCTGTTCAGTGTTACTAAGTGTTTACTAGTCAAAGGCTTTTTTTTTTTTAATGAAAAGGTCATCAGTTTATCAAAACTTTTATGAAAAAAAAAAACAACAAAAAAAAACCCAAACAACACGATGAAAAGCTTACCTCGTACCATAAAGACTTCTCAAGAAAGGAATTAAATTCCCATTTTATTAAGGACTGAATTATAGTTAGCTGTTCTGTTGTAATCCTAGAAAGCTTCAAGCCACTGTTGTTTCTCCTTTGCTCAACATAATTCCAAGCAACGGTTCCTATGTGCCCTGAAGGTAAAGTCCTAACAATTGCTCTCGTTCCAGTATAAACTGATTTTTTAACCTCTTTATCATTTTTACAGAAACGTCTTATTAATAAAGTAGAACGTTCCTTTTTGTTTCTAAAAAAATCCTCTTCCATCTCTTCTTCACAGTTATCATTACAGTCTTCAAAATGGCTCAGAAAGGGCTTTGAGGGCATTCTTCCAGTAAAGTTATTTCCACAGAAGTTGTGACCTGAGCACGCCACTTTAACCTTTCGTGGGGCTCTTTCCAGACATAAATACTTATCCCTTAAAGTGTCTTCATACAACTGCTGCCCATTTTCATTCTCACAATTTGTCAATTCCATTAATCTGCAAGTGCAGGCTGGGGAACCAGTGGTGTTACCATCACCAACACTTACTGGCTGCAAGCAGTCATCCAAAATGAAGCGGTTGTGTAAACTGCACAAAGCCGTTGATATATTCCTTTCACTGGCACAATGAAAGTGAAAAAAGGCCACTTTATCAGTATCATTGCTGTCATTCTTATTTACTGCTGTCTGGCTTCTTAACGGAGGTCCATTCATTTTCAACTGAATTCCAGCAAGCATGGCTCTTTCCAGTGAAACAGGAATTCCAGTTTCCAGGCATGCCTCTCCCCCTGCTAAAGGATCACAAGATTTATACAACTGGCTGCACGGGATATTGCTCGTGTACTTTTTCTGTACAATGTTACAGTTAATGTTCGGAAATTCCACTGAATCAGGGATGGAGCTGTTCCTCTCCCAGAAGTTTTCATTGCTATTGTCATTAGTCAGTTGTTCTTTCGCCAGAGAGAGTATTTTGGGCACTGAGCCCTGAAGACTTTCTTCTTCAAGTCTGTGTAAGTATGAGAGAGCGTGTGTGGTTTGCCTTCCCGGACTGGCTGTGTGTCTTTTTATAACATTGGTGTCCAAAGCATTTTCAGTATTTTCATCTTCAGCTGACTGAGCAGGTATCACTTTACCCTGTGCCACAGAGATGAGAACAGACGCTGTCATCTCCTCAGAGGTCATCTTGACACAGTCTTTAGTTGCTAGATGTGTGTTGGGGGTGGGGGGGGGTTGTCTATCAATCCTCACACCATGATTTCAGTGTAATAAAAGATTCAGTGCTAATTAATCAGGGAACACATAGTAAAATATACATTGAGTACTTGTTCTTTTTGAACTGGGTTTAAAAAAAATTAATTTTTTTGACAGTTGGGCTAGTAGGCTTTCCCGGCCTTCGATTACTGGCATGAAATACAAACATTTTTAAATCAGCTTCTTACTGTGACGTAACCATTTGACTTGTCTCTTCCCATAATTAATTATTCTATCATGTGTAGCACACACACTGTCGCCTCAGGTTGTAGAAGACGACCAAACACATAATCCATGTCAAAGGTGCACCTCCCCATAGGGCATCTAAAAAGTTGGTTTTCTGTAAAGAAAAGAAGAAAAATATATATATTGAACAGAATCCATGGCACAAAATCCACCATCACAACTACAACAGAAAGAAATGTTTTTATGTAAAGAGAAGGAACACAAAACAACAGAAGTTAGTTATACTGAAACCTAGAGAATTCCAAAACACACATTTAAATCTGTCTTAAAGTCTCACTTTACAATGTGGGGAAATCACAGTCATGTTTTACCTATTTAAATAGCTGTCTTCACTTCACTATGGAAAGCTACATGACTGCAGAAAACTAATTTTACTGAAGCTGTAACACTGAAATTGAATACACAAGATATATACAAAGAAAAAAAAAGGAAATGTCTTTTCTATAATTTTTCTGACTCATAGCCAGGGTAAGTTAAAACATGTTGAAGAACAAAATCATTTTTAAACCTACACTGTCATTTAAAACTAATTAATTTCCTATTCAGGACTGAACCCTATCACTACTACAATTGGGTTTGTATTACATGGGTTTTGTTTTCATTAAACTTCATGTTATTCCCATGAAATCATGAAGAAAACACAGTATTTTTGCCAGAAGTTTATGACTGAAAAGCATGAAGGCAGAGTAGGGTAAAAGACTGAAATATTATCAATAATCTTTTTGACCCCTTTACTTATATGCCTTGAGCTGAAAAGTTAACCTGCCCTTCAATGTTGCCATCAATTCTCAGCTTCTTTCCTGCAAACAGCATGACAGAAGTAAATCTTGGAATCAGAAAATAAGAGGTTACAGATAGTTCAACAAAGGAAACAGAATAATAAAAGAGACACACCCAGAGAAATCATGGTGAATTAAACAAATATACTCTTATATTTCAATTTATCGTATTTAATGTTTAAAAACATTAAGTGTGTTATTAAAAATGTGGAAAATGCAGAAAGTTACATTAAGGCCTAAGTTTACCAAAACAGTCTAAATTCAATAGAAACAAGCAAAAAAAAAAATTACTTTGAAACTTCAGTAGCAAAACATATCACAAAACTGAGGCAAATCAATGGCTAGGTGTAACAACTTGCCTACTGAATTGATCAATCAAATGTTGACCCAGGCACTATCTACATAAGCATAAGGGACTACCTTCTTCAGTTCAGTTCATGCAGTTTAGCTAAGCATAATTAAATCATCTGTAGCTGATCAAACAACTAGGAATGATGGGAGGAATAAAATCAGGAAAGCTTAATAATAGAAGTAATTTGAAGTGTAAAATCTATTTTGATACTCTTCTCAAGTAACTATGATTAACAATTTTATTTTAAACCATTTTAGAGTGCCAGCTTCCATTTTTATTGATTACTACTACTCTTCATCCAAAAGCAGTTTGGCACAAATCAAAAGGTAAAACATACAACATAGTCTTTCCTTAACAGGACATTTGATATGCTATTTTCTCACATAATGAAATGCAAAGGTGTAACTAAATGTATCTTGGGGGGGGGGGCTCATCAAAAAGGAAAAACAAATTTAAGAAAAGTTACAGTTCGCTACAAAGCCATGGCTTAAAATTTTGCTAGCCTGTCAACAGCTAGCAAACTGTCTCTCTTCAGACAGTAGCTACTATAAAACCATGGGGGAAAAAAATGCAATTTAATATTTCAATCAAGATTTCAATTTTATTGGTTTAACAACACAAGAGAGATCAAGGGTCGCAAAGGAAAGTGACAGAGACAGAACAAAGAGCCACAATTACATTCTCCATGCATTACAAAATGCATGTGCATGCCAGAGCAGCCAGAGGAGAGTCAAGATGGGAAACTCGGATCCTGTACAAGAGAGAGATTTAGCACCAGAAAGTAAAATAAAAGCTACAGTTCATAGAAGAGTTGTGTTGAAGGAGATAGCATTAGTTGGATAAGAGTAGCGGGGACAGGACTTAAACTGGGGTCATGTTACCAACACTGTTTACTGAACACCCTATAAAATACTGCGACAGCACAACTGTAGAGGAGATACACTGAGAAGCCAACACACAAGCAATTCTTTAATCTATATTCCTTGATAGTCCCTGTATTATTAAATTGTATCCTGAAATTTTAGTTCACTTTCTTCAATCTTTCCTGCCCTGCTTCCTCTTCAAATCCCCAGGTAACAGCTTACATAACTTTTTGCCAGTATATGCTTGAAAAAAAACTGCAAGCAATCCATCTACAAATGTTCCCATTTTATTTCTTCTGGCAACCATTCCATGCCTTCGAGTCCAAATCTACATACAACAATGCTCATCAAAGGAGAAAGATCTAGAAGGAGCTAGGAGGAGAAGCAGCTGGGTTTTTTCTTGATCTCTTAAGTTTCTTTCTTGCTATATCAAGTAACAATAATACTTTGTAAAAGGTATAAAACACATACATGTATTAGTAATAGTCTTCAGGTTTTTTTAACGATTTCTTTCATCTATCAAAACATCTCTAGTCTACTGATTCATCTTTCCTGTTTGCACCAGAAAAATTCCAGGCAATCGAATGAAAATACAAGCCACCAAAATACATTCATAACTGTACTCCCTGTAATATTGCTAAGCCAGGAATAAAAATTAATGGAATGGATTGTCACTGCAAATAATACACCTCTTATTAGGCTGGCTGCCAAATGAAATTCTTACAAAACAACATCACTCTATGAGGCAAAAAAGACAACATCATTATGCAACTTTAACATCACACAATGAATCTGAGATCACAAAACTGACCATGCATGTTAACTTGAAATTTTTTACATCATTCTTTATGGAGAAACTTAAAAAAAAAAAAAAAAACATATTGCTGATTTGCTTCTGTAAACAGAAACCTGCTAAAACCAGAGGTCCATTTATATCCCAGACTCTGTCCACAAAGCTCATTCAGAGGCCAGGACTGGTCTTCCACAGTCCTCCTTCCTTCAGCATCATTCTCCCATGTCTCTCATGCCAAAATGTCTCCACAGGTGTCCTCCCCAAACTGCTTCTCTCAGATCTTTTTCTTTTCTCTAGAAACTTTATCTCAAATCTTCCCCAACAGTGGTTTTGTTTGTCACCTCTCTCCTCAACTCCAGAGGCTACATGCCTGCCCATTTCGGTCTACCAGCATCACTCTATCTGTGCCCATGCTTGAAATCCATCTCATCGAGAATAATGTCTGCTTAAGAAGCTCCCTGTCTATGTCCAGCTGTTCCCATCCTCTCATGACCATTGCAACATGATAGGGAACCAATCCATCTCAAGAATTTTTTGCTCAAGTTACTTCACAGCTAGATCATTTTCCCAATCCAGTTCATACATGGTTGTACTAACATGTGTGCCGTAACAGCAGAAGGGAGAAAATGAGCGGCATAGGGAAGGGAAGAAAATGCTGCTTAAATTGGTTTACACAGTTCTGCAATCTGCAAATGTAATTTTATGTCAGCTATGTCAATCTAGCAGGTAGCTGCCACTAAAGCTGGCAGACTCGCTCCTCTCCTCACTTTTGACCTTTGGTCCCCATTTCCCCCATCTCATGCAGCTAGAGATCATGAGTCCACAGAGTTAAGTTGATTCAGCTGGCTGATTTGTCAGGACAATATTCTTTTCATCCAAACTAATTGACTCACCTTGTGGCCACATGATCACTACATTCCACGAAAAGGAAATATTAGGAATGCCTGGTAAGGACCACACGTCTCAGTAGTAGCTTCAGTTTAGATCATGTTTGCTATGATGTCTAAATGCACCCTGAACATAACAGATTAAGAGAAAATTTATCTATTGTATGAGTATGCTAAAATCTCATGCAACGGCAAGTAAAAACCATGATGGAAGAGCCTCTGATCTATGGACAACTGCAAAAATATCTGAAGCTGTGGCTCTGCTGAACAGATGACAAGGGTTTCATGTGTCCCCCATTACACTCTTCTCAGTCTCTGCTTTCCACTGTAATCAACAGATTTCAATTCACTGTGCCCAGCAAATTCCTTGAACTGTTGGGATTCATTAGATATGTTATGAAACGTGTTAACACAGTGTTATAAATGCTATCAAGTGTAAAACTCATAAGCTCAACCAATAAAACAGTATTTTGTAACTTACTGTAAAATTGCAGAATTACCACTCCCTGGGGCTTCCCTTGCTTGCCTATCTGCATATGGGTGGCCAAAGCCTAGATCCTCCTATAAAATCCTCATACAAACATATACATGCATTTGCATATAAAAACAATGCTGAAATTATTCAAAATCATATTATTCTTGTTGCACATCCATCTCAAAACACACAGATTCACAGTTAAATCTGAATATAAAAGCACAGGAAGTAGACAGCTACGCTTGCACTGCATTCAACACATGCTGACATTTTCTAAAGCCAGTAGATTAGCTGACGAAATCCATTAATAACTACACTGGTTCATTTTACAAGGCTTAAGTTATGTCAGAAATGTAATGTGCTCCTTCTATCAGTAAAAGAAAGTACAAATATAAGAAACTAGATCCAGCACTAGTGAATCATCTTGGATGCAGAGGTCAGCCAACTAAGACAAACGAATAATGAAAATAAACAATCTGGCAACCTTTCAGCACACACATTCACAAAATGTGACACAAAACTAATTTGTCTACTTTTTTTTTTACACTGTTGCATACACTTTATGACTTAAAGTGCAAGCTGGTTCTACTTAGTATTAATAATAATTAATAATAACATTTAATAATTCCTTATTCCCCAACCATCTGGGATTAAAGTCTACAACAGTCTAGGTAAAACATCCAACATAATCACAGACTATAAAACTGTATTAACTTAGTATCAGTGTAACCTACAATTCATTATTCAAGCTAATTTCCTTTTGAAGTCGGCAGGAATTCTGCTTCAAACTAAAAAACCAGAATATTTTAAGACTTACACTATTATTCAGTCTAAGGAAAGGCATATGAAGGCTCAGAACCATCACACAATGTGGTAAGTCAGAAAGCCTTTCAACTCCAGGCTGTCAAGGAAAAGATTATTAGATAAATATTTGAGGATGCTGGTTGGACTGTGGGGAAAAACAGCAACTGTATGAGGGGGTAGTAAGGGATACATGTCATGGTAAAGATGGGGATTATTTAAAGAAGTTGCATGCTGCCAGAGATACCAAATGCAATTCAGTATGTAGGATGCAGTGCGAGCTTCACAGGGAACTCGGTGAATGCCCAGCAGGGGCCAAGATTATGGGTGCAGAGAATGAGGGGGACTGACAAACAGACATGGGGCATTACAAAACCCATACTCATCGTTTCTGTGGGCAAACTGCTATTGGACTGGTACAGAAGGTAATTCAAGACAGCTAAAGGGCAAATGTAGGCGGCCTGACAATCCTCCCTTCTTCGCTGGCTGCGCTGGGACACCCATAGCTATTTCTCCAACTTTCATCTTACATGCTACATATACATGGTAACTATGTATCCTAAACAAAAGATGTTTCAGCACACACCACAAAAAAGCAGCAACAAAATAATTATATTAATTCAAATTAATATATATTTATACAGCATCTAAGGCACAAGCAATCAATGAGTAAGAGATTCTTGGGAAACAGTAGAGAAATAATTTGGCATGGTAAGTGGATACAAAACTATTGATCATCTCGCTCGGATCACCCCAACAACTGTGTTTAAACAATATAATCCCAGTTCAAGCTCTTAAGAAAACAACTGATTCATGAGAAAAGTTGTTTGTATACTACAACTATCCATTTACAAGTAAAAAAAAAAAAAAAAAGAGAGCATTTTTTTTTAGTAAATAAGCTACAGTTTCTTCCAGAGCAATTCCTTGAAGAGAATAAGAAACCCACATTTATTAACTCCTCTTTAATTTATCCAGTATCATCCACACTGTTAGGTTCTCATGACAGTGCCTTATCTCAGAAACAAGCAGAAAATACCAGGACAAGAACAGGGCACCGATGTGTCGTCATCAGTTTTCTAAACCTTTCTTCTGCCCAGGGAACCAGGGGCAAACAGTAAGGAGGAAATAGCCAGACTCTTTAAGAATCACTCAAGATGTGCACAAACTCTATTTGAACAGTTGGAAGCAAGTTATAACAACATTTTATTTGGCACAGAGCATCATACGGGACCTCAGATTTACCACCAGTGTCTGTGTTTCAAAAACAAAAAAAACTCAAAAAACTACAGTATTTATATATCCTGTCAAGTTAGAGAGTCTTTTTTTAATTTCTAGAATACCTATCTAAACATGATCAAGTATTACATGTCTCAAACTATGCAAATGGCTGCCAGATGGTGAACCCTCTCAATTGCCTCATCATTCATCACTGCATCAGGCAGAATCTGAAGCTACTGCCAGATACCAGCTCCACTCTTCATTTCTTTACAGAAATTCCTTTTCTGTATGAGGAGACGCGCTGAGAGAACCCAAGACTGAATTTATCTTACTGTCAGGGTCAATTCTTTATTTCTTTCTAGATCTGACCTGCAATATGCTGTTTAAATAAACCTTTTGTTCAGTGGTTACTTGAATGTCATGATAAGTGGCCTTATCCAAAAACGGTAATTTCATCATCAACACTCAGATGAACGAGTCCTTCTATCTGAGATGCATGACAACTCTAACCATTAAAGGTGGTATTATCCTTCTCCATCTTTGAACAAGTACTTCTGGAATAATTTCCTTAACTTTTTGAAGAACTGTGAAAACAGTCTCAAATGGGTGAAAAATACTTTGGAGCACTGAGTCTCACACTCATAGGAAAAGGGAGTGCAGCAGAATTTAAAACAAAATTCTTCAAAGTGCAGAATTCAACAAACTTGACACTGGTAAGTAGAATCTCTTGGAAAGATTAGATAAACTATAAAGGAACACAAAATAACTGACAATTAATAAAAGATATTATATAAAACAAATATGTACCATTGTGATCTTGAAAACCAGGAGCATCAACTCAATTCTCCAGAGTTATATTCATCAGAGTTAATAACTGTAGTTACTAAATGAATCAATTCTTTCTCTGCCCCTTACCAGACCATCATCAAATTAGACATAAATCTGTTTAAAGCTAATACAAAGAATTATACATCTTAACCACACTCTCTCAATTTTTAATCACCAAAATTTCTCTAGTTCCACTGCTGCACAGATTTAAGAGTACCTGGTGATCTAAACAAAGACAATATGTCCTCAAAAGGAAGACTGTAATTCTAACTTTCTTACATTTTCACTACAGGAAATTCAGCCGAAGACATAACAGGGAAGATGCATCATAAGCCAGGCAAAACTTTAAAAATGAAAATGTACAGAATTCCTGTTAGAAGAAATGAAACAAAGACTGTAAACACCTCCAACAAACAAATAAAAACAGGAAATGCCATTCAGTAAAGCAAAATAAACAAGGTAACCTTCTTGATCAACAGTGACAATTATTATGATCAAATTAAAGTGTCTTGTAAAAACAAAGGATAAAAAAAGCCAGAAAGGAATCCCAGATGAGAGAGCTGACTTCTTTAACAGCTTAAGCAGTATCAGCTGAGCAGGACCACTTTCCTATAGTTTCACAAACACATTTTCATTTAATCAACTTGCAAGACTTGTTCAGAAAAGCTTTGGTCAACCCCCCTACACCATTCTCAATATCTTATGTTCACTATATCCATCAGGATTAAAGATCACTGTATTCAAAACATGTATTTTTTTCCATCCATATAGTCTCCTGGAAATTTTTCACCTTGAAGACAAATGTGAGATCAAGCAACTGAACAGCAGCTGAAACCTGTCTCAGACATGTAGAAATAAAAAACAAGATGCAAGAGACATGGTTTAACTGGGCAGCAAGTTTATTAGCCTTTTCACCTGGCAGTGACTGGCAATAACTTGCACTATGCAGATGGTGATTTGTCCTTCATCAGCTCCACGTGGGGAAGGCTTGCCATCAGTTCTTCACAGCTGATCCCTACACCAATGAGACGGTCCTCATTGCCCTCCTTCTTTGCATGATTACCAGCTTAAGGAAAGGGGAACATCATCTTCAATGTGAAAACACTGGAAACCCCAATACTCCTTTCCAGCTTTTGTACAAACTACCCTTTTCTAATTTCAGTTTAGCCCTGAACCAAACTGCTATGAAGGAACATATGCACTGGACATAACATGAAAAGACAAGGGCAAGTAACAGGTTTGTCTCTTTCAACCCTGAGCACATACCTGGCTAGTTAGATCAGTATTTAATACGGGGATTAACTGAACCTAATAATACATCACTCTTGCCACAAGATCAGAACTGCCTCACTCAGGCCCACTGAGGATCTTGTACAGATCTGCAGCGAACAGCAAGTAGCATGTTCACAGCACTGCCCGCGTGTTCTGTGCGTATTTGAGTACCAACAATCGATCATTCAGGTCCTTTGAAACACCTACAGCTTCAAACTGGGAAATACTTTAGCCATCATCCCCTTTCAAGGCTTTGTCCACCTTTGAAGATTTTGTGGTTCCCCTGGACTCAATGCCATCGTTCTTATCTTCATTTTATCCTTTAACAAAGTTCTCAAGTTCTACACACACACATCCTCATTCACGTGGTTTCTCCTTAGTCAGTTTATGCCATTTCTCCTCAGTCGATAAAGCACAGTACGTTCATTCACTAAGGCCACCCAGTGTTAAATATGTTGGAAAATAACAGGAGGATCTTCTACTGATCGGAACTCTTAGTAAAGCCCTGCAAACTGAAGAAAAGAAGCAGAAGCGGAGGGGGTTTGTGCACAATGAATCTCAATTACAAATAAATTTTAAAATATTGCAAATGGTCAACAGTAACCTGGGACTACATACTAATGCCATTTGTAAACATGGTATACTCCCTCTGTTCTAGTTTCTAGCAAACACTCTCTTCAGAGAATCACTATCACAAATAAACTCAGTACGTAAGCAGGAAAGATTACATTATTTGAAAGCCAGATGAGTTCCTGAATGTGAAGGGAGAGTAAGTAGGAAATTGATTGCTGGCCTTCACTTGCAAGCCATCCCACCACTGATTCACAATGGCCCACCAGTGACAGAACTGGGTGTTTCATGCTCTGATCCCATTCTCTTTGTACTACACCTTTGAAAGATGCTTTCAGAGATGTTGCCTTGACCAAAGGATACTGTTTGTCTAAGTTGCTTCAAGCCTTTAGAAGTTAATGCCTTGGTCAGCCAGCCACCAGGCCAGCCCTACAGTAGGCTGACCCTTTCAGACTGGAGGACAGGGTTCAGACATCACAGCATGCCAGTCACACTCCACACCCTGCCTGGAGCACCACCTATGCCTCCCAGCAAGGTTTCTCTCCCTGCCCTGGGATCCAAGCTTCAGCAGTGATAGAAGCCAGCACATCAGTTTCTACAGAAGTAGGTTTATTTACCTGGACACTGCAGTAACAAGTACTAATTTGGAGGATCTACAAGCCTTAGCTCAGCAGCTTGTAACTGAGTGACAGTTCAGCCTCAAGGTAAAGAACTGTCTCCCAAATATCCTAGCACCATTATCCCTCATCCACCTTTTTCATAAAGTAATACCAGAGAAGTTAGCATCACAAGGCAGAAATCCATGCCTCTCCAGCAGGAATACTCCAGCACTGGCTAGCCTCTTTCTTATCTAGTTCCACTTAATAACAAAGTGCCTTCCCATCTGAGCTCATCTAGCATTTCTGCCCAATGTGAAACCATACCTGTAAGGCACTTAAAGTGGCACACTGACATACATTTCAATAAATTCCAATTACAGCTTGCCATAAAAAACTGTCACCCGGCCAAAGTTTTAAAATTGATCTGAACCAGGTCACACAATAAGCAACAAGAACCCCTCAGGCTCCTTGTCTTGTTCGTTCTTCCTCACAGCATTTTTCTTGTGTGAGCACCCAAGTCTTCTCTCATCTCCCTCTCTCTCACTGTCCTGCATCAGCTGTGATTCCAGCCACACTGGTGAGAACAGAACAAACCTGTAATAAAAATATTTCTGACTACTAAAATGTCTGATGGTATGTTAGAGGCGCATACATCACTACAGTTTATCTTCTGTAAACCCAAGCTAACACTTTTATTCACATTATGCTAAGCCACAGTAGTCCTATTAAAAACATTACTTGAGTAATAACTTACATATTATTGCTCAGCTGTCATAACTGCAACAACAGTAAGCCTGAAACCCTAGTAATGTTTCAAATAAAAATGAAAAGCTAATCTGTATGTGAACAAGAGTTCAGACATCTGTCAATCTATGCATTTACACTTTAGTTTTAGAAAAGCAAAGAAAAACATTTCAAATGCTGAAGACTAACATTATTAAATAACCGCACCACTCTTGCACCTTCTCAAAATACATTTTCTTTGTATACCATTCCTGACTTATTCATACCATTCACTTAGGAATCATAATATTCATTCTGTTATTATTTTTACTTTCTCTTTTTAACATCTGCTATTTCATCTGCATATTATTACCATGCCTAATAGAGAATGCAAGAGAAAAAACAAGGTTTTTTGCTCAAAGGGTAATTAATTATCTGCTTGAGAAAGATGTCATTTGCAGAAGACTATTGATCAAGCATCCCTGAAAATACATTAAACAATTTCTATACTACTACTGTTCTAACTTTTCTAGATATTAAGCACTGCGACACTGAAAACAGCACTACTCTAATATAGCAAACAATATTTGCTCAGCAAATCACCACTACATTCATTTTTTTGCCTACAATGGCTTTACCAACCTCATCGTACTCTGGGAGACATCTGACTCATTGAAGCCATGAAGTAATCTCTAGGATGTTGGCTCTTGCCAGAATTAAACATGCAAGAAGCAAGTCACCACACAACTGCAAATTATTTTTTCGCAATGTTGCAAGGTATTTACTACATTAACATGAGAAGTTATTACCAACATAAACAATTTTAAGCAATCATTTTAAATTAAATGTTTTAATGTTTTAAAACTCTTGTAGGCATCATTGTAATTCACATTATAAATACCAGGAATTCAATCTTATTCAATAAATAAATAGGATGGAAACACACCCAGGGTCAAAATTAGGTTTCTTTTATAATATACCATCATGTCTTCTAAGATAAATGGAACCAGACACAGCGAAAACTGTACGTTCACAGCAACTTCCATGTTCCTTAAGCTCCACTTGCATTTCTTTAACAACTTAACTTATTTGAAGGAGAAACACACCTGAAGATCAACATAGCATGTCTCCATATATGATTACGACACATTTAGGCGAACCTTTATTTGAAGATCTTTAAAATGATTGCAATGAATGTCTATATCCTTGCTGAGCAAATGCGGGTTTATTTGCTTTTCTTGGTTATCTTTCAGAGCCTCTATGAAAGTAGTCCATTAAGCATTTCTGACTACTTGTGAGATTCCTGTTTAGAACCCGTGGCTTCTAATTGTGCATTTGGACTTCACCCTTTCTTTTAGGATGAAACCTTCAGCAAGCGTTCAACATAAGTGCTGTCATCATAAAACAACTCACTCTTGGGTAGTACAGTCAAGCTCCTTGCTTCAAGAATAGTAAGAATTTGGAATTCTAAACACAAAAATCTGCTCCCTTGGTAAGACGGGACTTTATCCCAGATTTTTAGTCTACTTCAGTGTTCACAGTATAGTTAATTGCGATAAGAATGTGTGGCAAAAGCTAATTCTATACTTACCTAATGCAAACAATCACTTGTTCAAAGTTTGTTACATTTCTTAAAAGTTCTTGTACTTTCAGCTGAATAGATGAAATGCAATTTTAACACAATGACATTGTTAGTAAAATTAATGGACAAGTATTTCAGAGGATATTTAATGTTGATGCAGAGTATTCAGTAGCTAAAGGTACACTGAAAAACAACAGAACACATGATAAACAAGCATTATATACCTTAGTTACTTCTAGAAATAATGAGTTCTGAGTAATCGTGATATCTAAGGAGATGCCAGTTTCAACTGAAGCTTTTCTTACAGTTGGGGTATTACTAAGGACTTTCTCCTATATGGACCCTCCACTAATGTGTGAGCTCTCAGAGCAACTTCTTTGCAGCCAGAATGATTTACAGAACTTCTCTTCTGTACCCAAGTAACATCTGCACAAAATTTGTTAAGTCTTTAGCATCTTTTGAGATCTGCACTTTTGTAATAAACCTGATTGCTGATTGCTACAGGCCAAGTTAAAAGCTGGCAGAAAAGACACAGACACACAGTGTGACTTTGCAAAGTTGTTTCCCTAAGAAACCAGGCTAAAAAATGCAGTCATAATTTGGAAAAGGACACTTCCTTCTCTGGAACACCCTTTTTTATTTTGACATAAGCAGCAATATGTGCCAGAGACTCTGCTAATATCCAAACAACACTGCTTCATTAAAATCTGAAAATGCTGCTAGGGAATCTTGTTGGGTTTTTTTACCCTAAACTAGATACACGTATGTTCCAATATTGATATGCCTCAGTAATAACATGTTATGTAAAAATGAGTGCTACATATATAGGCTACGCTTTCTCAGTCAAGCAGAAAGATTAGCTTGCATGCATTTGATTGCGCATCCTTGCTGCTATCATGTTGTTTAATATCCTTGTGTTTAGCTCAAAAAGTTCCTAGAAGGGAGGAGGCATATACATATGCCTGATGTATACCCTAAGGTTGAGCAGAGAAGGGAAAGCATCAGAGAGGAAACCGCCAGTGCCACAGTTAAACAAGCCAAAGAACCCAATCACAAAAGGACTGTAAAAGATAACGAACCAGCAAACACATGCTGAAACACTCAAGGTTATTTCTGCTGTAACAGTTAAAGAAGATGAAACTACTGTTTTCTGTAATGTACTTGGGCATGATAACCACAAACCAATGTTGCAACTAGCACATGATATGTGATGGTAACCCAGGAGGGGATCGCCACAGATCTCTGTCAGAAGGAGTGTCAGGGCGCCGAGCACACCAAGTCCTTAAATGCCATAACCAGCCCCACCTGTGACCCCCACCAACGGGCCCAGGAGCCATTTCAGCTCACGATTGTCCCCCCAGTCCTGGGCTAAGCTATGTCGTTGGCCGCTCTGGGCCCAGGCCTGTCCTCCGCTGCTCCTGACTTTCGACCAGACCCGTCAGATTGATGTCGGACCTGATTCATCTGCTGGTGCTGGTCTCAGGATGAGCGGCCCACAGCAGAGCCTCAGCCCCCAGCTCATCCTCCCGCTGCCGCCTCCTGCGCTCCCCGATGAGGGAGATCGTTGGCCTCACCATCAGCCACGACCACGTTCTCACCCCAAACAATAAAAAGAAGTTGAGGAAATTTAATGATCAAGTAACACCCGAACAGCACAATGAATACAGACTTTTATATGTCGCCAGCAAGGCCAAGAGCAGGGACAAGGAGGTTACCCTGAAACACTGAATCAAACACTATCAGGCCGGTACTGAGGCAGCAAACTGCAAGATAAGGAGCAGCCCAAGGCCTCGTAATCAGGCTTCTCTTGGGCAAGATGACAACACTGACTTCATCCTGCTGAGGGGAAAAACCTGTGGACTAGATGCAGAGGGCTCACCTGCAGGACTGACTGTTCAACGATGACCTTAGCAGGCAGCTGAGTGCGTTACGAAGTAATAACTGGCATAAGAAAAGATCCCTGAGGGGAGGCAAAGCAGCAATGAAAACTAATGGTCTGTGCAATCTACACAGTTTTGAACAAAACAATTGCTGATGCTAGCAACGGTGCTCTGCGTGCAACAAAACCTATGCAATATTTCAAAACAGCGTGAAAACAAAAAACTGTTTCAAGACAGTTTGTAAGGCAATGCATATCAGTGGTTTGCCACAACTTGTCAAGCTCATTGATAATACGTAGAGAAAGTGTTTTTAAATGGTAATTCAGTGAGGATATCATCACCTGTACCAGCACTCACAAGGTGCAACAGACAGTCTGAAGCTCTCAGTTTTCCCAACTAATATCTTGCATACTGTATGGAGGTCTTTGTTTAACATCTAATTTCTAATGTGGATGTTATTACTTTCCCATATGTCACTTTCTGGTTGTTAGGAAGCCAACAAGGAAGAAGCAGATCATGTGTGAGAACTGAGGTGAGGAGGAAAAAAAAATAGTACCTATACATCTAGAACGAAGTTCATGGCTAACAGTGGATGACCTATGAAGAAACAACATATAAAACTAGCATACGTAAATGAAAGCAGACTAACCTGTCCCTTAAGATTTCAAATTAAATATTGTTCATCTGTCATCTTAGGCACACTACTGCCACACCTCAAAACAGTTACCTGCTCCTGCAGATCTTTTTCATTTCCGTCCTTTCCAAATCAATTGGCATCCTTAAGTTCTAGGGCTTCTTTTTTTTTTTTTAATCAGTAGCCCTCTTATTTTATTATGAACTTATCTTGCAAACTGTTAAGTGCCTTCTTAGACCTGCTCTTGTTAATTTAGCAGGGACTGCTCAGACCCCCTATATATTCAAGACATCTTTTTATTGACTTCCAAAGCTATCAGAAATTATTTAATGAATACTGCTTTGCCTTTTTACCTACCATCAAGAAAAATAAAATCAGTACAATGAAATTTAGTTTAGGAAAGGCCAACTCTACCTTCAAAACCAAAATCTACTGTAGATCTCTCAAAAGTATTTGACAAACTTAGAACAAACTTAGAATTCTGAGAGTAATCTGAGAACAGGTTAAATTAGAAACAGAGCGCGCACTCCTCACACTAAGGTCTTCATGGATTCTGTATAGTTTTCTGGCTTTATTAACTGTTCATTAATGCTGGCTGGTTTTATTTAAGCATTCTATTGCTGTTATAAAAGCAGAAACAACTATGGAAGTAATAACGCTAATAGTACTATAACGTTTCAACATATTTTTGAAAATACAATGTATGCATTTCATCACTTATTTTACCTGTGACCTCTCTGAAAAATAAAGACTATACCCACTACAGAAAATATGCCATAACTATAGAGAAAAAGCCAACAATCAGGTGTACATTATTTATATAGCTGTATAACAGTTGTACATAATTCAGGTGTGCATAATTATCACCTATAATAACCATAAAAACCAAAACACTTGCTTGGTTTTCATGATTCACTCACCAGAAAAAATTACATAGCATCCTCTATATAGTCCTAGGTACAGTTATAGTAAGAAGAATGTGGAAGAGGTATTATTACTGTACTACTTTTAAACTCAAGATTCTGATTTTTCAATGCTTTAAATTCAAATATTTGACAATAATGAATTAAATATTTAAAAACCATACCAGTACATATTGAAAACAAGCCTAAATTTTAGGGATAATTTCCTTTATAATTTAATATTCTTACTTTATTTTATATAGTCGCACATCATTCAACAGATTGTCAGATTATCTGAATACTGAAAGTTTTAAAGCCCTGTATGGGAGAGGACCACATAGTGGAACTGTCTACAGCCAAACACACAATAAATAGTATGATACTAGATGACAACATCATCTATGCTCTTTTAATTATACACTCATATGTACATCAAATATTTAAAAAAATGAAGCAAGCAGGTCTTTAGATTTAGTAAAAAGAATAACAGAAACAAGCCACATGCATAAAAACTGTATTACTGTAGAGAAGGGATTTTTTTGTTGACGTTTAAGACTGCAATGAGAGAGAAAAAAAGAAGTACAGTCAAACTGATAATCGGAGGAAAAAGTCCAGGTTGATCCATACAAGTTCACTGTAGATTAGAGGTCTTTTCCGGGGTGCTTCAGGCCACATCTAGCAAGCAAGAGACAGACAACTCCTACCAAGAATAGGTCAGGAACTCAATAGTTGCAAAAATCTGTACGCAGAGATATCAGAGCTTCCCTTTCTCTTTGACAGAGGAAAGGCCTCAGCTTTCATGCTTTTCTGGCAAGTAGAGGGAACATGGCCAACTTTCTTTGCATTCACTGGCCAAGTGCTGAGACAGTCTCTGCCTCAATTCAAACTTTAAAACCTTTATTGGGATGCATATGGTTGCTAACAAAACAGAGCTTTACTGTAAGCAAGATGGGTAAGGTGGGAAAAACAGGAGACAGAGGCTATTGGGGTTTTTTTAAATTATCCATTGATTTCATTGAGTTAAATGCACCTGAAATGTTTGGGAGAGTTTTGGTAAGTGTAAATTCAAGCAAGAACAGCAAGTGAAGGGGTTTGGGTTTTTTTTTTGTTTGGGGCTTTTTGCTCTTCTCAATAGCGTCCTCAGAGCTCAAGGGAACAGAGAAAAGCTGATAAAAGACTGAGAATGGCATTACATAGCAAAAGAAAATAATCAGAGCGCCATGTCAAGTCAGAGGAAAGCACATGAGTTTCGAGTAGAGTGACTCATGTACAGATTAGATACGTAACTGGCCATCATAGCTCCAATGCTGTTATGCAAAACAATTTTCCCTTGCTTTGAATTTGTGCACACACCTTCCTCAAATATTTTTACAGCTCTCCCACTAACTTGTAAGTCAAGTCCATGCAGCTTTCTATAAAGCACACAGTTGAGATGAAGCTCAGGGGTGCATAGAAGCTGTTACACAGGATGATACTGTGCCATTATAACTGTGGTACATTATCTTTTGTCCTCAGAAATTTTAGCCTCTATAACAGCTTTATGTACCTAGCCAACAGGACAACTGACTGTTAAGGACAAACAGTTTCATTATCAACTAGCATAACAGAATAGAGTATATGGAACAAAATGAGGGGATGACACAAACATGGAGGTAAGCTTTTGGCAAAGTAGAACAACATTTGCAAATTCTAAGAGAACCCGCAAACTTGTCTCTTCTGGAGGGGTGGATGTGAAGACCTCCTGACAACCCTTTGCTGACTATGCATCTCTACCATTCCTATGTCTATCGGGTAACAAAACTCCAAACAGATGTTATGATCTGAATCTTGAAAGAGAATACAGGCAGGCATAGTAGTCTAATACTATACAGACATTTGAAAGATGTTACTGCATATTTTAACACTGACCTGTTTTATAGCCTGCTGTCTAGGGAACTGTTTATTTCTACAAACCACTACTGAACCTGGCTTGCAAATCTAGAATCACAGTTCAAATAGTATGGAGAATTAATTTCCAAACAGACTTCACAGTATTGCTAATTCTTATAGTCACATACTCAGAAAACACACTGTTTTTCTAGAAGCCCCTAGTCATACCATTATATAATTACTCATAATCTCAGCTTTAAAAAAACACCATTTAGTTATAAAAACAAGAGGGATATGGGAACAATAAAGGCTTAAGAATTTTAAGACAAAAAAGAAGGTTCCACATTTATTACTTTTAAGCCAAATTAATCATAGAAAGGGAAGGATAATGAGGATTTGGAGCTTGATGCACTGAACAGTTGGTGCTGACAACACAGTTTTCATAATAAAATCAGTTTGTTGGCATGCCCCCAGAATGGATTTGATTTGAGTGACTAGAAAAACCTGTGAAAATAGATTTCAATTGTAGATATTATCCATTTATTAATATCATAAATTACCCATTCTTTTTTCTGATTCTACCAAAGATATCTAAAATTTTAGTATTTCCTTACTTTGGAAAAGTAGGAAGGACCATTTACACCCCAAAATGTTGCTGATTTCCAAGAAATTCCTATTCCTTTATACAAATGAAACTACAAAAATTTAATGAAGAGTTCCTATTTTCCCTCATTTCAAGTCATTATATCTCCTATTACACAGAAATAAGAAGATTTAAGACAGAGTTCCAGAATTTGCTGCACAAACGTAATCACAAGCAAAACATTCTTGCAAAAAATGTTCATAATTGAGTGACACAGAAATTCAGTTAAAAATAGAACATTTGCCATAGCTCAGAATTTGTTGGAACAAGAAAATTTCAGCTGACCGCTAAAAAAATAAAATCCATTTAATAATTTAAGAGACTTATAAACCCCTCTTACTTATGGCCCTAAACTAATGTTTTAAAAGAATATTATTTCTTTATAGCAAATCCAATATGTTTCCATAACATAAACAAATTTAATCTGTGCAACTAGATTGGTAGTTGACAATATCTGGTTAATACAAACAAGAAAGAACAGTATTAACATTATACTCTTTCCTTATAGAAAAATTGGCCACTAAAGCTAGATTTTTAATGACCACAACATTCTGATACCAAGGTAATATGTATATACTTAACTTTATTTCAGGAAAGCTAGATGAGAATGGAAACAATTGAATAATGCATTTTGGGATTCAACTGTATTCCCAAACAAGTTTAAACTCTAGATCTTCATCTACAAATGTTTTCTGGTTAAGTACCAAGAAGGCTAGTTTGGCTTAGCTAAAAAAAAACCAAAAAACAAAACAACCCAACAACAAAAAACTTATTCAATTTCCTGCATCTAAAAAAACAAAAAACAAACAAACAAACAAAAAACCCACCACATTTCTGTTTCATACTGCAAGTTAGTTCAACCATATAGTAGAACCTTGTAATACAGTCTCTGAAATCTGTTTTAATAGGGGACCAAAAGGCAACTGGATAGCAAAAACTGTATTTTTTTACACACATCATATTTCTGCCAACATGGAATAAGTAACGCAATAAAAACAACAGCATCCAATGTTACATGGATTTGGCCTAAGCTAATATAATTTTCAACAGGGGTAAGAACAAACTATCCAGAAATACCCTGACAGATATACAACAGATCCAAGGTTTACTGTTCCTTAACAGAAAAGAATTATATAAAGTCAACATCATGACTTTTCTGAAGTTAGGAAACCTCTCAACCTTTCAAATATGAGGTAATGCTATACACGCAGCTGGCATTTTTAAATCTCTGCTTAATTAGTTGCATGGTAACATCTTTATGTTAACTATTCCATAATTTTATCTTAGAGGCAAATTACATAAAATATATACCCAAAATGTAGGAAAGGTATATAGGTTTCTATGACATGGTGTACTCAGAAGAGCCTGTATTTTCGAAGATATAGAAGGCAAAGAACTGCTTTTAGACATGAGTCAGAAATACAGACAGAAGAGTTTTAATCCTTAAGAAAGAAGAAACTGTGCACTTTTCTCAGCAAATTACAGTAATTCTCCTTTTTCAGAAACACTGCAGACTTCATATAACACTGGGAGGAAGGTGTGACTGAGTTCTTCTGCTAGATACTGGCTCACCAAGAGGTCTTGGGAGAAAGGGAACAGTGTTGTTAGGCAATACAATTGTAGATGAGTAGACTCTGATGTGTGTAAACACACTGTCAACCTTTTATTTGATTTGACTCTTTCAGCTGATAGCTTTTGAGGTGTCCAGTCTGCAGCAATACAAGGGTATTCTCACTGAGACAAGTATCTCCGTTAGGAACACACCCTGAAAATAGAGATACTCCTTGCTTCCATGCACATAAACTCGCACTGCAGGGAACTGAAAGTATGCAACCATTGAATTTTCTCTTGTGGAAAGCAATCTGTAACTCCACATACCACAATATCAGGTAACAACTGGCAATATACTAATACCATACCGTGGTTACGTCAAACCAAAAGTACCAAAGACATAGAAGAATGTAATGGTACCACCCTCCCCAAGTATCAACCACTCCCTCTTGCAACCTAACTCTGGATAACAGGACACAAGACTCAACACTATGGAGAAGGAAGGGAAACTGGAACACATCTACAGCAAGAGCAAAATTCGAAACCGAATGAATTACTACCGGTGGGCAGGGAGCATAGAGCAGCAATTACCACTTTCCAACAGTGCCCTCTAACAGCCCTATCTTACAAGAAGAAAAGATCTTTTTGAAAACAAGCAAAACAAAACCAAACACACAGAACTGAACCATTAAGTGTACTTACTACATATTGCTAGACATATCAAGACTATTCAAAGGAACAGTATATTTCATTTGGATGGTATAACTTGTTGAAATTGTTATACAGTGACAGGTGATGAAATAAGTGATAGCTACTTTCTGAATTTGTCCTATGAAAGTAAAATAAATAAAAAGCCCCATAGTTGGACTTACATATTTAAATTACCCAGGCTAATGATATTAGAAATGCCTCTAAATAGGATTGCCATGGAGGTTTTAGTTAATGACACATATGAAACCATCCATTTCTATAAAAAGTTTCCCCATATTTCATTTCTATGTCTACTGAGTGAACGCCACTGAAGTGGAATTTCTTCTTTATACTTTGCTGAATTAAACCACAGAATAAGAGCAGATGTATATTCAAATCAATAACAGCAACATTATGAGTGGTTATTAAAATTAAAGTATTTCCAACATAAGCAGCTGTCCAACTGCTTGATTTTATTGTCTCTATTTTTGTTGGCTCTTCCATAAATTCACTATAAAGAAAAGCAAAAACAAACAAAAAAGGTGCAATCACAACAAAGGTAATTATGCAAGATCCTCCCCTTTTTGTATGTCCACTTTGGGGGAAAAATACAAACAACAGACTATTCACAAAAGTAACAGCTGCACTGAAAAATTTCAAGGGCTCTAGAGGAGCCACATTAAGAAATATTTTTCATCTAAAAAATGCTGAAGTAGCACAATAATGCAGAAGTACCACAATACAAAAGACTTCAAGAAGCATTATCTATCCGGTACTCTTTGACATCTTTGCCACGCAAGCTGTTACAGAAAAGCAGCCCACAGTGTAGCTGAAGAGCGAATATGAATTACAGAACCAAACAGGGAGGCAGCCTGTTTGTCAGCCTCTCCTGCAGCCAGAAATCTAGGGGGTTGCAGCCTTAGACAGATATTCCTCTACTTTTACTGCTTCCCATAAGCCTGTTGAACTAAAATGGGTGCAGAGTAAGCAGAAACTCAAAGCTTTCACAAGAAATACCTGCAATCAGATTATTTTCCCACAGTAGAAACAAGGAATATGCTCACAGAACATCTGATATATTTGAAAGTCATTGGAAGTGTGAATTTTTCCAGTAAAAGTTAGAAAAATACTAACCAATTCTTAGAAATCTCTGCCCACCAATGAAACAATCTGATTATAAATGCATTCTAACATACTTGTCTGAACTGAACAAAAACTAACTGCTTGAAAATACATCTTTGAAAAATGTCAGAGCATGAAAATTACCTAAAATAAAGACCAGCGGCAGAATACTGTCTTCAGAAGGCAATTCAGCCTGGATATTAAAACACTGGGTTTTCTTTTTCCTTTGCAATTTGGTACATAGCTGTAATCCAAAACAATCATAGCAACTCTAAAGGAATTAAAAAGGAGGCATTCACGTCAAGAAAGTTCCTCAAGAGGAAGTCTACAGGTTGTTCTTTAATGTGAACTGTTGGTAGTGCACAAAGCAGTAGCTACTCTGCTACATGACCCGTTTTTAGCTTGCTAAATTCCAAAGGGAAACTAAGTTGGGTTTCCCCAATACTGCTGAAAGATATTTGCACTGCTACAGAAAGAAATTAACCTAATCCAAGCAACAGAGTTTTGTACTTGGAGTAAAGGAATGCATTATGAAAATGTTAGAAAGAAGATGCAGTGTAACAAAAACCTCAAATACCAGCAATCCCTGCAGCAGCATTCTTGCTGTATGCTGTAGCACAGACAGAGAAAAATACTGTGGGAGGAGAGGTCTCGCATCAGAGCATTGTCTGAAACAGCAGACAGCGAGGTCCTACTACACAAGGCAAGGTCAATGCAACTGAGAGTCATCTGTTTCAGAAAACACACTATTATTAGATGCAAGTTATGCAGCACTTGTGCATACTAATAGAATAAAACCATTACCCCAAAAATAAATGTTTTCAAATGGTAGCTTCAACTTTGCACTCAATGTTTCCACTTTTTGCCTCTCATTTAAAACATTCAGATGAGTAACATAAAGAAAATTGAAAATACCCAAGTATTTAATTTTTAATTACTTATGAAATGTTACAATTGAAAAATACAATAATGTTTTTTTTTTAATGAGGTGGCTCCACTGAAAATGTCTTAACAAATTATTGAATATTACTTACTGATAGCAACATAGAATAAAATGTATCCCAGAGTTGACAGCCTATTTAAACTATTACGATGTGTCTCACACTACTGTGAGTAAAATATTACAGTAAATATACTGGCCTACAGAATACACTTCCTTGGACAAGACTCAAGCCTGCACTGTCTCCATACTTGAAAATTATGCTGGAGTGCCTAAGTTTCGGATGTAAAGAAGGCAGAAGGCAGCTCCCTGAGGCATGTCACATATTCCACAAGGTGTGTGCCCCTTCTACTTTAAATCACTCACTGAAAGAGCTGGTATTACATGCAGCACCATCACTGACACTTGACAAGCTGGAGAAGTATAGTGGGCTCTGGAAGAAGCATAATTCTGATGGAGAGTTGAGCTCATTCCTTCTAGCTCTTGTAGTTTACCAGGTTTTGGTAACTGATGGCACATCCAGCTTTTGTTTGAACATGTTGGATTATTTATGAATGACTGGGCAGTTAAGAAGAGAGTATTGTGGATGGCCTAGTTTAAAATCAGTGACATTAATTAAGTCTTGCATAGAGATGTCAGCATGAGAGAGTATATGAAACAACCAAGGACTAGACTTTGATCCCACAGTGACATATTTACAAAGTAACTCCACTGTTGCAAGTAAGACCAAAATTCTGGGCCTCAAAAACAGAAAAGAAAGATTAGAGAGCTCCCAATATAGGAAATGCAAAGAAAAACTGTCACCACTTTATCCTCAGCTCTTAAACACAAGTCCCATTTCAGTAGATGGACGTTTTGCTAAAAAGAAAAAAAAAATAAAATCAAAGAGTGAAATATGACCAATACCTGGCAGAACCATGACTATGGAAACCCCACCCACAAGCAGATATACGTATAGGTTTGCCAAGACAAATAAAGCAGTATGCAGAGTAAGCTGGACTGCTCTCATATAATATGTACTCAGTCATGTAGGCCCTCAAGTACACGTGCAACAACTCTCTTCTAAATGAGATTAAGAAGGCTCAAGAAGGGACAGAATTAACCTAAGGAAAAACACAGATTTCAGGCGAGCATGCTAATAGCTTTCTAAAACAGAGCCATTGTGAAAAGTATTATTTAAAAAGTAATCAGACTGCATAATAAAGGTACAGACAGCCATTAACCTGCTGTCTGCATAATCAAATGATAGCCATTACTCAAATGAAACCATCAATGGCTGCATTGTCAACAGGCGTGAGAGTAAGTCTGTCCACGCTGGAGCTGCGTGATTCGTTCCAATGTTTCAGTTACTGGTATTTTTGAAAAGTATATATAAAACAAAAAAGATGTGAATTATTGCTAATAACACTATCATTGTAATTCATAAAGTTTAGGGCTCATAGTCATGACCCAGCATCCATTTTGCAGTAGACACTGTACAAACAGAAAACAAAACAACCACCCTTGTTCCAAAGCGTGGTCTTCAGTGTTTTAAAAGAAGAAAATGTTAAAGAAATACTTTTGTAAATATGCAGGTAAATTAAGCTGATCACTAAAAAAACCTTAATGTTTAATGAAGAATCTCTGTGCAAATCATGGACTTCTAACAAAATAATAGATAATTGGGTTTTGTCTCCTTTATAATTCAAGTCTTCCTTTAACTAATTCTTGTTTCAAATCCAAGAACTATTGCTAAATTACAGCTGCTTTTATTCAAGAAAGAAGAGCTGCTAACTTGAGCTAAATGTTTCCAACCATTGTAAGTGTACCACAATCCTTCATGAACAGTTACAACTGTCACTTCTGAACGGGTGGCTTGCTTCTATACTAGATTTCAGTGCAGGTTCTAGTCACTGGATCTTAATATTAATATTTCTCTTAAATAGAACAGCCCTTTGATACAAGAAATACTTCTTCTGTGGGTACTCACAAATAGCTCAAATTGTTTCACAACATTCTTCTGAATAACCTATATACAGAGAATTTCTTTTTCTCATTTTACAAATCTCCCAAACCTCAAATTATCTTATCATCTCTTTCATGAACTTGTTCTATGATTTCCAGTAAATATAGTTTTCAGAAATTTTTTATTCTGCTTTCATGTTTCTTAAAGTTTTACTCTGTTGATTTGGGGTTTTTTTCCTTATTATATTGTTGGAACTCTTGACTTGAACACTACACTTTTATTGGTTAAGATGCATCACATTAATGTGAACTGAGAGGACAGGAACTACACTGTCTGGTCTGCAGTCACAAAGTCTTAATAACTTCTTGCCATGTGCGAAAATAGGAATGAACTCATTACAGTATACTAGATGAATACCTCAATATGGCAGAACACGAATAAATTCTGTTTAGATGACTAAAAAAGAAAGACTTTAGCAATCCTTTGCAAATTTATGCACAGACTGGACGTGTCCTTTTATGACTTGGGCATCTCTCTCTGAAGCATTTCCTAATACACAAGATGTTCTGTCTCTTTCTGGTTTTACCTCATTTGTTTCATCGATCCCAGATTCATTTAGGTGTTTTTCATTTTGTTTTTGTAACGATCACAAACATAGGTTGTTTGCCATTGACTTTTCACAGGATGACATACCACGGATCAAAGATGATTATCTTCACTTGGAAACCATGACTTCTTAAACTACATAATGGTCACTGCTTTGCAGTAATTGCTAAACAGCTTTTTCATAATTGGAAGGTTCTTTGATCCCCTTTCAAATATACAAATACATATTGTGTCATACAAATACAACAGCAAGCCCAAGTCTGTTCCTCACAGAAGTGTCCCACTACGGAACAGGAAACGTTTGATGGTTCCCTTGAAGTACAGCTGATCTTTTAGGCATTTCTCTACCACTCCACCCAGCTGTTACACCTCCTTTATCAGAAGCCTAGTTCGCAGCCACCTGTATAGGCTCTTCTCTGTATCACCTGTGCTGGTGGCATCCCAAGAGTGTGCAGCAGAACCGATAAGCATTGCACCCAGCCACTCTGGTCCTGATCTCACAAACACTTCAGTGAAACTACTTCTGTAAGTGTTTGCAGACTTAGAGTCTCAACTCAACCGCCCTTCACGGAGCGGGCCAAAGGGAAGTCTGGAGCTGGAAGGAATGCATTTGCCCTTGTGCCTGGGCGCCAGGGCCCACGGCCCCCGCGAAGAGCGCTCAGAGCCCGCAAGAGGGGCTCACCGAGACCCGCCAAGCGGGGGGAGAGAGAAAGACATCATCACCCCTGGCGCTGGCAACCAGAGGCTCCTTCCAACGCCAGATCTCCCACGAGCTACACCACTCTTGTCGGATTACAATCAGCCAGGCTTTAACGTAAAAAAACAACTGTTCCTACAATCACAACGGGTAAAAAAAAGAGAACGGGGAAGCGAGGGATGAATTTATAACAATTTGTAGCACGTGGGATAAGAGCAGCCCACCCCAACTTGCTTTTGCGTTTGGGATTTTCATGGACCCTCCCGGAGGAAGAGGGGGAGCCCTGAAGCCGAAGGTCAGTCGGGGAGGGCGCGGGCACCGGGGGGCACCGGGTCCTCCCGCCGGCGGCCCGGGACTGCGGAACATGGCTGAAAGCGGAGCCCCCGCCCGCCCCCGGGCACGGCCGCAGCGGGCAGCTCTCCGCGCCCCCCG
>NW_010972620.1:13540159-13540389 GCF_000737465.1 Haliaeetus leucocephalus | reverse complement strand
CCCGCCGGGGCCGGGGCTGCCGGGGCCCTGCCCCGGGGAGCCCCCGGGGGAAGCGCCAGCCTCGTACGGGAGCCGGGGAAGGAGCCCGTGAAAGCGGGCGGGGGTGAGCAGGGGACGCACCTTTCAGCGTCCCCCCGGCATCTTCCTCCTCGGGCCGGCCGGTGACTCTAGCAGCGGCGGGGCCTCAGCGGCGGAGCAGGTCTGCGGGACGGGGCCGCCCCCGCCTCGCC
>NW_010972620.1:13512659-13539188 GCF_000737465.1 Haliaeetus leucocephalus | reverse complement strand
GCGGCAGCGGGAACCGGCGCTCGAGCGAGGAGCGGTCTGAGCCGCGCGGCGCCGCGCGCCGCCTTTGCCCTGTGCTCCGCTGCCAGCCGTTCTCGCCGCGAAGGGAGAGGAGGGGGAAACGCCGCCCTGGTTCCGTCGGCGCTGCGGAGAAACGGGGTTTCGGCGAACGCGGCTTGAGCATCTTTGCGTGCCGTCTTTTTCCGCGCGGAGGGCAACGAGAAGAAAAGCAGCCTCATAAACTTTCACTTCAAAGGAAGCATTCTCGCTTTTTAAACAGGCGAAAGTTGGCCACAGATAACGCGGTGGTGTTTAGGACATTTTCATGTGAAGGGCACCGATTCTCATAACCAAGGTATGTGGAGATTGTGTCCCAGTGCACAGGGCTGTAAAACTTACAGTTAACTTACTTCGTTCTCTTCCAGTGTAAGGAACTCGTGGTTCTATTTTCAAAGGGCAGAACAAAGCCGAACGCTTGAAAGTCGGGTTTATTACTATATATTCTACTTTGTTACCTCAGCAAACACTCTGCACCTCGTTGCGATAATTTTCTTGTGAGGATAGTACGACGTTATTGATGCCCTGTAGGTAGTAATCACAGTGGAGAAAGTCTATTAGCGGTTCAGCATATATATCAAAAGAGTCAATGAAGTTACCCACTGAAAGTCTACAGAAATTATGTATTTTCAAAAAGTTGGGGGGCGGGGGTTTAACAAATTAGGTCAGATATAGTGTTACATACATTTATTCACTTACAACTTCCTGGCTTTACATTTATTGTCTATTCCGACTCTTTCAGTGACTTACAGGCTCTTATTATTAGAATAGTGAGAGAAAATACATCCGCTATAGTAAAGCACCTTGATCTTTTTAGCAGTGTAACGTCAAAATCATTTATTGCTTAGGAGACATGAGACATAGCCAGTCTGAACTAATACAGTTAACTCATAATATTGATCATTCTATACTGGAATACAGTACATATTGGATAAAATCCAGGTCCTACAGAAAATGTAATATTCCCTTTGCCTCCAGCGTGGCCCAGATTTCATTCACTGCATATAGTACCCCCAAAAATGCCATAATACAATACTTTGCAAAAAAGTAAAATTTGAGTAGTCAATCTTCTCTTTTCCAATTCATGTTTTGTCTGATCTGTATATTTTTCCATACTTCCATATATTCATACACTGAATGCTGACCCAAAATACATTCAATTAATAATACTTTAGTATACTTTACATTTTGTTAGTGTCAGAAGCATAGTAACTACTTCGTAACAAATCATGCAATAGGTTTTCAGCACGACAATAGTGACAATGAATTATCCTCTAAACACACAGGCAACAGGAACCTTTCCATGGAAGCTTTTTCCAGTTTCTCTCTGCTTTTCCAGTTGTTTTAGAGAGTGCAGGAAAGTTATTATCACATTATTCCACTGGAAAATATATATAAATTTTCCTTCACAACATGTTCGCACTTTATTTTTTTCAGCTTGCAAAACTCCAACAATAAAAGATATCCTGTACTGAAAAGAAAGTGATACATTTTACAGAATGCAAAATTTGGAGAAATCACCCTATCCTTGACTCAACAAAAGGCTAAGGCATCTGTCTAACTTCAGGCACACATCAATGGGACAACTTAGCATACCAGCAATCAATAACATGCTCAATCAATTTGTTGCATTAAGGATTTCTTCCTGAGATCCAGCTCCTAGCCTGTAAATTGAAGACTTCCACATTTCACCGGGACACTGGAAGATTATTTAATAACAGTAAGATTTTCGAACACTATGATGATGGAAGATATAAAAAAATTATGTGAAACAATGTGAAAGTTATAAGTCGGATACAACAGGTGCTCTGATGCTCATTTCCTCTGGGATGAAATTCACTGCTCTGTATACTGTAGGAAAGAAGAAATTACCACGGTTACAAAGCTGTAGGACTGCTGACATAGCTGCTCTCTTCCTAAAATATATTTATGCAATTGATAGTTCAGAAATTGCATCCCTGAAAAGCATTGCAGACAGAGAAAAGTTTAAATATGAAGGAATAATGTGCCTAGATATATCTAACAAAACAAGTTGCTACTTAATATTTTTAATGTGATTTCCTCTTTAAAAACAAGTCAGAAGTCATAGGCAGATCATTAGAAAGATGAAATTGCATCCAAGTTACACATCTACAGTTGAGACAAGCCATCTTTCCATTCCAACAGAAGTACATGATCCTCTGAGGTGCTGCAAGCAGATTTACTTGGGAAGAACCTCATTTCCTTGGGGACATGTTGGAAAGCTGCCTGTTAGAACAGTTACCCAGGAAATCTGTTTGCCTCCGTTACTGTGAGATTCATCAGGTTTGGACCTCTCTTCCTGGTTGTACACACAACCCGGTAACTCCCCCTCAACAAAAGTCACTGACCTTCTTTCAAAACTAATTTGTTCCCAAGGTGGGAGAAGTCTGCAGGCACTCATTAGCATCCAGGACTCCGCTTCCTCTGCGGGGAACTCCTATGCCTGAGTTTTGCAGAACTGAATTTTGAGCTGCTAGATGACCTCAGCACTATAGAGATGAAGAAAATATTTTTTGCTGCACTGGACTTGACTCACGGTTTCTTTTTAACATTCTTGGCCAAGCAGAAAGTGCTTTGAGAATGCTTCAATTTTCTTTTTTCTCTCATTGTACGTCAGTGTCCACATGTTTTCATGAGAACTAGCTGTTGGTCATCATACTGTACCCTATGCCATCAGGCTTGACCATATAGAAAGACGAAACATCCAGCTCAAATTTACCATATTGCTAGATTCACTAGCAACACAAAGTGAACATATAAGCTCAAGGTGGAGATTCAAATATGAAGTTTCACTAATCTAGGATTCTACATATAGTATTTATAGGTAGGGAAAAAAACTGGACTTTCAGAAAACGTTGATGTGTCTTGTAGCTCTTACCATCCAACAGTCATCTCCTGACCGTGTATTTTGGAGTGTGGGTTACAAAACTGATTTAGAGATGAACTTCAAAGTGATGCATAAATATTAAATTCCACAAATTCCTGCAAGATGGTAAGTATTATTCACATTATACAGATGGGGAAACTAAAGCAATGTGAGTTTATTTGGGTGATTTTCCCAGCATCGGGAAGAAAAAGTAGCTACAGTGGTATGATCAGTACTCAGGAATACCTGGCTTTTTTTCCACGCTCAGTCTGAACTATACATCGTTTGCCTAAACCCTGCAGTATAATATATAAAGGAATATTTTGTCTTTAATCATGGTATTCTGTAGCAATATTTTCAAACAATTTATTTAACAGATTACATAAAACACTTAAAATATGCTTTTAATTTAAAAATAGCCAAAAGGTTTTTCCTTGGGCTTTACTCCAAAATTCACCCTTCAGCTAGGACTAAAGAAAAGCATACACTCTTGCGCACATGCAGACAGAAAATCTGAAAGAATATTAGAAACACATGAAAATAAGGGCCAAGACTGTTTTCTTAACTGCTCTCTGGTTTCAGTACAGCAAAATTTTCATTAATTTACTGATAGATAGCAATATTTCTTGTGAAGGAACACATAGGCCTTATCTGCAATTAATTCCTCATTCCATTAGACCAATTATCATTCTACACAAGTACAGCCCGTGGATGCAGGGTAGCCTGTGGACTGCTCTGTCAGGGCAGCTCAGCTCTCTCTATAAAGCACAAGTCTATTTCCATCGTAAGATGATTCTGCCCTATGAGAAGAATTTTTACAGAGAGACAGTTTCAGTTAAGACAACTATTATTTTAGTAAAAGCCCAATTTTGAGACTATTTTCTTGTGATTGCTAGATAAATAATCAAAACCAGTACAATTTCTATACTGTTTAAAAATTATAAATATATGGAAGACAATCTACTTGAATTTCAGAAATTGTTTTTAAATTATTATCTCTGGACTGGAGGTTTCTTATCAGGCCTGCTATTCTATGAGTGTTGCAGGGGCTTTGTAACTGTATTAAAGATATAATGTCATTTTACATAATGTGAAGTCTGTTTTGCCCATCTGACTATTATAAACACCAGCAGTAACAGAGGCAATTCTGAAAGCCTAATTAACATGCTCAAAGACTTTCTGACATTTCAGTTAGGAATAAAAAAGTAAACTAGATAAAATAAATAACTGTCTAAAAAGACTAATAAGCTGAAACACTTAATTTAGAGTTTTGGAATTGACATCAGGTGCTTGACTTTCAAATCATTAGTAAAGTCATCTTCTAATTAGTCTTTGGAAGAGATACAAAAGGTTTTGGAGTAAACTTAAAAAAAACTCCATGCATTATTTTCAAATATCTCTAAGATAGAACATTTCCGATAAAGTTAATTAATTATAAATATGGAATAATTGCATTATAGCTTTTTTGGGTATACAAGTTTTAGTCTGACAAATTTCATATTTCAGTGGAGTAACTCCTGATATAGATCAAATTAAAGGAAGCCTTTTATGCCTCAACTGTATTCCCATCGTATAACTTACCTATATTTTTAGTATCAATTTTTGCTACATGATTATTTCATGACAGTTTTTTAAAAGTTAGAGACTATATTAGAATACAGGTGTTCAAAACACTGGAAGAATAACTCTTGTTTACATCATATTACAGTTCAGGCACAATGGAAGTCAAAGTATTAATACTCGTAACTGAATCATAGAATCATAGAATGGTTTGGGTTGGAAGGCACCTTAAAGATCATCTAGTTCTGCCTTGGGCAGGGACACCTTCCACTAGACCAGGTTGCTCAAGGCCCCATCCAGCCTGGCCTTGAACACTTCCAGGGATGGGGCATCCACAACCTCTCTGGGCAACCTGTTCCAGTGTCTCACTACCCTCACACTAAAGAATTTCTTCCTAATATCTAACCTAAATCTACCCTCTTTCAGTTTAAAGCCATTACCCCATGTCCTATCATTACATGCCCTGTCACTACTAGTACCTCTCTGGCTTTCCTGTAGGCCCCCTTTAGGTACTGGAAGGCCACTATAAGGTCTCCCTGGAGCCTTCTCTTCTCCAGGCTGAACAACCCCAACTGTCTCAGCCAGTCTTCATAGGAGAGGTGCTCCAGCCCTCTGGTCATCTTCGTGGCCCTCCTCTGGACTCACTCCAACAGGTGCGTGTCCTTCTTATGTTGGGGGCCCCAGAGCTGAACACAGTACTCCAGGTGGGGACTCACCAGAGCGGAGTAGAGGAGGAGAATCACCTCCCTCGACCTGCTGGTCATGCTTCTTTTGATGCAGGCTAGGATACGGTTGGCTTTCTGGGCTGCAAACACACATTGCCAGGTCACGTTGAGTTTCTTGTCAACCAACACCCCCAAGTCCTTCTCTGCAGGGCTGCTCTCAATCCACTCATTGCCCAGCCTGTATTTGTGCTTGGGATTTCCCCGACTCATGTGCAGGACCTTGCACTTGGCCTTGTTGAATGTCATGAAGTTCGCACAGGCCCACCTTTCGAGCCTGTCAAGGTCCCTCTGGATGGCATCCCTTCCCTCCAGTATGTCAACCACATCACACAGCTTGGTGTCACCAGTAAACTTGCTGCGGGTGCACTCAATCCCAATGTCCATGTCACTGACAAAGATGTTAAACAGTGCTGGTCCCTGAGGAATGCCACTCGTCACTGGTCTCCACTTGGACGTCGAGCCCTTGACTGCAACTCTTTGAGTGCAACCATCCAGCCAATTCCTACCCACCAAGTGGTCCCTCCGTCAAAGCCATGTTTCTCCAATTTAGAGACAAGGATGTTGTGCGGGACAGTGTCAAATGCTTTGCACAAGTCCAGGTAGATGATGTCAGTTAATAAATTTAATAGAATTGAATACTACACCATAATTTTCTGTTAATTCTCCCTAAAAACAGAAGATGGAAAATACATATCTATTAATAGATTAATCTATGAGAATTTGGGGGTCAAGATTAGAACATAAATATTAGCAATATTAAAGTGGCAAGTAATAAACAGGGACGTTCAAAACCAAATTATAAAGCCACAATGAAAATGTATTGAGAAGCCTGCTTTATTACTTTCCTTGTATAGTCTCAGATTTAAATTTCCTCAAATGTACAGTAAGTCTTTAATACATTTATAATGATAAAATGTGTTGTTTCTTGAGTGAAATTACATTCAAATGGTCCCACCAGGATGGAATATTTTCCTAAGCATCTAAACAATAAAGCCTGATTTATCTAAGCTTATTAGATGTGTCTATCTTTGTATAATCCCATTAACTGTTCAGGTTCACCTGTTTAATCCTGTTGAAAAGTATTTTATTTCTAGGCTTGTTTCTCCTGATTGACATTTTCAAGGAAGCTTTACCAAAAGGCAGTTCTTCTATCACCTCATAATTGTGCCTTTAGTTTGAATAACAAATTATTTTTGTACTCAGGGATTCACTTCCTCCACAAACCAACAAATAAGCTGACTTACCCATGCTCTGTCATCACTTGAAACAAGCAGCCAGGACAATGATTTATTCATGTAATAAATTATAAAACCTGTATTGTCCTTAATGCCCATGTCTAAACAACAACCAGTCTACAGGGTCAATTCTGTTCCTTTACTGGCAACCTGCCATAGTATACATTTGACCAAATCCAAGAACCAACGCAAGAACTCGTTTAGGTAACCAACTAGAACTGTTAAAGCCATAACATATTTTAAACATTCATTTATTTTTCTTTTAATAGCTGAAAAATTTGGGTGCCAACACAGTGGGCAATAATATTAGAAAACATGTAGTTACAAAGTATGTTAGTACTTTTGCTTTTCTTAATGTTAAGATACTCCATTTCATGTTGGAAGATTCAAAGTACCCTCTACATGAAAAGTTTAACTCAAAATCTTGTAGTGTTTTCCAGTGAAGCTTGGCAAAAACTGTTCCTTTGCACAGATATATAATACACGTGCACATTGAGAGACTTAATTATTAAAAACATGGAGGATATGGGGAGGGAATTGCATAAAGTTGCCAAGAAATTTGTTGCCTTTTTCCAATAGGCTGCTCTTCTTTTAGGACTTAATTCTGCTATTTGATATTAGTATAATTTGTCTTTTGTGCTACAGAAAACATGTATTCTCACTATAGCCAAATAAGGCCATTTTATGTGTAATCTATTTATTGCACATACACACAAAGTTTAATGTCCACAGCCATTTTATTTTCTGTTGCTTCTCTAGATATTCTTAAAGGATATACCTGTAGATGAAAGGTTATCAGCTCAAGACTAAGATTAATCTTTAATTAAAATTTTAATGCTTGAAATAAGCAATTCTTACTTCCTAATGCTATACAGTCTTAGCATCAAATTATGAGATTTTTACATGTGTATAATACAAAACCTTCTTGAAATTAGTAATATCATGATAAAAATACATTTTGCAGAAACTGACATCTGTTTCAAAGTACAAACCTGGGTATTACCTGATTCTTCCAAGACTACTTGAGAAGAAACATTATAAACCTTGTAAAAAACCCCAAGCATATCTAAGTTACTTCCAGCTTTCCAAGAAAAACTCAAGTTGCTGGAATTACTAACGTATAAAGGCTGCAAAACAGACCAAAGTTTTGTATAATGTTGGCATACACAATTCAACTGAGAGTTTGCCTCATCCTGAAAGTAGATATTTAGGTAGTGCTTTTTACAGTCTAATGCTGGGACATAAAATTCTGTGTGATAAAGTCTAAACATAAATGAGTTTTATAAGCTTCTATATCATTCTTATGAATTAGGGTAGAGTTTAAAAAAAATAACTGACAACTTTTGCTGTTTAATCTAGTAAAAACATATTTCAGAATTCACATACTCTGAATGTCTTCATCATGTGTTTGTTTCATATTTATTTTATTTTCCTACCTTATGCAAATACTTGCAAGCAGACATCTTACAAATGTTGAGGAATGACCTTACATGTAATGCACTTTAATCTGCTACCAATACCACTAGCTGGCTGAAGAAGTCCTAAAAATGCATTTGCTTTTGGGAAGGGGATGTGTTCGGGAATAAGGGCACTCAAAAATCAGGACACAAAACTTTAATAACTGGTTTGGGGAGGTAATATCCTAGAAAAAGAGGTAATACACACACAGAGATTTGTATGATTGTTAACAAAACAGTGTTTAGACAGGGAAAAGGAAGTACATTGACAAGGTGAGTAGTAGGTGACGGAATTTAAAGGAGAGTTGAAAGTGAGCGTGCCATTCTGTCATGGTTTAACCCCAACCAGCAACTAAGCACCACACAGCCACTCACTCACTTCCCCTCCACCCAATGGGATGGGGGAGAGGATTGGGAAAAAAAGTAAAACTCCTGGGCTAAGAACACTTTAATAGAACAGAAAGGAAGAAACCAATAATGATAATAATAATGATAATAAAATGACAATAATAATAATAAAAGGATTGGAATATACAAAACAAGTGATGCACAATGCAATTGCTCACCACTCACTGACCGATGCCCAGTTAGTTCCCGAGCAGCGATCCCCCCGCTGCCCAACTCCCCCCAGTTTATATACTGGGCATGACATCACATGGTATGGAATATCCCTTTGGCCAGTTTGGGTCAGCCGCCCTGGCTGTGTTCCCTCCCAACTTCTTGTGCCCCTCCAGCCTTCTTGCTGGCTGGGCATGAGAAGCTGAATGATCCTTGACTTTAGACTAAACACTACTTAGCAACAACTGAAAACATCAGTGTGTTATCAACATTCTTCTCATACTGAACCCAAAACATAACACTATACCAGCTACTAGGAAGATAATTAACTCCATCCCAGCCAAAAGCAGGACACATTCATAGGGCTAGATCAATCTTCAGTCTTTGCTGGGGAATTTGTGAACTACATCTTACAAGGAGTTAACTTGGGCTAGAAGCCTCGCTCCCGTGTCACATAACACAGAGGCAATTTTGTCCTTATCACTCTTGCATTCTGGGATCCCTCATTTCTATTGCAGATGGATGGCTTCCAAACAGAAAGCATAATTCAGACAATGTTCAGGAAACCGAGGAGGTTTTGGTTATACAACCCAGTGTTTAAAAGAGCCTGCTGCGTCGTGTGTCTTTTTCAAATTTAGTTCTTCAGTGATGTTTTTCTCATTAAAAGCTATTGAACTGAAATAGATTCCAACATGTATTTAAACTGTTATTTTATTGAATCTGGCAAAAATAAAACTGAATCAATTTTATAAAGAAAACATATGAATGGACTATTCAGATATTCCAATGTGTAACCAATTACTTTTTTTTTTTTTTTGCCAGCTTTGATTAGCATTTGCTAGCACACATGAATTCTGGACATGTAAGAAAAGGTCTTGCTTTGCCCACTATTTTGACATTTGATACTAGCAAAAAAAAAAAAAAAAAAAGCTCAAGAATAAGTATCTGACAGTTAATATGTTGAAGGATCCATCTTCTCCATCAATGATGGAAGACCACATCCTGTAATTTTACATTTAAAAGCAATCCACATTTTAGATTAAATTCCATTGTAGTTTTGTTAATATATTGGTTTTGCTGTCACTGTGCTTGTGTACATGCTGTTTCTCATAGCAACATATAGTTATACTACTAGCAGCATTTGCTTGATACATAAATTCAACATAATTTCCCTGATACTTAGGGACATAAAAGATGCATGCGGTTTTGCCACATCATCTTTCTTTTTAGAAGTGCTAACAACAGAATCAAAAATAATGAGCATATTGCTCTAAACAGTAGGTTTATGAAAAGGAAATAAGTCTGTTATCTGCCTAAATTATTCTGAGAGGTCATGAATAGTATTTCACACTGAATAGTAATTCATTGCAGTTCTAATGTAGCATTACACTAACAAATTAATTGAAATTAAAGTGAGAAAAATCTTTTAGCACTGTAATAGCACCCATGTTTTAGCCTGGTAGGCACTTCAATGCTTCACTGAAATCTATAAAAGGTAAGTAAATAATAATCTACTGTTTTCTACAAAGTCAGGCTGGCTGATTAGGTGTTGAAAATGTGAGAGTATGGGAACACTTGTGGTTAACCTTAATAGTTATTCAGAAGTGAGTATATATGACCAGGACTTTCCATGAAAGAAGCCAGACAATCAGACTGCAAAAAAGGGTAATCACTATTTTGCTCTTTGCTCATGAAATTAAAATAAGACATGAATTTTGCAATATCTATTATAGTCTTCTCCCCCCAAAGGGAACATTATTAAATTTACTGTAAATTCTAAAAATACGTATTTCTAGTACTAAATATTTAAAGGAAAAATTTTGCCTTGTTCCATTGTCACATCAGTGCACAGTTTCACAGCTAGTCCTGAAAACTCAATTTTGTGTAACCTTAAATACAACAGAACCTTAGTAAAGTGTTCTTTCTTTTATAATAAAAACAAAATAAACTTCAGCTTCTGTTTTATATGCCAGTTGAGATTCTTTGCTGTAATTCCTTCCACATCTGCTCTGCAGCTTTCAGGTTTATAAAAGCAGTATCTCCCAATTTCCTTTCATCAAAATATCCATATGCTGTGTTTTATAGACACGCTGGTACACTTTAACACTGAGGCACTAATTACAACTTGGAATCATATGCTAAGGCTAAGAAAATAAATACATGTGGTTATGAGGCATCTAATACTGAAAATCCCAAACAACCTAGCCAAAAATTCCTCAAAGTGTGATAACATACTAATATAAGTACACCTGAAATTATCACAAAAGTTGTAAAAATAAAATTGAGAGGTAAAGAAAAAAAAAGTAAATAATAAAACTAAACACAAGTACCACCAGATTCTAAACTAATGACCTAAGATCACATGCAGAAAAGTTGCCATCCAGATTATGATAGTAAAACTGTTGCTAAAGAACCAAATTGTTTAGGAAAGGGGCTGGTATGGGAAAGGCTTGATAAACCATTTGTCCAAGATATAAATTTCTAGGATTTCTGAAGATAGTACAGTGTTGGTATCTCCTCCCGATTTCAAGTTTCCAAGCTGCTAGTGTGTTGTAAATGTCATCGGCTTTCCAGTGAACAGTCCATCAACGGGAGCTTTTGAGGGGACAGTGAGCATAAGATTGATGATCTCCAAATCACATTAATCTTTACTATATGCAGGATTAGGAGACGTTTGGATTGTCCTGACCGATCTGTAATGCTGTATTCCCTTTTTTGTGTGCTGTCACTGCACACCCAATATTCCTGTCCCCTCGAGGGTACAAGCATGGTAGCCACCCTCACTTCCACGTCTAACAGATGACAGTCTAAGCACGAGTGAGAAACTGAAGGCAGCTGCTGCTCTTTACAGCAAATTGTATGTAAGCATGGTATGATCTATATACAAATTAAGGGGCCTAAAAAAATCCATTAACCTCAAGAGAAAGAGAACTAGGCTGTAATTTTAAGAAGTGCAGTGTAATCTTTCATGCTTCTGTCTAGAAGTTCCTAATGCACTAAAAACATTTCAGTGGAAGAAATGAAATGTGAATAACACTTTTTCATCAATTACTTACCTGGAACATATTTGTAAGTGTGCGTATGAAAAAGGAAATATGTGTTCTCACAAAAACTGATCAGTAAAGACTGCAAATAAATGTTTTCAATCCTGAAAGAAGCTCTAAATATCCAATAAAAGGAGAAAAAAGGCAAATTTTAAAAATATGCTACAAAATATCTGTGGACATCACAAAACTTAGAAAGACCAAAGAGTCCTCTAGAAAATTTAAAAGAGCTGAATCAAATTGGCAAGTATATTCCTCTCGAGGAAAACAGTATATAACTTTGTTGATCAAAACTCTGACATCTAAAGAGCTACAGGCTAACATAAAGTAGCATCCACTACCTCAAAACCAAGGTTTCCAGATTTCAATAAAGACATACTAAGGAAACAAAACTGTGGGTTTAACACCAGTTTTCCTATCTTCTTCCATGCTAACCCTGGGATACGAGCTATAATCTGAAGCAAGCAACACACTGTCTAGGGTATTCTTATATAATTAGCAGAGAACAAACTGTCCCTTCTCTTCCTTAAATCTGCACCCAATCACACAGACAGGGTTCTTCGGGACAGTTTTGGTACAGAGTACTTGCCAGTGAGAGAACAAAGATTTTCCTTCACACTTTTCCTTTGCCTTTTCTCCCCCCCACCCCCCTCAAGTGAATGCAAGATACAGGAGGCTGTTCTCTAAAGTTGGGTCAAGATTATTTATGATACACATTTACATTAAAATTTACAAGTTCTGCTGATGCAGGAACCACAGTTAATCTGTAAATCTTACAGTTTGCAGAGCTTAAAAAAAAAATAAAAATATATATAAATATACATATATTTCACACCTTCTTTCCTTCCTTCCCTGAAAATACAACACAGCCTAACTGTTGCTGATAACATCATAAATTGAAATTAGCCACCTTTAGTACAGACAAAGAACTAATGAACTGCAAGGGAAATACAGCTATGTGGTTCTGGCAAATAAAGCAAAATAGTGAGATGAATCACATGAGCAAACCAGGCTTCTGGGGTAGAAAAGGCTACCTTGCTATTTATAGTCCTCCCATAGGAGATTTCAGATTGTAGTATTTCTTTATCACTTTCCATTTTTAATAATGAAGAAAATGTTTTGCCATATGGCAAAAGTAAAGAAATGTCGTCCAAGTGTTTTCATATGGACTTCCTACATACATTACTACAAATAGTGGAACATAGGGCCTTATTCATATTATATAAAGATGATGTTAATGAAGAAATTGAACACACATCTATTACAAGGTGTTGGTTGGCATGAAATATTTCTGGTAATACGAAAAAAAATTACACAATCAGGATTACTTTTTAAAAGCATACAGCTTTTTCCTTCACTTCCTGATCAAAACTCAATAGTGACTGCACAGTTTTTATGGTAATATAAAGAAATATTTGTTTTAAGAAATAAATTACAAATGGGAAAGCAGAAAGTAAATATTAATGTCTGATTTACAGTGCACTTTATATGAAATAAAATAGATTTGTCACATAGCCTTTCCAAGTAATATTTAACAGGTTTTCCTCTCCTTTAATGTTGATTAGCTTCCCAAAATCTGTACAGTACTTCCTATTAAATAGAACAACCCCTACCAGTGCCAGCTAACACCAGCAAAAAAATCCTCCAGCCAACCTTGCAAAGGAAAACAAGTTGACAAATATTTTTTTTCTAGCTAGCTGCAGTAGTTAAATGTACCACCTCCTCCCTTTCTAATATTTCCATCTCTTAAATGAAGAAGTTGGAACAACCACTCCCAGCTCTACCAGGCTTCAAGTGTGGTGCCTCTACGCTCGAAAGCTTGCATGACTTCCCACTTCATCAGCTGGTCTGACTGAAGAGGCTCTTCCAGCCCACTCAGTCCTGCCCACACCCCTCCGTTGGGCTGACGAGACCTGCTGGTTTTGGCTGGGATAGAGTTAATTTGCTTCATAGTAGCTAGTATGGGGCTGTCTTTTGGATCAGTGTTGATAACGCTGAGATGTTTTCGTTACTGCTGAGCAGTGCTTACACACAGTCAAGGCCTTTTCTGCTCCTCACCCCACCCCACCAGCGAGGAGGCCGGGGGGGACAAGAAGTTGGGAGGGGACACAACCGGGACAGCTGACCCCAACTGACCACAGGGATATTCCAGACCATATGACATGCTCAGCACATAAAGCTGGGGGAATGAGGAGGAAGGGAGGGACATTTGGAGTGATGGCGTTTGTCTTCCCAAGTAACTGTTACGCATGGTGGAGCCCTGCTTTCCTGGAGATGGCTGAACACCTGCCTGTCCATGGGAAGTGGTGAATGAATTCCTTGTTTTGCTTTGCTTGCGTGTGTGGCCTTTGCTTTACCTATGAAACTGTCTTTATCTCCACCCACGAGTTTTCTCACTTGTATCCTTCTGATTCTCTCCCCCATTCCACTGCGTGAAGTGAGCGAGCAGCCGTGTGGGGCTGAGCTGCCGGCTGGAGTTAAACCATGACACCAGAGCAACACAGCTACTGGGAAACCCTGGCATTGCAAATATTTGGCAGTAGGGCCCGGGGCATGAGGTGCTAGAAGATGTACAGGGCCTCACTGCCTCAGCGCCTGCACCAGGAACCTGCTCAATAACTATGCAGGGGTCTCATCCCAGCCCCAAGGTAAAAATCAGAGTGGAACAGAATTTTTTTTTAAATCCCCTTGTCAAACAGGAGAAAAACGGGGCAATAGCTACAACCTGCTGCAACTACTCGGACAGCGTATATGCTTTATTTCTGTGCAAAAGTAGAACTAGTAGCCTAAATTCATCCTAACTCATCACAAATTACCCTAAAGAATTTAATAGCAAAAATATACTTGTTATTCCCATTTTTTTTCAGGGGGTGGGGTGCTTTGGGTTTGGGTGTTTGTTTTTTTTAAAGAATGCTTAGGACATATGCTAGATATACAGACTGGATCATATCCAGTAACATCATTACTGACGAGATGTCTAATTTCATTACAACATTCCCTCCCAATTCACTGACGTTCACAGGAAGGTGGCAGGCCCGCACTCCCCTTGTTCCCCAGAATTTCAGAGAGCATTGCCAAAGTCCTCCTGTACCCTCTAGAATGTTTTGCTTTCAGAGGGGGTGCAGGATGCAGTTTAAAACATCAGCAAAAAGAGTTTAAGAGATTATTCAGAGGTCTGCTGAGCAGCATTCTGTATAGTCATTTAAGTGCTTCAATAGCATTTCGACTCCTATTTAAATTTAGGTATTTACATTGTGTACATCACACTGTACTGAAACTTCGGTTGTCCAAAACTGTGGATCTGGATTTTTAACAGGGTTTAATCCTACACATTAAGGAATAAATTAAGAGAGATAGCCCCACCTACTGACAGAACAATCACAATACAGAGTGAAAAATGAACTTCATACTCGCTGACCAGAAATCATGCGTCTTCTTTCCACCTCTTTCACAGACCCCACAATCACTTTATACCAGCAGGGCAAGAACTCAGATCTCTCATTTTGCCTTTGCTCAGTACGTAAGCTCAGATGACAAAGTAGTTTCTCATTATCCTTTCCAGATTCTACTGTTACTTGACAGGATAATGTAGGAACTTCATTCAGTAGTGTCAGAAAGTGAAGAATCAAAAGAATCAACTGAAACTTATTTGAACGGTTCATCTGCATATTGTATCTCATGTACTGCTTCCCATGCTCAGGATTGTAAGAATGCTTTATCAAGTCAATAAGGGGATAACTAGCGCTGTTCATAACTATTTTGCAACTTTAGTGAAGTTTGTTTTCCAAGTAATAATGGGAATGCTTTTTCCTTTGAAATCCTTTGATCCCTTTTCCCTTTGCTTTTTTTTGAGTGGGTAGACATAATTCTGGAATTTTTTTTCACGAGTCTTAGTATTTAGTAATAGCCGTCATCTCTTCATGTACTATGTCACTATCCATTTGTAAATAAGGAAGATTTTAATGTTGTCTATCCAAAAAGCTCTTCCCCCCCCTTCCCTTAAAGCTTAAATTTCTGTATATTATATATTACATATTTATAGTTGTTCCAAAGAACCTACAGAACTGCCAAGAGAAAGTAGGAAATTTTCTCCACAAAATTATTTCACAATTATTCTTCTCCTGCCTATGCCTGGCACAGTAAGCACTCTTGGAAGTACTTTGCTTTTCCTTAAGAGCCTCAGAAACAGATGGTGTCAAGTCATCCTACAATGAGTTAATTTTTGAGCATGTAAGGTGAAGATGAGGGTGCTGGATAGACAAGCTAACACTCCTAGTAATTCCCCACTATGTTATCTCGGCTTCCCTCATCTATTTCTCTTTCTATAATGCTAAGTCAAGTCATGCCCAGAAATAAAGATTCATTATATGCACAAAGCTCTCAAGTAGGCTAATACCCTTATCCAGTTGTTACCTTCTGCTCTTACAAAACCAGACAGCACTGCAGGAGGAAGCACTGTTATAAGGGTAATTAAAAAATTACTACAAGCTTTTGGTAATATTTAGCAATGGTGGTGGTTTTGCAAATGAGGTAAATCTTTTTTTCTGCTTTTTTCACTTTGGTGAGAAGTTAATTTAATTATTGAAACACTAGATAATGGGAAGCACTGGGAAGAATTAAGTATCACCTTGTGACAGAAGTGACAAGACTCGAATTCAAATCATGATGTAAAGAAATAAAACTAAAACCCCACAAAAACAAATTGCCACTTGGACACAGGAAAATTTAACTTTACTGACCTGTCAATGCCACAGTGTTTCCAGTTAAGAAATTTCTGTATGGAAGATGATGGAGCTTCTTTTCAGCTCTAGCTTGTTGCAGGGCAGAAAAAGTGATGCAGCATGCTAATAGTAGCAGAATTTGAGGCATATGTTCACATTTAACAGTGGCTGATTAACAGTTATTTCATAAAGCTTTTACCATCACTACATTCAAATATGTTCTAGTAATCAATGCAAAACCAGAGATTAATTCTTCAGGTTCATTTTATTAGCAATGAGGAATATAAAACTCTTAGGAAAATATTCTTAACATTTCAATATACAAGAATTGTCTATAAAAATATACTACTACATAACAAAGCCAGTAACTTCTACAAAACGTATCATTCAACATATATTTAACAATATATAGGACATAGTAAAAATCCTTTAATAAATGCTGAGGGTGTTTTTACCCCCTTTTTGTCAAGCAATAACTCATATAACATCAGAAATTATTCATTCTGATACACAGAAGTGTTATCACCATAGAAGTCTATGTATGTTCCACCCTGAAGTTACCTGCATCTGCAGGAACATAAAGCCACAACTTTTCTTTGGATGGACAGGCAGTTAATGACCACAAAAACATTCTGCTGGTAACTGCAACATCCTGCTGAAGTCAGTGTTGCACATCTGCTGTCAGCATTACCAACCCTGAATCCATGCAGGGACAGAGATCGTGCTTCTACTACCCTTGTGGGACTGATGCCACAGATGAGCCTACCATGGTTAGAGAACTGGAAAACAGACTCTTCCTGGTTAACTACTGCTAGTTAGCAAGGAAATAACTTTTTTAAGAGGCTGCCTCTCTAGAAATAAGCTTTCTTCCAACAGACAGTTCTTGAACAACAGCTCAAGGAAGAGACGCTACTGCAGGGGGGGAAGTGTTTATACTAAATGATGATCAAGGGTAGTACTATCCATCTTGTCATTATCAATTACAGGAAGAGCCATCTTAGAACAGTTTTTGGAATTGGGAAAGAACCTAGTTTCAGAAGAAAAATGGCACATTGAACTAGTTATTTCACCAATGCTGTTATGCTGAAGTTACTTCGTGCCTGGTGTTAGACAAATGCGGGAAATATATTTTAATTATGTAGACTGCCCTTGCCTACACAACAAGCTTGTCAAATTCTTAGGGTAGATGTATTTAGAGAGCTTTTGGAGCATACTCTGACAACCAACTTAACCTGAAAGGAATTGGCTGCTGCACAGTGACAGTACGTAGCTTTTTCAGCCATCAGCTTTCTCTAGAAGGGTCAGGTACATAAGGCTTTAAGGCTATAAAGTCCCACTGAAGACAACAGATGATTATGGTGTTTTGCATAGTAAAGAACATAAGAAACATGCTTGTGATGCATCAGTAACAACCAAATCTTTTTACCCTGTGTTTATGTGCAAAATAACCAATAATTAATTATTACTCTTTCTATTCAGGATCCAGTGAAACCAGTACATTGAATTAATATGTTGAAATTCAAGAGAAACTTAACTCTATAGCATAGCAATTGCAATCCAACAACATTCCATCATATTACAAAGGAAGGACTTCCTATTAGAAAAGTACATTTATCAAACTTAAAAATACAGGTGATTAACATTAATAATATATTTCTGACTCAAAGCTCAGAAAAATAACATTTGACCCTGAGAAACTTGCTGTATTAAAACTTAAAAAGCTAAAAAAGATTTTGAAAGTAAAAATCTATCCAGGAAAAGAGGAAAAAAAAAAAAAAGGAAAAATCAGAATCTGAAAGAATCAAGGCTCAGCCAGTTTCATTCTGATCCTCAAACTGTTAAGCTCCGGAAGAAAAAAAAAAAAAGTTTGACCATCTTCACAGGAATTGTAAGAAATATTTTCAATTAAAAAAACCCCCAACATTTTCAAGTATCCATATTTTTGTATAATTTCATTCTTTTCAAGGCTTCCAACTAAAATTTAGGCTTTCAACCTACATTTGAGAGGAAGTAAAATTTTAAAATTGAGGTGGTTGAAAAAAACTTAAAGCTTAAATGTCTTCCATCCCCAAAATCATCTAGAAAAGCTAGTTACAGAAGCTAGCTTGTCATGCTTTATGACTAGAGAAGCCCTAGTCAAGTCCTTCATTCTCACACCAGTTAAACAATTCTCTAAAAGATGGATCAAAATCAAAATAATGTTCCAAAAAAAGACAATGTTCTCTAACATAGGATCTTGTTTAAATTATTATTTTAACAACTTAAGTATTTAGGAAGTTTTAGGAACAGCAAAAGGAAATAAGTAGATGGAGCCATAAGGAAACCCTATAGGTTTGGACAAAGAAAAAAAAAGTCATCTGGGGTTTTTGGCACTACAGGTATGGAAATATATCAAAAGAGTTTCTGCAAGAACTTGAGAGAAAAATTACCAATCTCTCTATCAGGTTGTTGATTTCAGGTCAGCTTTGTTAAGGGCAAGGAAGCAGTCCTTTCTTCAGTAGTCTGCTCTTCTCTATTAAGTGTAAACAAGATTCATTGAAATCACATGACCTAAAGATTTTTTTGATATAAACTTCCACATCATTTTTATTCTGTACTGACAAAGCAGCATTCATACTCTGTAATTTAAACTATTATCTAATTCCCCTTCCTAATGTTTTCACACTGTCACCAAGTTCAGGCTACTCTGGTTTTGCCCTCTCCAGCAACCTTCTAAAAAGTTATGTAGCTGGATCAGCTCCCAGCTCACTACACAACCACATAAGCCTGAGCACGGAGCCAACGGGAGGGAGCAGGACCAGCTGACAACCCAAGTTGACATCAATATGAACTGCTTTGGAACTACACCTTAATAACTGTCAATTCAAACACATGCATATTAAACATGAAGTGAAGCCATAAAAAATGCAGTCTGTTTTCCTTCCCTCCCCTGAAACCTGTTGCTCAATGGCAGTGATGGCTGAGCAGCAGAAGAAATAATCCTAGTTTACAATTTCAAGTACTAAGTGAAACGGGTGCCAAACTGGAATTTTGTTACTACATCAGGCTTTAAAGAGATGCAAAAGCAGCTCATACTTACTCCTGACCTTGTCAGCAGTAGCTGAACTTTAGCCTTCAGAAGAAGCAGAGAATGGACAGCTATAAGCAGGAACTGATTCTATCACTCAAGTGGAGTCTGCTCATGTCCATAAACATATACGGATTCAGTGTGCTGGTCTACATACAGAATCTTGCACAAAGATGGCTCCTCACACCCAGATACATCCCAAAGTACTATACACATTCCAGTCCTTCGGGACTCAGGTCCCTAGATCTGTCCTGCTGGGATGCAATGCTTATTGGCAAAAGAAAAGATATGTGACTGGAGTAAATCAAAATAAGGAAACACCTGCCACCTTTAGTGATTTTGAAAAAAAAAAATGTATCAAGTCTACAGAACACAGCATTCTCCTTCAGAAAAAACACTAGAGTGAGTAAATAACTGAAAACCACCTGATGATGCAAAGGACCAAATAAAGACCGAAGTTAAAATTTTCTTTAAGCACTACTGAGACAAGACTCAAAAGTACCTAAGATTCCATTTGGGAAAATCCCTCTACCTGATATTAAACATATATTCCTCCTCAAACATGAAGGACACAAAGATCAATAACACAAGCCTGTTTTCTTAGTATTTGTTGCTATCAAGATAAAGCCTACAAAAGTGAGAAGATGTGTAAGAGAAGTGACTAAGTGCAGATTCAAAAGGGCCAGCTGGAGAAATGGGGCTGTAGCTGCCCACTAGCTCTGTCTGATGTAGTGCGGATGCCTCCATGGCATGAGATGTGTATGCATAGCTCCACCCTCCCATCAAGCTCTCCTCAAACCTGTTCTGTACAATCTCTGCTATGATCTTGGCCAACCTGCATTTTCTCTGTAACTGTAATTACTCTGCACTCTTGTAAATTCTTAGGATATAGGCAAATGCTTTATTGTAAATCCTCCTAACTTTATGAGGGCCAAGAAGACTTAAACTTGGTCTCACAAAGAACTTTTGTACAAAAGAATCTAAACAAAAGGGTCATAAGCAGCATTTAAAATAACCTATGTTAAATATCTAAAAAATATAATTTTTTGCATAGAATAAAGAAAACTGCAGCTACAGAATAACATTCCATACCACAAGAAATAGCTAATTTACAAGTGGTATACAATCAACTGTTGTCTTGCATCACCGAGACTGCAGCAACTAAAGACACATTTATTGGGAAAATCACATTAAAAAAAGGGATTAGGTTGTTTCATTATGCCTGTAAAGCAAGTGCAAACATTTAAAATTTGTTTTAAAAGAAAGCAAAGCTGATAGATAATTTTCACAAGTTAATTTTCCCTGGATATTGCTTGGAAAGATGAAATAGCCTTTGTTCTTTTAGAATCCAAATTAAAAATAAATCCCCATTTGGCATCTGTTTTGTGGAAAAAAAAATAGAAAGCTTGTAAATATGCAAGCTTCATCTGTTCTATAAAAGTTGGATGTCTATAGGATTATAACTCTTTGTTCCCTTCTAACTTTTGTACTGCAGTCCCTCTGGTAATCAAGCACAGAATAGTATTAAGTAAGCCTGGGAGACTGATTTGCACTGCTCAGAAGAATAGAGAAAGGGTCTAAGAAGTGGAGAATCAGGTATTGTAGGAAAATAATAACCAAAAAACTATTGTCCACTTTTGACAGGAAGCAAACAACTTTTAAATATCTTTCTACTTCTCATATTTGCATGCCTAAATATAAGAAAAGCATATATCTAATCAGTTGTAAAAACATCTTCAATTTGGCTTTTTTTTTTTAAATCAACATTTTATTGGATATAACTTGGTAAATGAGATATTTAAAATAAATAAAAATAAATATTGTATATATATTTCAAGATTGCTTGTTTCTGTAATGAGTTAAGTGTCTGTATTGTTATATTTCATTTTGTTTAGCTTTTTTCAAGCTTTGTCGCCACTTACGAATGGCAGTTCCACAACTACTAGCTACTACACAAAGGGCACCTCCCACAGTCCACCAAGTTGGTAGATGATTGAGAAAAAGAATTTGTAAAATAAAAGCAAACACCACATCCATTGTTTTCATTATGGCTACAGGTCCAGCTTTCTCTATCTGTAATGCTTTTGTGAGAAATATCTGACCCCCTAACCCTAGCAAGCCTATTAATATTAGAAGAACCCTATCTTTACCACAGTATGGTAAACGCCATTCATTCATAACAAACAATGCTATAACACATCCAATTAAACCAATGACTGCATAATACCAAATTGACAAAAAATAATGCACAGATTTTCCCACCTTCCTTAGTATAACAAAAGTCAAAGCTGCAGATACTGTGCTTGTGATCGCTGCTATAGTTCCTTTAAGGTGATCTGTATAACTTCCTTCAATCCCCGTAACGTTTGACCCAAACAGAAATGGTGGTCTGGCAATAAGAACTACTCCAGTGATTGCGAAGAGGGTAAACAGAAGATCCCAAATACTGTATTTCTCTTTGAGAAAGATCCATGCCAGCAATGATGTAAAAACAGGACTGCTAAAAGTTATAACAGTGGCATCAGCTAGTGGCATGACTTGGAAAGCATAGTAGAGAAGAATCATTGCGCTAGAGCCAAGGAATCCTCGGAAGAAAAGAAAAATTCTTTTACCTTTTGGTCCCAAAAACCCTGTTCTGAAAAACAGAAATGTCACATTAATGTCACTGGCTTGCTTGTTTCATGACCAACATCCAATCACATTTAAATGTACACACCCTTCTAGATTGTACACACTTCTCTAGATGAGGGATTTATCTCGAATATCAAAATATTTTTAACTGTCTGATCACAGACCAATTTACTCCCATCACCACACGCAATCACATTCAGAGTCCAGAACCTGTTCTTCTAGCTATTAATTTTTTGCTTGCAAAAACAACCCAAGAGTATCTACAAATTACCTTCTATTTTTTAAGAACACCACTTCATGGAAGATCACTACATTTGATATAATCCCTGCAGAAACCTCTACAATTCAGGGAGTCAAAGATTTTGTTTTCTGAATTGTATTAAGAAACCATCAACTAATCCAAAACAATGCAGTTACACAACTGAAGTCTGAATTAAAGTAATATTACAATCTGATTTAAGTGAGTGATAATTCTAGATCTATTTTTAAGAAGTAACTTTAAACATCTGCCACACTTACTTGTAATATATTAAACCAGGAAGAACAAATGCCATTTGGAAAACACATCGAAAGGCACTCACTTCCACTGAATGTACATCTTCTATTTTTTTAAGAAATAAAGAGGCCACTGAGAAAAGGAAGGCAGACAGTACGGTATAAAACAGACCAAGTCCTGGACACGCAGCTTTTTTCTTTGTTCCTGCAACAGATAAACTTCAGTTAATAATAATCTATTAGAAGATTTCTCAGGTCAGGCGGCTGTACATACTGCAGTGCTCCACACATTTGTAGCTACTCTTGTGGTAGAGGACACGGGAAGCAAAAGAAACAAATGCAAATACTACATGTATTTACCAGACCTACCTTGAAAATATGTTTCACTGACCACCACGGGTCTCCTTTTTTTCTTAAAACAGGAGTTAAGAGATGAACTCTAACACTTCGGATACAGAACTTCTCACAGTTCTACATGAGTTAGTAGGCTTTACTTCTTGGAGGCATCAGACTAGTTTGAGTGATTCACTATAGGACTAGTCGCATGATTATGACCACTGCCCAAGGACCAGTAAATACCCATGACTGCAAAATGGTCCATGGTCAGATTCTGAAACACTGAAACTCATTACCTTGGGAATCATCTGATTATTGAGTCAGTTAATTAAGGTTCATAAGCAACAATTCAATTTCCTTTCTCGCAAACACACATATGTAAAAATTGTGTGCAGAACCTCACTTTTGTTATACCTCATGTTCATTTTGCAGCTAAATCACTCCAAATTTGACCCAGACCTACAGAAGTTTTATATAACATTTTTATCTTGCTCCAAGAATCCAACTATTTTCCTCAAATAAACATCAAATACACATTTTTAAGCAGGAGAAATTTAGGTGACTAGTTTTAAAACATCATAGGCCTGCTTAAGGTACTGGTATCTATCACAGTTCCACGAAGACCTTCATTTCACCTTAGTTTATGCTTATTTATCAGACCTTCTCTTCCTGAAGTAGCTTCCCAAGTCTAATGGTTTCTATTAAAAAAAAAAAAAAGAAAGCAAACAGAGAGGGTGAACTGCTGCTGACCTCAACACCGTCTCCAAAGAAACCAGCCTTTTTTGTTATTGCTTTGCTGCATAAGAGGAACAGTCTTTCCACTGAACCTAGAGGTGAACACCATGGAAGAGAGAACCCATCTAAAAATTTGAGTGGGATGTTACTTCACTACCTCTTTTCTTTCTGTCTGCATAAAACACTGGGAGTTACCCTTTCTTCTACAACACCCTCTAAAGATAAGAGCAAGAACTCCATGTCCCTGAGGCAGTGTTTTGACAAAAGGGTGCCTCGTCTCAGTTAGTGTGGGAGCCCGTGAGCCTCCTGGATCCTCTAAAACATTATCAGCAGGGCACTGCTCTAAGTCGCTTAGCAATGAAGTATAGTTTTGAGGTGGTTTTTTTTTTGTTTTGCTTCGGGTGTGGTTTTTTGGGGGGTTTTTTGTGTTTTTTTTAATTAACAAAACTTGTCACAACCATTTTGATCCTCCTTGAGATCAGGCTGAGAAACTGCATCTTACTACCTGAGAGCTGAGACTGTGGGCTGATACAGTGTGTACAGAGCACTGGTTCTGGCTTTAACAGTTCTAGGGGCCCAGGCTTTACACCTGCAACCAGAATTTGAAGTAGGCAGAAGGCCTGCTTTTCAAGGAGTCCAGCCACACTACAGCTAAAAATGGATGACAGTTTCTACTAGAAATATTTCTATTTAGCAACAGCCAATTACATAAAAGTGACTACAAAAACAACCAACACTGGACCAGGACATCTACCAACTATGAAACAGAGTGGATTTAAAGAACGCTCATGAATTACATAACATCCTAATCCACAGTCATGCAACAGAACTACAAAATCAACATCTCTAATATTATAGCAAGAGGAATCAGACTGGCCTATAACTGAAATGGGAAATCCAAACCCAGGCTGGCTTATGGATGAATGCAGCACAAACAGAACTATTAACTTTTATTTCAGGCACGATAGCTTGTCTGATTACTACAGAACGAAGCCAATCTAAACAATGGAAGTGATGAAATGGAAAAACCAATCAAATTAAAGCAAAGTAAGCTGAAAGGCTCTTATACCCAGAACTAAGCTTTGGATTTGAAGGAACAAAGAAAAAATCAGAAAGAACTCATTTTTGTAAGCTACCCAACATGCCAAGTCTATCAGAAACAGTATCTTGTAATACTAGAATTTAAACCATCAACATTTCATATTGCCAAAGCATGTACTCAGTGCAATGAGAAAGTGGTTTATTTCCTTTAAAAATAAAATGGTACAAGTTCTTCCACCAGAAACAAGAATTGCAGTTCTGAAGTGTACTTATTCCAAAACACATTGTAAGGAGAAGTTAGGTTAAGATAACATTCCCACCCCACAAAATATTAAGCCTCCAAACACTAGCCCAACACCATCAAAATTCTCAAGCTCTCATGCTTTTTTAAAAAGCGGTGTAGCAGTCTGAAAATAAAAAAGTTTCAAGTAGTACCCACGTCCTCTTTATGAGTGGCTACAGATTTGAGATTTGGTTTTCCAATTTTATTCCCTGGCCATCTCCACACGTAAGGCTTTCAAACAATCTTCCACTCCTGTTTTAAGTCCTAGTCAAATGCCTTCCATTGCATGCCATTTTCTGGGTAAATTCTTTTTGTTTGCGTTTTAATGCCATGCTTTCTTGCAAACAGTTTTTATACTTGCAAAATGTATACAGTGAAGAAAATCACGCTTCTCACATACATGCATCTTGAGAACAGTAGCAGAGGCAGAAGGGTACTGGCTATAGGGAAGGTGGTCAGCGAGAAGATGACTCTCCCAGACCTTCAGGAGAGCCAGAAGAGGGTGATCCGTTCTTCACACCGTAAGAAGCAGAACAGCTCTTTCACAGACTTCAGGAAAGTGACAGGAGCACAACAGCCTGCGTATGAACTAATCACGGTCATGCAGACAAGATCTAGGCATGATTCATAAAGTTCAGCCGTTGACTCAATTAACATTTTGCTAGAGAGACTGGAAAAACAAAAACCAAACAAAAACCCAACCTAAAATGTATTTTTTGGTTAATAAATGCAAGTTTCTCAGGATTTCAAATAGGTTTTTTTTCCCCCCAAGCTTTGCCTCAGAAGTGATACTAATGTGAATTTCACTTTAGTTATGCTATCTCTTCCAGCCTCTCCACAGCTCACCAGCTAACAAAGATTGCCATTTTATCCATTTTCTGCTGGAAGGTCAACTATAGTCCATATTTAATGAGGAACACACTTCCAGTGAAGTTGTTTAAAAATTACGCATGCTTAAGTACTTCAGATAACAACTTCAAAAATTATTTTAAGATGACATTTATGTTTTAAAAGGAAGCCACATTAAACTTACAAAAACATGTTGCGTACTCCACTGTAAGTCTGTGGCTTTAACAATTCAAAGTGACCAAGGAGCGAAGCACGGATTAAGACAAAACCAGGAGCACGCTCACGTTAAAGCGAGGTAAGAATTGCCAAGGAAGTCATAGCTGCAAGTACACGGACTTGTTGAACAGCGCTCATGCCCCTTCTCCACACGTTTACGGTGCCAGAAATTCACGCTGCTAGAAGGCACCTCGATTTACCCAAACCAGGCAAGCCTTACTTTAAAACTTTGGCAAGAGGAAGTACTCTTTTCCCGAGGGATAATCCCTACGGCAGCTCTCGCAGCCCTACGTGTCGGAGAGACCGAGCAGCAGCCCGCCCCTGGGGACGGGAGCGAGCGGTGCGCGGCCGCGGCGGCCCCCAGCGCTCTGCCCGCCCCCGGGGCGGGGGGGGGGCGCACCGGGCGCCGGGCCCGAGCCGAGCCCGGCGTACAAGCACAAGGGCCAGCGCCACGGAGGGGGTCGTGCCTGCCGCCTCGCTTACTTCTTCACCAGGGTCCGGCCAAGCCCGGTAAAGAGCGGGGGGGAAGAGGGCGAGGCCGAACGCGCTCGCAGGGAGCCCGGTGTCCCCCGCCGGGCAGCAGGTGGGAGCCGCCGCGGCCGGGGACGGCTCGGAGGCGGCGGGGCTCCAGCCTG
>NW_010972620.1:13512107-13512583 GCF_000737465.1 Haliaeetus leucocephalus | reverse complement strand
CGCCGCCTCCGGCGAGCCCCGGTGCCCGCGGGGCCCCTTCGTCTTCTTCCGCCCCGCCGGCAATGTCACCCCGAGAGCGGGCAGCCCAGCCAGGGGGGCGCTGCCCCCCCCCGCCCCGCTCGCCAGACTCCCCCCTCCTCACCAGGTGCCTTGCAGCAGCGCGGCCAGGACAAGCCCGAGCAGCAGCCACGAACGCGGCGCTCTTCGGCGCCCGCCGCCTCCATGCCGGGCGCCGGGCACAGGCACGGCCGCCCCGCACCGTCCTCCCGGCTCAGCGGCGCCTCCGGCTCCCTCCCGCCCGCGGCCGGAACAGCGGCGGCCTCGCCGCCCTGACACAGCACCATGCGGACGCCGGGCTGCCCGCGATGTTACCGGCTCCTCGCAGCCGGCAGCCACCTGGCCTCCTGCGCATGCGGTGCCGCCGCCCAGCGCCGCCCGGCTCCCTCCCCCGCCCCGCAGCGCCGGGCACCCGCGGA